>NC_064817.1:112448056-112766759 GCF_023721935.1 Panthera uncia | reverse complement strand
CCCCCCCCCCCCCCCGCAACACTGTGGCTGTTGGCTTCTTCAAGGCCAGCGGACGAAACTCTCGTTCAAACTGTAAGACAGAGTCTTACAAAAAAGCGACAGAGGAATGATAGTGTCATCGCCATTGATACGTACATTAATCACGCGGTGCCCTATCCTCTCATATTCCCAGGCCCCATCCATACTCGAGAGGAGGGATTATACAGTGAATGTACACCGGGGGCTCGAATCTTGGAGACCAGCTTAGTGTTAGTACCTCTCCTTTCTCTGTGTATGCTAACTCAATGCGATGGTTCTTTCTTCCGAACAAAGGCATTTGTGTTTCAACCCCATAGGTGATTCCGATAAGCAGCCTGGTGACAAACCACTTGAGTTCCTGTTCACATTATGAAATCTGATCCACATGTATCTGAATGGTGATTTTGGCTCCGTAATTCACTAGCTGTGTGACCTTGGAAAAATCACTCGATCAACTTAAGCCTTGACTACCTTATCGGTAAAATGGGAGTGATAAAAAGAGTACTTTAACCATTAGTCGTCACGCAAAGATTACTGAAACCTGTGCATAGAACATACAAGCATATGCCTGGTATGTTGCAGGTATTCCATGAACATAGCTGTCATTACTTGATTCTGTGACTAAGATACCTTCCTTCTGACAGTGAAAGCTTACAAGCCTTGTCTTAGTTACCTATTCTGGTTCTTAAGGGAGTCTGTGTAGACTGCTGATCTTTCCTGTTCTAGATTGTTTTTTTTTTAATATATTTTTAAAATATTTTTAATGTTTATTTTTGAGAAAGGGAGCAAACAGAAGAGGGGTAGAGAGACACAGAATCTGAAGCAGGCTCCAGTCTCTGAGCTGTCAGCCCAGAGCCTGACACAGGGCTCAAACTCACAAACGGTGAGATCGTGACCCGAGCCGAAGTCGGACACTTAACTGACTGAGCCACCCAGGTGCCCCTCTGACCTAGATTGTTCTAAATGTTGGGTGTTTTTTTTTTTTTTGGTTTTTTTTTGTTTGTTTGTTTTTAGAGAGAGAAAGACCACATGTGCGAGTGGGGGACAGACAGAGAGATGGAGACACAGAATCCGAAGCAGGCTCCAGGCTCTGAGCTGTCAGCACAGAGCCCGACGCGGGGCTCGAACTCACGAACTGTGAGATCATGACCTCATGACCTGAGCCGAAGTCGGACGCTTAACTGACTGAGCCACCCAGGCGCCCCATGTCCTAGATTGTTTTAAAATTATATAGCTTAACTCATAGAAGGTAATCTCCTATCCATCCATGTCGTGCATATAGAGGCAGAGAGTAGGCAATTCCTTTTTACTTGAGTAAAAGTGAGTGAGATCGGCCACCCTGTTCTGCAGCCCAGAAGCATGGTAGTCGGGCAAGGCTGACAGCCTCTTGCCGTTTTCACCTATTTGTTCACAACATATGGATCTGAATTCTTATTTTTATCTCAGCCTAGTAGAAGGGTACTGATTTTCCGTGTGGACAGAAGAAATTTCCTCCTAACATACTAATTGATTTTTTTTCCCATCGTCGCTGTCTCCAGGTCACGCCGAGAGTAAAACTGGCCCAACTTATCAACAATATAAAATCTTGCTGTATTGAAATAATCCAAAAAGCTGTTGCACTCAGATCAATATTCTGCTAAAATGTAAGGCAAAAGATTTTCACTCGGTGAAAGTCAATTTTCAAACAGTTAACAAAGTATAAATTCCTTTCAAAGGCACTGCGTAACCGTGTTATTCCCCTGTGTGGGGAGTCAATAAATACTTATTGACTGACAGAGTTTTTGAGTGCGTGGTAAGAGCCCATCCTGAAAAAAAGAAATCTCTTTCAGTCCCTGTATTCCGGAGTTGCTTTTTGGCAAGACTTCACCTGGGAATCTCGCTACGGACGTTGTAAGTGTGAGAGGCGAGTCCGCATAATGGGAAGGGTAGGATCCTGGACGCCGGGCAGTTGAGGCCCATGTCCTGGTTTCAGTCTGGCTGTGTCCTAGCTGGCCCAAATTAGGGGACATGCCTCAACCTCTCAGAACTCCAGTGCTTTGTTCTCTAAAATGAGAGAAATGCTTCCTGCCCTACCTAGTTCAGAAGAGTAATGTGAAACTTCAGTTGCTAAGCAAGTGTGTGAAGTTCCTGGGTTGTTGGACGCGGTGTCTAAGCGCCTGCATCAAACTGCTGCTGATGAACGCGACCTGAGAGGGGCACCAGCAGCCTTGCCGATTTGGGGGAGCTTTCCGTGCAAGTTCTAAATGCTGCCGAGAGCATTTCAACCACGTGCACCACACGTGCGCACACGCTCCCGTGCAACCATGTCTGAGTCTGAGATGGCAGTTTGCCGTCACGTGGGAAAAGCTGGTAGGGGATCCGGTTGGGGCCGGTGGGACCCTTGGTGTGCCCCTCTTGTGCCGTGCTTCACCAAACGTGGCTCTTCTTCCTTGTGACATGGGAAGGCGCCACCATCCCGAATGGCCTCTCCCTTGCTGAGGAAGGGACCATGCGACTGAGCTCTGGGTAATACGACGAGTCAACACCACATCCATTTCCAGCTTCTAAAGTCCGCCGCGCACTCTCGTTTGCACCTGCCCTCTGCCACCTCTCCTGGTGGCCGGCGGTAGATGACTGCGACGCGGCGGAGCTAGGAGTTAACCACGTGGAGGGAAGTACCCACTTAGGAACCGCCTTGGACTTGTCCTGAGGGAAAGGTAAATATTTGTTCTGTTGGGACCCTTGGGAGTTTACATTATTTGTTACACCGGCTACCATTTATTACTCTGATTAACGTCAGTCCTCACACTTCAGAATCCCTGCTACATTTATGCCGCCCTATCTTTGACAGTTCAGACTGAGATATCGTTAATAATGTTTTCCCCACGGTAAACTCCCAAGGTTCATTTAGCCTCTGGAAAAATATAGTTCATGTTATCTATTAATGTGTTCAATCGGGTCACATCCCCAGAGACCGGAAAATCACAGAACTCCAGGCATGGACATTTGTAGTCATCTAGTCATTTATTCCCCCTTAAAACACAGCTCCCCACCCCAAATTTGGGGCTGTAGCTGCCTCTGTGAGGCTTAGGACAAGAATAGGACTGTTTAAGAGATGGTATAGGAGAACTTCCATTGAGACAGTAATATTCATAACCAGTATAGACTCAATTTGCGGAGAGGCCAGTTCTATCTATTATGTGACCTTGAACAAATCTCTTGCATTTTCTAAGCCTCACTCATTTTAAAAATGAGTGTACTGTTCCATTCACATGTGGTCACGTGGGATGAGTGAAGTCATGTCCACGGGGACCAAAAATGGTGAATTCTCCTATAAATGCAAAACATTTCCATTATAGACCCATAGTTGCCCTTATGAGACATGAGGGAAATTTGTTTATTTAGATCCGTGATCAAGAGTGCTTTCAATTCTGTATCCGATGCCGACACCAAACTCGTACGATGAATCACCCCATTTTGCTTACTGAGATTTGCACGGATGAGCCGAAAATAAGATAACCAAAAGCAAGCACAGAATTTTATCACCAAGCAAGTAAACTCTATACCGTAGTGGATACAGACACACAGTGTGAATTCAGAATGCTTTCGTTGACTCTCCAGCGTGACTTCTTACTTGCCGTGTGGACTAAGACCAGCGATGTTACCTCTCTATGCCAAACAGAACATGTTCTACGCACAGCCGGGACATACACGTGGGTAGGGTTTACTCTTCGCCAGCCATCCTCCGAATTCTGGACGAGCGCTGGCCTTCCGTGCTGCTGGGACTTGCTCAAGTTGCCATCACGCGAGGAGCTCGCCTTCACCCCCACCATTGAATTCTCATCGGCTGTATGGGAGGAGGCAGAATTCAGTACGGGCCTTCACATCACGCCAAAGTTTCATTGACCTCTAAAGGGTGACCTAATAAATTGAGCTGGCTTCACATGGCAAAGGGATTCTGAAGGCTGGCCGCAGTACCCTCGAACATTACCGTTACTGACATTGACCCGAAGCGCATATCAAGAAAACACGGCTTCCCCAGTGCTACACCTGCTGTCCACCTGCAGAGCGTGCATGTTTGAGCCAAACAAAACCTGTGCTGCGGCCACCTCTGCACCTGGCCCACACCGAGCTCCCTCCTCTCTTTGCACACAGGTACATTCGCATATCGAACCCTTCATGGAGGCAAAGATGTCATAAATACGTACGCGTCGCTACATGTTCTGGTTTAAACAGTCCCGTAACAATGACCTTTTTCTGTTCTGATAATATGGAAAAAAATTGAAGACAGTAGAAATGATTTATATTCCTAGCGTGAGGCAAGTAACCAGAGAAAAGGGCAGATATTTGAAAATCTTACAACTCAAAAAAAAACCCCAAAAACCAAAAAACAATCTCCAAGTAAGAAAGGCCATATTTATTCTGCATTTTGATGTCTTTCTTAAAATTGGTAAGTGTGGTGCTCAATACTATCCCTCCAAGGATGTTCACATCCTGACTCCCGGAACCCGTGAAGGTTACCCTACACGGAAAAGGTTCTTTGCAGATGTGATCGGTTACCAACAGTCCGAGGTAGAGTTCACCCTGGATCATCCAGGTGGGCCCGACTGGATCACAGTGGTCCTTAGGAGACGAACTGAGGAAGGTCAGACAGAAGGCCCTGTGAGGAGGGAGTCAGAGATTGGAGCCCTGCAGCCACAAGGCAAGCAATGATGACAGGTTCTAGAAGCTGGAAGAGACGAAGAATAGGTTTCCTCCCCTGGAGCTTTCAGAGGGAACCAGGCCTTTTTACACCTTGATTTCAACCCTGTAAGTCTGACTTTGACTTCTGGCCTCCAGAGCTGTGAGACAACGAGTCACCGTTGTCTTAAGCCCCTAAGGGGTTTGTTACAATGGCAACAGAAAACTCCTAGAATAGGCAACATCTCTGACTCCTCTTGTCCCCTTCAGAGCGGTCCAGGTTGGAGTCCAACAAAATGAGCCACCGCCGCCTGTGCACCTGCCACACATCCAGCTCCCTCTTCTCTTTTGTTTACAGTTTATTTATTTATTTTGAGAGAGGGAGTTGAGAGGCAGGGAGACAGAGGGAGAGAATCCTGAGCAGGCTCCTCACTGTCAGCACAGAGCCCGATGCAGGGCTCGAACTCACGAACCCTGAGATCATGACCTGAACTGAATCCAAGAGTCGCACGCTTAACCAACTGAGCCATCCCGGCGCCCCCTCCCTCATCGGATGACCTTCCACCTTTCTGACACCCAGGAATCCCTTTCTCAGTTTCATCTTACTTGACAGCAGGATTTTATATAGTTAATAACTTGATGATTCCTGCTCCAAACACTGGGGTTTTTTGGCTTCCAGGCCATCCCATTTTCTTTCTTTCTTTCTTTCTTTCTTTCTTTCTTTCTTTCTTTCTTTCTTTCTTTCTTTCTTTCTTTTATTTCTCATTCTTTGTTTTTGCCCATTCTTTGCTGCTTCTCGTTTGTCTCTGACCTATATATGTTGGAGTTCTCCAGGGCCCAGTCGTTAGACTGCTTTTCTTTTCTACTCATACTAATTCCCTAGATGATCTCCTTTAATCCTTCCTACTGAAATACATTCTTGTTAACAAATTCCTCTTATATCTCTGGCAACATACTGCCTTGAACTCCATGCCCCCATGGTTCAACTGCCTATTCAAAATCCGCACTTGAGTGTTATGATAGGTCATATTTTACCAAAATGGTAACAAGCAGTATTTCCTATCTCACATACTCTTCTAGGACCTTGTCACTCCCCCATGAGAGATGGTCTCCATTTATTCCCCACTTGGACCTACATAAGGCTTTGTGATTGCTTCCATGAAAGAATGGGGCCTAATTGACATTGGGTAACTTCCAAGGCTGGGTCATACAAAGCAGTCCATGATATGCATTTCTCTCGTTATGTTTGCCCAAGAGCCCCAGCCACCACGTTGGGAGGAAGTCAAGGCCACGGGAAGAGGCCATTGGCAAGTGTCCCAGCCAGCAGTCACAGGCAAGGTTCCTGTTGACACCTAGTATAAAGTGTCAGACATGTGAGTAAGGGAATTTAGATCATTGCAGCCCCCAACTTTGTTTTTTTTTAAAAATACAATTTATTGTCAAATTGGTTTCCATACAGTGCCCAACAAGTGCCCTCCTCCATGCCCATCACCCACTTTCCCCTCTCCCCCACCCCGTCAACCCTCAGTTTCTTCTCAGTCCTTAAGTGTCTTATGGTTTGCCTCCCTCCCTCTCTGTAACTTTTCTTTCCCCCTTTCCCCTCCCCCGTGGTCTTCTGTTAAGTTTCTCAGGATCCACATAAGAGTGAAAACATATGGTATCTATCTTTCTCTGTATGACTTATTTCACTTAGCATCACACTCTCCAGTTCCATCCACGTTTTTACAAAAGGCCATATTTCATTCTTTCTCATTGCCACATAGTATTCCATTGTGTATATAAACCACAATTTCTTTACCCATTCGTCAGCCGATGGACATTTAGGCTCTTTCCATAATTTGGCTATTGTTGAAAGGGCTGCTATACACATTGGGGTACAAGTGCCCCTGTGCATCAGCACTCCTCTATCCCTTGGGTACATTCCTAGCAGTGCTATTGCTGGGTCATAGGGTGGATCTATTTTTACTTTTTTGAGGAACCTCCACACTGTTTTCCTGAGCATCCAAGCTCCAACTTTGGACCACCCCAGCTGACACAGTGAAATAGAGATGAACTATCCCCATCAAGCCATATCAAATAACAGAATATGAGCAAAATAAATGGTACTCTAAGCCACTAATTGATGGGGCGGTTTGTTGCCCAAAAGTAGATAGCTGCGACGAACGGGTCTTAATCATCTCAAACTTAACTTGTATCTAACTGAATTCCTCTTTCGCCTTTCATCCCACACACCTGGTTTCCATTATCTTCCCCATCTTAGTGGTAACCATCCTTCTAGCCGCTCAGGGCAAAACCAGTCAAGTCACCCTTGATTCTACTTTTCCTTCACATCCTGCATCCAAACTGTAAGCAGACCCTGCTCGCACTACCTTCTGAATATGTCCAGTAACTCAGTCTCTCATTACCTCCACTGATACCAACTTATCCGAACCACCGTTATCTCTCACCGTGTCTCAGCTGTGCAACGGCTTTCTCCTTTGTCCCTCTGTCGTCTCTTCACAACACAGAAAATAAGAGTGAGCATCTAGGAAGTTAAGTTAGAGCCTGTTACTGCAGAACTGCCCAATGGATCGACCCTCCACGGACAGTAACGGCCACAGTCGTCCTTGTACCGGACAAGGTTCTGCGTGACCCACGGTCCCCTCTCTCATCTACTTGCCTGACCTCACATCCCACCGTGCTTCCCCTTGACCTCACTGCCTCACCATATAGGTCTGGTTGTTCTCTGAACACACTAGGAGTTTTCCCTCCTCCCCTGGCGTATGCTCTTTCCTCTACCTGGAAAACTCTTCATTTATTCCCAGTTTCTGCACATTTATTTTTGTATTAGTGACAACCATATAGAAAATAGCACGTCTCCATTTTCACACCAGTATTCTCGCGATTCACCGTGCTCTGCTTTAGTTTTCCCTGGAGCGTGTAAAGTAAACATATGATATGTTTTTCATATCCATTTATGTTCATATTCACTCCCCCCTCCCATTAGAATAGAAGCTCCATATAGAAAGGACTTTGTTACTAATTTGTCTTATTTTTCTGTATACATAGAAAGAGAGCACATGGGAGAGCGAGCGAGCTGGGGAGGGGCAGAGAGAGAGGGAGGGAGACAATCTTAAGCAGGCCCCATGCTTACTGTGGAGCTCAACACTGGGCTCTAGCTCATGACCCTGAGATCATGACCTGAGCCAAAATCAAGAATCAGATGCTTAACCGACTGAATCACCCAGGCACCCCTAGAAAGGACTTTGTATGATGTACCACTGTACCCCTAGAGCTTGGGATAATGCCCAGCACATTAGTAGCTACTCAAAAGGTATTTGCTAAATGAATAAAAAGAGAAACATACTGTGCATTCTGTGTGCGTGTGACACATCGTGGGATGCGTACAACTCATTTAAGTCTGACAATAACTCCGTGCAGTAGATAAGGCTGTTGTCATTTTACAGACGTGAAAACCCAAGGAAAAAAGTAGAGTGAACAGGGCCCAGGATGGTGTGAGTGCCGGTTCCCGCCCTGTCCCTCACCACTTATGTGATGCTTGCCAAGTTAAATGAACCTTTTAGGATCTGTAGTCATTGGTAATCTGACCACGGGAACTTTGCCTGCCTACATAGTGTTTTGTGAGGAGCAAATTAAATAATGTTACAACGTTTTGCCAACTTGAATAGCACTGTATCAGTGTCTGTGCCTGTTATTCGCAAAACACAGCAAAAAACTATCTTTCTACAAATGAACCCCCTGCCAGTTTTGGACCTTCTCCCTCTCCCCGTCCTTGCTGTTTTCCTGGCCCCATCTGTACAATGGTGTTCACTCTCTGACCCTGTCTACTTGTTTCCTTATCACCCGAGTGCAAATCTCTTCTTTAAGCACAATGTTTAATCGAGTCCTCCCTGACCATCAATTTCTCTGCCCCCCTGAATGAAGAGTCTGTGCTCTGCGGGATGTGGGTAATTAAAATGACACCAGTTGCCAAATATATCTCCCCAGTGCCAGTCACCTGTCATCACCTGGTGATTTATATTTTAATTACCTTATCTTAGATTGTCAGCCCAATGGGGAGATACTTTTTCCAACTCCTTTATCTAGGAACTAAGGTACTAAGAATCCTTTGGCGATTTACTAAAAAATTAATCTTTAGTCTTTTCCTGACATAAATAGTAGTAGATGGAGGAACTCCATATACTGATCTGAAAAACAGAAAAATACGCAATCCCTGCCCTGAAAAGCTAGTGGGATTTTTGTGAGGTTCGAAGGGGTTAATGCAATTGAAATTACTTTGGAAAGTTCATAAGCCCTGGAAATGGAAATGGAAGTCATTAATGGTAATAATAATAATAGTGAGATATGCGCATCACATTACATATTCATGTCTAACCAGGCAAGAATGAATGATTGTCACAGAAATTAAAGGGATTTTGTTTCCCTTTTAGGGAAATTGTTCTTTTGATGTGGCCTGAGACATATCTGTATTTCAGCTGCTAAACCTAAGCCGGTGAGGACTCTGCTAGAAGCCACAGTTTATTTCATGATTTTTTTAAGCCCTTATAGCCTGAGGGATATTACAGGGTGTTAATAGATACACTTTCTTCATTTTTGATGGAGTAAAGAATCTGCTTGATATAAAACTTCAATCACAAAACCTTCGGGCTGGAATAACCCTCTAGAGACAATCCAGCCCATTACCCCACCTGGTGGGAGAATTTCAGTTCGGGTTGTACCTAAACCAGGAACAGTCAGCCAGCCTGGGCCATTGAAAATCACGTCTCCTATAATTGTGTGAGGACTCAGATGATGTCAACGAGACGGTAGCGAAATGTACTGCAAGTTAAGACCATCTCGACTATCTTTGGAATTCTCTCACGCTGGTGAATTGTCTCTCACGGGAAGTTATCTTTCAGAAATTGGGACTCCGGAGTTAGACTTCCTAGATTCAAATCAGGACTGTTGTACTCAATAGCTGTGACTTTGAGCAAGTCATTTAACTTCTCCGTGCTTCAGTTTCCTAGCGTCGTCGTGAGGATTGAATGAGTTACTAATGCATTCGAAGGGCTTTGCAGATATGTAGTAGGTAACCCATAAAGATGTGTTGGGTAAATGAATTAATATAATCTGTGTCATTTTCATTGTGGTTTTTGTTAGCTTTTGACAGAAAAAAAATTGATACGTGCTTTCTTTTTTTCTAGTTTTAGTCTTTTAGTTTTTATTTATTTTGAGAGAGAGAGAAAGCGCGAGCAGTACTCAGGCAGGCAGAGAGGAGAGAGCAAGAATCCCAAGGAGGTTCCACGTTCTCAGTGTGGAGCCCGATGTGGGGCTTGAACTCACGAACCATGAGATCGTGACCTGACCCGAAGTCAGATGCTTAACCAACTGAGCCACCGAGGTGCCCCGACAGGTGCTTTCTTATACTTGTTACCTGGCACCAGTGTTTATCTGGGACATATGCCTATCTGTTATGTTTATCTCCTCCTTTACCAGATGCTCCCAAAATGTTTTCCAAGGTGGTTGTACCAGTTTAAACCCTTATCACTAGTGTGTGAATTTGCTGTGCATCACGTCTTGGCAAATTTTTATCATAATTTTTGGGTTTTTTTAGGTCTGGAAAGGTGTCTTGTGGTTTTTAGTTTGTATTTTTTGAGGCTTAATAATGTTGAACACTTTATAAAAATAATTTTTACTGACATCTTCTGTGAAATACCTATTCGTGTCTTCTGCACATTAAAAGAAATAAATATCAGGAAAAATTTCGTTTTGAGTTTGATGGTATTTGATATTTAATATTCCTTGATTTCAGCAGTGGACTATTTATCTTATTGATACAATAGTGATAGAAACAGGAAAAAAAAATCTTGCTATGGAGCTTACCTTCATGGGATGGAAAGGACAGGAAGTAATATCGGTAAGTAACGTTGATAATATTGATATCATAATTACTCAAAAATAAACACCTAGCATATTCACACAATGGGATATTACACAATTTATTTTATTTAAATATTTTGTTTGAAAAGCGAAACCAATCAGCATATATCTTTTTGGATTAGGTCATACATACATACTCAGACCATAAAGTTAGCAAGGGGATGCTTGACAGAAACTCAGGACAGTGGATACTTCTGGGTTAGAAGGAAGAGGATGCAGTTGAGAAGGGACACATGAGGTTTTCAAATGTGCTGTGAATACACGGTTTCTTTTCTTTTTTTTTTTTTTAATGTTTATTTTGAGAGAGACGTGTGGGGGAAGGGGAGAGAGAGAGAGAGAGAGAGAAAGAAAGAAAGAAAGAAAGAAAGAAAGAAAGAAAGAAAGAAAATCCCAAGCAAGGCTTGGACCCACAAACTACGAGATCATGACCTGAGCCCGAATCAGGAGGCGGACGCTCGACCTAGTCAGCCAACCAGGCAACCCACGAATACACTATTTCTTAAGTCGATGGTGGGCACATAAATGTCCATGTATTCAGGTTATTTAAAAACTATATATGCAATATGTACCTTTTATGTCTTTGTTATAATTGATAAAAAAAAATAATAAAATTGTAATATATGATATTTCAATATAAGAAAATATATTGAAATCATAGTAAAGAACATCACTGAAAAGTAGCAAATATATGACTTGTTTTAAAAAGTGGTTTGTGACATTGACTAGATATTAAAACAAAATCAATGTGTATCTTTACCTCCTACAAAACACCAAAGTAAGTTGCAGGTGTTTTAAAAAATCAAGGCATATAAGAAGGTTATAACTTCCAAGTTATTAGATTTAGTCTTTTTATTTTCCCAAGATCCAAATGGTACAAGAGGGAATCAATACTCATTGATGCATTTAAGGTCCAGATGGACGAGTTTGCTATTCTAAAAGGAAGCATGGTGGGTGTGCCCAACAGCAGACTGATTTGTTGCTTCATGGACACAGGAAGTCATGGCTCTTGAAGAGGAAATGTCTTCGTTAATACCTAAAGCCGGTCAGCTGTATACGCTCGCATCAAGTGTGCAGTGTATTTTCAACTTAGAAGCATTTTGCTGTGCTGGATCCTTCCTTACCGCCCAAATAGGTAACAAATGAAAGCTAGCTATAGGTACCAACTACTGAGATTCTCTCTTGACCAGACAAAAAATAATAAATAAAACCTCTTTCAGGTTGTTATTTATCCTTAAGGAATTGTGAGTTTTCATGGAACTAGATAGGACGTCCTATCAACGTAAGGCAGCAGAAGGAAATTTAGATAAATTTGGGTGTAATTATCCCAGTTAGAACATCCAACCGTAAGGTGTATTATCCTTTATATGTAGCATTACTGTGAATTATCCACCTTCACGGAGAGTGAGCGAGGCTTCTCTCTCATCCATGGCTCCTTTTAGAAAGAGGAACGTATTATAGATTTATACCTTCGTATGACTCAGCATGAAGAAAATATTTTCCTAGACCAGACGCAAGAGGCAGCGCCTGAGGTAATAGGAAATGTGTGCTTAAGAAAATACAGGTTGATTATAGATAAGACACGTCAAAACGCTCATAACCTTTAACTCTATTAAAACAACTTTTCTCTAGTCATTCTTCACATTTTCCAGAAGTCTTCTGATTAATCTGGAGATTTTAGAATTCCTTTCAAAGTCAGTATTGGACTTTATTTATCACATGCAACGCAAGTTTGAAATGTTCCCTCATGGGCTCATTAAATTCATCTGCAACTGCTTTCTGAATCTTTTTGTTGAAATATGTACAACATTTCAAAGTAAAAGTGAAGCTAGCAGAAATAGCAAAGTAGAGTGTAGTAGTGGAGTCCACTTTTCTAGAATTCGTGAAGGTCAGGACTCGGTTTCGTTCAAGCAACTTTGTGACTTTCTACATGTGGTGACATAATGCAGGACGACCAATCAATCCGGAAACGTCCGGCAACAGGATTTCCCAGGTAGGCGTCGGGCAGTTTCCTCAGTAGAATTGCTACAAAGTGGAACTTTAGGACGTTGTCAATATGGAATGTTGTGTTCTTTTGGGCAGTGCTCACTTGAAGTGATGAGAGTTTTGTCCAGTTTGAGGGCACCAGGGTAGCTCAGTCAGTTATTTGTCCGACTTCAGCTCAGGTCATAATCTCAGTGTATGTGGGTTCGAGCCCCACATCGGGCTCTGCTCTGGGAGCCTGCTTCAGATTCCATGTCTCCGTCTTTCCCCCTGCCCCTCACCTGCTTGTGCTCTCTCTCTCTCTCTCTCTCAAAAATAAATAAATAAACTTAAAAAAATATATTGCCCAGTTTGAAGGATGGAAAATGTTTCAACTCTTGAATTTCACACAGGATTGTATTCTGTGGGATGATATGAAAAGTAGCGTGGATTAAATCGGTGGTCAACAAACTTTCTCTATAAAGGTCCAGATAATAAATATGTTTAATTTGTGACCCGTAACATCTCAGTCACAAACACTTGACTATCAGTGTAGCACAAAAGCAGCCGTAGAAAATATGTAAATGATGGATATGGCTGTGGTTCAATAAAACTGTATTTAATAAAACATGGGGCACCTGGGTGGCTCAGTCGGTTAGGCATATGAATTCAGCTCAGGTCGTGGTCTCGAGGTTCGTGACTTCGAGTCCCGCCTCGGGGTCTGTGCTGATAGCTCAGAGCCTGGAGTCTGCTTCGGATTCTGTGTCTCCCTCTGTCTGCCCCTCCCCTGCTCACGCTCTGTCTCTGTTTCTCAAAAATAAACATTAAAAAAACCCAAATTTAAATATTTACTCAAGAGAAATGAAAATATAAAAGTAGATACACATTTTTAAAAAGTTTTTAAAAATTTGTTTCATGTTTATTTTTTATTTTTGAGAGAGAGAGAGACACAGAGCACAAGTAGGGGAGGGGCAGAGAGAGAGGGAGACACAGAATCGGAAGCAGGCTCCAGGCTCTGAGCTGTCAGCACAGAGCCCCACTCAGGGCCTGAATCCATAAACCGTGAGATCATGACCTGAGCCAAAATCGGAAGCTTAACTGATTGAGCCATCCAGGCACCCCCCCCCCAAAATATTTTTAATAAAAAATAAATAAAACAGGTGGCAGGCCCGATTTGGCCCCTGTTCCATAGTGTGCCAACCCCTGGCTTAAACCATAAGCGTAGAATAAATCCAGACTCAGGAAAAGGTAGAATTCCATAAAAATGGCAGTCGGCAGTAAAAATCATTCATAACTGTGGTCAGATCTCATGAGTGGGGAGGAAGCATTTTTACAAATCCACACAATTCCCACTCTTCCGTATGGAATTCAAGCACCCAACTAAGCACCATGTTTAGGAAGTTATAATCTATTATCTATGATGCAAAAGAAAAGGAAAAATAAGATCTAATATCCTGGGTCAAAGCTTTGTCAGCCATATGAATATGTATTGTCTGTTACTAAGTATTCATAATAAAAACCTGCAGCGATGGAGAGGGCACCAGTCAAAACAAAGAACAGAAAAGACGGAGGCTAATTAAATCATAAAGAAAAGTAAAAATTATGCAGAGATTCATTATGTCATGGGAAATGTATTCCACGAAAATTTAGGAAAAGAGTTTCAACACATGGATAGCTCATACTGTATAATAGGCTTTATTTAGAGAGATAAACCGTGATCCTTATAATACCCTTTGTTATTTGTGAAAAGATCACATTTCAAAGCCCAAAAGGAGACCTCAAAGGGTTGTATTGTTCAACCTCTTACTTGCAGGCAGGATTAATTAGCGTAATAGGTAGCACGCATCTAGAACCTACTGTGTGCCCGCCAGTTTGCAGGTATCTCCAGCGCTCCCGTCCTTTGAATCACAGCCTTGCCACTTAACTACCTTTGTGACGGCCTGCGATGAAAGCAGTCTCTCTGGACTGATGTCTCTGAAGCGGGTCCTCTGGACTCAGCCCATCCCCATGCCATCTGGGTAGAGAGGCTGGGGAAAAACTGTCCTCTGCTTTTGGAAGTTTTTTGTTTTTTGTTTTTTGTTTTTTCTCACTTAAAAACCATGTGAACTACCTGCGAATAAAATATACAGGGAAATACGTTGGAGCTGGAAAACCCGTTGAAATACCGTACGAATGTTGACACTCTATAAATATATGCCTCCTTCGGAATGTCACGAGCTCTAGGGCCTGACCAAGCTCCTCGTGGCCACCATGGCTACCGGACAGTGTGCAGAAAGAGGAAAGAAGATACGGTGTAGCGTAACATGGCCATTTTGTTGCACTTAACCTTTAAATTTTTTTTTTTTAACGTTTATTTTTATTTTTGAGACAGAGAGAGACAGAGCATGAACGGGGGAGGGTCAGAGAGAGGGAGACACAGAATCTGAAACAGGCTCCAGGCTCTGAGCTGTCAGCACAGAGCCCGACGCGGGGCTCGAACTCACGGACCGTGAGATCGTGACCTGAGCCGAAGCCGGCCGCTCAACCGACCGAGCCACCCAGGCGCCCCTGCACTTAACCTTTAAAAGCTGTCGCTATCTTCCGGGCTTAAGTGCTCAGGATGTAGTTCGTAATGGGTGCCATTCAGGGACTCCACTCCTTCAAAACGTCTTCTCTGGCTTGACTTTGTGAATTGTTGTCACAATATAACAACACAAACTATTGAGAGACGTCAAACTTACAGGATTTTGTGATTGATTGCTTGGGTGACAGGTGATGGGTGATGAGGGGCGTGGTGCTGCTGAGATGGAAAAGGAAGAGAGCGTAAACAAAAGGGAGAGATCGAGAACAATAGGTTGGATAGTCGTGTCCCTGAGAGAGAATCCCGGATGAGGTTCCAGAAGAGATAGAATGCAGCGGGTGTAACTTCAGACTTTGGAAAAAGACCACCTTGATGTACAGGCCAGCTCTGCCAATTATTTTCTATGTGAACTTGAGTAAAACATTTCATACCCCTTTGCTTCGGTTTCCTCATTTGTAAAAGAGAGTGAAGACAGCACGTATCTCCTAGGTTTGCTACCGAGATTGAGTAGGTTAATGGACATAAAATTCTCTGAATTGTGGCTCTCAGTAAGTACTCTATAAATGTGAACCGTTATTCTTCCTTTAGGAGCGAAACTGCACCTGTTCAAGTTTGAGTATATTGAGGTTTCGATGGCCTGTAGGATGTCCAGGTGACAGCGCCCCCATCCGTGTTCACTCACCGCTCTATCCTCATTCGTAGTGGGCACTACTACGACTGACTATAATTTCAGACGCATAGATGAGTGAATGGATAAGATATAAAACAGGCCATTAGATACACATCTGATACCTATGGAGAAGGTAAAGATGGAGATAGGTGGTCCAGATGTCACATTATCTTCACACCGTGGAAACGGAGGAAAAGTTCTCTGGGGTCTCTTTTATAAGGGCACGAATCCTGTTCTTGAGGGCTCCCCTAATAACCTGATAAACCCACAGACCCCATCTCCCAATACCATCACCTTAAGGGGGATAGGGTTTAAACACAGGACTCTGGGAGCAACACAGATTTTCAGTCCATAACACTAGGAGACGGCAGCATTTCAGGGTCAGAGACAGCAAGGGAAAAGAAGAACAGAGAGAGGGCCCGTAAAGATCAGATGAGAACCGGATAAACACAGTATCTGGAAGCCACAAGAAAGTTGCTGTCCTAGAGAGATCACAATGTCAAGGGCTGCAGCACCTTGCCATATGTTAGACTATAAATTTCCAACCACGCTTTGCCTCTCAGATTTTATCCCGATCTGCCCTGTGCTACCTCTCCACATGGTTCATATGCTTTCTCCTTCCCTGTTAACTGCATGTGTCTCCACCTCTTTTCACTAGATTTTCAGCCACTTGGAGGATGATCCCTTGTCCTATTCATGTGTATGTCCCTCGAATCAAGCACAGTGCTGGGAATATAACGGAGGGCTGGTTGGATGCATCTTAAATGAATTGTTTATTTTCTGTCGAGAGACTAAATTTTCTCAGGTATGTGATTTTCTTTTTTTTTATTTTTTTTATTTTTTTTTATTTTTTTTAACGTTTATTTATTTTTGAGACGGAGAGAGACAGAGCATGAATGGGGGAGGGTCAGAGAGAGAGGGAGACACAGAATCCGAAACGGGCTCCAGGCTCTGAGCTGTCAGCACAGAGCCCGACGCGGGGCTGGAACTCACGGACCGCGAGATCATGACCCGAGCCGAAGTCAGCCGCCCAACCGACTGAGCCACCCAGGCGCCCCTAGGTATGTGATTTTCTAGCGGAGAAATGAATGGCACTGTTATCCATGCATATCCTAATTCCAAGAAAACTAAATGCGTGGAACGAGGAACCCAAAACTAAAGGGACATGTGTCATGCACTATACTGACATTGTGTTCTTACTTGCTCATCCTACTTGGCTTAGGGGGAAGCACTGTCCTTGTAATAAGCTTTGGAAGAGTTTAATTTAAAAATCATGGATCTGGGGAAACCTAGCATGTGAATAACTTACTTGAATTTGACAGACACTTCATCAAGAAGCATATAATGGGTACACTCACCAGTGACCTTTCAGACTCAAACAAGGTAATATTTCTTCCATTACTGACAAAATTATACCCAAGAATAGCTTACTCACTGGTGGTTTCTGTTCATACTGGTATTTTTCATCCCCCCATCAGATTATGGGATCCCTATGGTTAGGATCCACATCTTGCCCATGTTTATATCCCCATCACCTGATACAGTAACTGACAGCTAGTAGGTTATTGGCTATTGCTCCCTGAATTGATCATTAGCTTTAAATCACTTCTTATGTATGTGAATTCAATGCAAAAGTAAGACATGGTACAGTTTTATTTTTTAAAACGTTTTATGATTTTTTAAATGTTTTTATTTAGTTTTGAGAGACAGAACACGAGGGGAGAGGGGCAGAGAGAGAGGGAGACACAGAATCCGAAGCCGGCTCCGGGCTGAGCTGTCAGCACAGACCCCGAGGCGGGACTCGAAGTCACGAACCGCGAGATCATGACCTGAGCCGAAGTCGCACACTTAAACTGACGGAGCCATCCAGGCGCCCCAGAAATAGTTCAATTTTAATGTCAGTCTTATTTAGAATACCCCTTCTCGGTCGTGGAGGAGAGAACAAAGACACGAGGTTGTTAGCTTCAATTTTTTTCTTTTTTTCTAAAAGCAAAAGCTGGATACATTTATTTGTGACTCTAGCACGTTCACTTCAATTTTATGAAAAAAACAAGAAACATGTTCACTCTAGTGTTTGTGTGGGTGGGCTCATAGCAAAATTAAGGAAATAAAAGAACTGGTAAGAACGCATTAAAAAAAAAAACATGGTAAAATATCTGTGCAACACTCAAAGGGGATCTTTTTCTTTTTAATTTTTTTTTTTAACGTTTATTTATTTTTGAGACAGAGAGAGACAGAGCATGAACGGGGGAGGGGCAGAGAGAGAGGGAGACACAGAATCGGAAGCAGGCTCCAGGCTCTGAGCCATCAGCCCAGAGCCCGACGCAGGGCTCGAACCCACGGACCGCGAGATCGTGACCTGGCTGAAGTCGGACGCTTAACCGACTGCGCCACCCAGGCGCCCCAAAGGGGATATTTTAAAGCTAGTTCCTCCCTGACTAATAATTCTTTCCTGAGCTGCATGGCAGAGGTGTGGGTTCTTGAAATGACTCACAAGTTTTCAAAAGGAAGCTTATATGATTAGTTGATTTTATGTTTTTAAAAATCCATCAGACTGGGGCACTTGGGTGGCTCATTGGTTTAAGCGTCCAGCTCTCGATTTCGGCTCAGGTCATGATCGCACAGTTTGGGAGACGGATTCCTGAGTCAGGCTTTGCGTGGTGACAACTTGGAGATTGCTTGGGATTCTCTCTCCCTCTCTCTCTCTGTCCCTCACCCACTCATGTGTGTGTGCTCTGTCTCTCGCTCTCGCTCTCGCTGGCAAAATAAAAATAAACTTAAAAAAGAAAATAAAGAATGGCAGTTTATGTAAAAGTGAACATGTAACATATAATCCAGAAATTCCAATGTAAGATATTTACGCCAAAGAAGCAAAAAATTATGTTAACATAAATTCCTGCACACACATATTTGTAGAAGCTCTGTTTATAATCTGCACACACTGGAAATATTCTGAATGGCCTTCAAAGGGTAAATGGATAAATGAACTGCAATAAATCTGTACAATGGGATCCTACACAGCAGCCAACAAAACAAAACAGAACAAAAAACAACGGATACACACATATACAATACACACAACAATTTGGAGAAATATCACAGGAATGCTGACTGAACAGAGCCAGTCTCAAACAAAAAAGCACACATGCCATTCCAAATATCAGTGGTTTCCAGGGGTAAGAGGAGGACGTAACCCCAAAAGTAGCACACGGGAGTTTCTGTGCAATTCTATATACGTGGTAAAATCCAGAGGACTGTATCTCAAAAACATATTTTTTGTAACATTAATTGAAAAATAAAATGCCAAAAGTGAATTATTAGTCTTCTACACTCAACCGGTATAATTTAGATTTACACACCAATTATGTAGAGTTGACTTTTTTTTCATAAATTCAGCTGAAATGAGTCAAAGTCACCTCGGACTCATTGAGGTAATCATTACTTGTATTCATTCTGGTGAGTTTTTTTAAAGTTTTTATTTATTTATTTTGAGAGAGAGAGAGAGCGAGAATATCCCAGGCAGGTTCCACGCTGTCAACGCAGAGCCCGATGCAGGGCTCGAACTCACTAACTGTGAGATCACGACCGGAACTGACATCAAGAGTCAGACGCTCAACTGACCGAGCCACCCGGGCGCCCCCATTGTATTCTTCATTTTAAACCTGTTTCGGTTCTCTTGCTTCCCTTGTCTTCCATGTGATGTCATGGTTAGGAAGTCAGGGAGGGATGAATTGCCAGGAGTTGGAGTCGTTGACGGGCACGACCGAAACGGAAGTAACCGGCCAGTCCTTAACCACTTGCTGCGGTGGTACAGGCGGGCAGCTGTCCGGACGACACCTTCACCTCCCCACACTCCGTGCCCGATTGAGGGTCAGGTGGACCAGCACAGACGTGGGACACAGAGGCTGAATACGAGTAAACGATACATGACTACGGAGATGCGATCTTTGGCAAAACAAGAGGGCTTGGACTGCAGTGCACCTGTGGTGAGGACGGGCCTTGATCCCAAGAGGAACAGTCCCTCCCTTGTAACAGGCAAGAGGGAAGTCACGTGAAATGGGCCCGCGATGCAGAGACGTAGCTTGATAGGTTTGATTGTGGACTCCTAGGATGTCCTCTCTGGGCTTTTGCTTTCTCAATAAAATACGAAGTCAAGTCATTAGCTCAGCGAGGTATCCCAAGATACTTGGGAGAGGCGATTTCAAAAAGCTGGTTGGCGGCACGGAGCCTGCTTAGGATTCTCACTCTCACCTCTCTCTGCCCTTCCCCCACTCACGCTTTTTCTCTCTCTCAAAATAAACATTTTTTTTTTAAAGTTTCAAATAACCTCTTAAAGATGATTGCAGTCTTTCTATGTGGTTGCTGATTTAGTATTATCTAATTGTGGCCAGATTTGTTCTCTACCGAATAGACCCTGCCAATCTTTTTTTTCTCTTCTTACACCACACTTTTTCATTCAGGTTTTCTGTAATGTTCCTGGAGATGTTCAAGGAACACTCCAGTGGTGATGAGCAAAAGTGCACTCGACTCAAAGTTCTGAAATCCCACATCTGTCTTTTTGCGTAGCCCTCGATTTTTATGCTGAAGTCTGCTGGGGAGGAGCACCTGCGGTGTGAAGAAAATTCTGGACCGCTGGCCTGTTTGCTCGCCTCCTGGCCTATATATTCCCATTCAGCTCGAGTTTTCCCTTCTTCCTGACAAAGCTCCCTGTTGCCTCCCGCAAGGAATATGGCATTTCATTCCTTTTATTTGAAAACGGTCTCTGTGCTCCCGTCTCTCTCTTCCCTTCTCCTTGTCTCCCCATCTCTAACAAACATGCCTTCCGCTGAGTGATCGGCAGGATAATAGTTCTGCATTGTTAGCAGCACTGCCCTTCTCATGCCAGAAAATTAGAAAGTCGATGTCTAAATATAGACTTGAAATTAGGAAGTATGCTTTCCAATTCTTGACTCCCTCCATCATTTGCTTGCTGTGGGGACCGCGGGGAACTGCTTGACCTCTCGGTTTCCTTTGGCTCAACGAAGGCAATAATTCTTGCTTTGCCTTCCAGATGTAGGTGAGTAATTAATGGTTGTGGAGTCCTTTGAAACTCGAAAACGATGCTGCAGAGGCTAATCACTTGCAGCACTCACCTACATTTTTGAAGTCACTTACACGGGAAAATACATGGCTGGTATGTGAAATAGGAAATCATGAGAGGTAATACCAATTTCACCTGCAAATAAACAAGAAGTTCCTGGAGGAAGCAGGAAGTTATTTATTCCTGCCTTTCCCTTCTCTTTCTCTCCTGAAAATTCGTTTGTACACTCTCTTCCGGACTTTTCCTCTGACACCTCACCTAAATTATTGATCAGCAAGACAGGCTTGCAAAGGAGCTGCGCCTTGGAGCTGGAGAGACTTACACACCTGATTCCACCACTTTCCAGCTGGGAGAACTTGGGCAAATGACTTCTTACATATTTTGCCTTTCTGTGCCTCAGCTTCCTTCTTTTGTACAAGGGTGAGAACCACTGCTACACAGAGCTGCCGAGAAGAATTCCATGCACGGCTGGGAGCGTGCGTGTGTTGATGCTAGGACATCGAGAAGCTTCCAGGGATGTCCATTCCCTTCCACTTTTAGGGAAGGAAGCGGAGGGAGGGAGAGGTCGTGTGGCAGAGCTGCGGTGTCAGTTAGATGGCCCCAACAAGACGCTTGCTTCAGCTGCAGAGGACGGGGGTTGACTCAAGCTTCAGTGTAGGCCTCGGATTAGCGGTCCACCGTGGCTTTCTGCCACATGGAACGAAGTGTCTCACACCAGACCAAATTCCCTTATTCTGCAACCAGAAATGATGTCCACTAGGTCCTCAGCAAAGGAAGGCCGTATATATCTTCTAAAATGTGCATATTCTTTCTTGAGCTCCAAAAGTCAGGACAATAAATACGACGATCCCCGGGAGGGCAAGTATCAGAGTACAGAGTTTCTGAGAAGGCCCCTTTCTCAGGGTAGAAAAGATGCATAGAAGTGGACAACATTTCCAAGATGCCAAAGCCACAAGCGATGACGATTTTAAGCACTTTTTTTTTAATGTTTGTTTATTTTGATGTGGGGGAGGGGCAGAGAGAGAGCAAGACAGAATCCCAAGCCGGCACCGCCCTGTCGATGCAGAGCCATACCCCTGACTCCCAATTCACGAACCGTGAGACCATGACCTGAGCCGAAATCAAGACGCTTAACCGACTGAGCCACCCAGGCGCCCCTTAAGGACTTTTTAAAGGCTTTGGTATAGGGTCCTCAGGGTGATTAATTAGCCCTCAAAAATAATCTGAATTTTCTGAGAGAAGGGAGAGATTGAATGGGGCCGAAGCCTGCTCTGTTCTCAGATCAGGGCTGCATTGCAAGCAACTGGTTGTGTTGTTTGGGTTTTTTAAAAAAGTATTTTATTTATTTATTTATTTATTTATTTAATTTATTATTTATTTCGAGAGCAAAGAGGTTGGGAGAGGAGCAGGTAGAGAAGGAGAGAGAGAATCGCAGCCAGGCTCTGCCCTGTCAGTGCAGACCCTGACGTGGGGCTCGAACTCCCGAACCGTGAGATCATGACCTGAGCCGAGAACGAGAGCTGGACCCTTAACTGACTGAGCCACCCAGGCACCTCCAGGGAACTGACTAGTTTTGATAATGTCACATGAAGCAGAGAAACATTTCATCTTAAAATCACATTATGTAAGAAGGCAAATACATAATATGAGCCAAAAAGAAGAAAAGATTCCTCAGGCATTTGCAAGGGGACTAATAAAAATATGGGTACTTTGGTGCATAACTCACTCATAACTGTTATAAATTACTCTAACAATCTTTTGTGCTGCAAAAGTGTCTGAAATAGTAAAATCCTGGGTCCAATAGTAATGCTTATTGTAGTGCTATATTGTAGGGATTTATGCATGTGGCTGTTTTCTTCACTAGAATTTGGCATCAGAATATGGATTATTTCTCTGTTCCTCTAGGACGTCTCATGGTGCTAAATATTAAAATGTGTCAAATTCTAGTACAAAAATACTATGTTTTGAAGCCATTAAAAGAATTATCATTCGAAGAAATTTTAATTACCATAGATATAAACCTCAATGATCGCTAAATGTTAGTATTGCTTTTTTTTTGTTACGTTTAAAAAGTATATTTACAAGTGTTCCTGATTATGCAGCTAGAGGCCTATGGCAGAAAATTCGCTTGTGAATGATTTTTTTTTGTTAAGTTTATTTATTTATTTTGAAAGAGAGTGCGGGGAGGGGCAGAGAGAGGGAGAGAGAGCGGGCTCCGCACCTCCGGCACAGAGCCTGACCCCGGGCTAGATCTCATGAACCGAGAGATGACTTAAGGCGAAACCAAGAGCCGGATGCTTAACTGACTGAGCCCCCCGGGTGCGCCTATGGATGGTTTTTTTTTAATTGAGGTATAGTTGACACACAGTGTTGCATTAGTTTCGGGTGTACAACATAGTGATTGGGCAAGTTTATACACTATGCTGGACTCACAGGTGTCGCTGTACCACAGGTGACACATCTGTCACCGTACAACATCGTCACAATACCGTTGAGTGTATTCCTTACTGTGCCTTTCATCCTCGTGACTTATTCATTCCTTAACTGAAAGCCTGAACCTCCTACTCCCTTCACCCATTTTGCCCATCTGCCCGCCCCCCTCCCTTCTGGCCGCCACCATAGTAACACACACACACTCTACATCTTTATGATTTGTCCACTGATGGACACTGAGGTTGCTTCATGATAGGTTTGCTGAGGTTGTAAATAATACCGCGATAAACATAGGGGTCCGTATACTTTGTCAAATTAGTGTTTTCATTTCCTTTGGGTAAATACTACACAGTGGGATTACTGGATCATAGGCTATTTCTATTTTTAACTTCTTGAGGAATGTTGTGTTTTGTTAGAGCAGCTCGAGCAGAAAACTATTTTCATGGTAGGAGAGTCACTTTGGCTGTATTTTGACTAATATTTGGTTATTTTAATAAAAAGATTCCATTTACATTTTTTGATTACTACTAAATGTATTTAAATATAAAGAACTTGCATTAGTTTTTATGTGAACTGGCTGTTGCTATGTTTTTTTTTCATTTTCTATTTATGTTTTAGGGTTTTTCTTAAAGACTTGCATGTCTTTGTAAATTGAGAGTTTTAACCCTTGTAATATCTTAATATCTTTGCAAAGATTTTCCCAGTGTGTTGTTTGTGCTTTTTATATTCTCTCTCTCTCTCTCTCTCTCTCTCTCTCTCTCACACACACACACAGACACACAGAAGTTTCCAAAGTATTTAAATATATCAATATTTTGATATATTTAATGATTTAAAAATCATCAAACAATGATTTTTTAAAAATTCAATGTTTTTTATTGTTTTTACAGGAAAGATTTGTAACTACGTACTTTATGATTTTATATTTTGTTTTATGTGTAAAAATGCTAGAGTTTAGTTACGTTTTAGTGTGCTTAGTAATATGATTTTTTTAATTCTAATTTTTTGACTACCTCTCCTATGGATTAGATATTGGTACTTGAATCATATCACAAATTGAGTATATGCTATGGTTAGTTTGTGAAATAAGACTAGTATATTGTTTTGTTTCGCTGTTAAGAGCTTAGAGGAGTTTTAGGTTCACAGCAAAATTGAGAGGACGTTACAGAGATTTCTCATGGCCCCTGTCCCCACACATGCATAGCCTCCCCCAGTATCAATATCCCCCACCAGAGTGGTGCATTTGTTATGATCGATGAACCTACGTTGACACATCATTATCAATGTCCGTAGTTTACTTTAGGGTTCGGTCTTGGTGTTGTACATTCAGCAGGTTTGGATACACGTATAAAGACACATAGCTACCTTTACAGTACGCTACAGAATCCTTTCAAAGCCCTGAGTATCCTCTGTGTATCCTAACCTATTCACCCCTCCCTGCAATTCTAGCCCCTTCCAACCACCGGTCCTTTTACTCTCTTCATAGTTCTACCTTTTCCAGAATGTCGTATAACTGGAATTGTATAATCTTTAGCTTTTTTAGATTGCCTTCTTTCACTTAGTACGACGCATTTAAGGTCCTTCTGTGTCTTTTCATGGTTTGATGGCTCATTTCTTATGACGGCTGAAAAATAGGCTTTTCTCAGGATGGATCACTGCTTACTTGCTCACCTACTGAAGGACATCTTAGTTGCTTCCAAGTTCGGGCCAGTATGAATAAAATAGCAGTAAACATCCATGTGCAGGTTTTTGCGTGGACATAAGCTCTCAACTCCTTTGGACAAATAGTAGAGAGCACGGTTGCTGGATTGTATGGTCAGACAGGTTAGTGTCGCTATAAACACACTCTGACCATGGTTTCTGTTGCACCACATCCTTGCCAGTGCTTGGTATTATCAGTGACTTGGGTTTTGGCCATTCTAATAGGTGTGTTGTGTATCACATTGTTGTTTTTATTTCGTATTTCCCCAAAGACCTATGCTGTGATGCATCTTTCCATGTGTCGATTTTCCATCTTCTATCTGTATGTCATCTGTTGAGCTCTTTGGCTCATTTTTCAATGAGGTGGTTTCCCTGTTGAGTTTCTTTGTATACTTTGGATAACAGTCCTTTATCGGATATATCTTTTTTAAGACACATAATTTCTCCCAGTCTGTGGCTTGTGTTTTAATTCTCTGGACATTGTTTTTCACAGAGCGGGAGATTTTAATTCTAATGAAATCCAGCCCATCAATTATTTATTTTATGGATCATGTCTTTGCATCTTAAACCTCATAGCCATACTCTAGGTCATCTAGGTGTTCTCCTGTATTATGTTCTCAGAGTTTTATAGTTCAGCATTTTATTTTTATTTTTTTTTTAATTTTTTTTTCAACGTTTTTTATTTATTTTTGGGACAGAGAGAGACAGAGCATGAACGGGGGAGGGGCAGAGAGAGGGAGACACAGAATCGGAAACAGGCTCCAGGCTCCGAGCCATCAGCCCAGAGCCTGACGCGGGGCTCGAACTCACGGACCGCGAGATCGTGACCTGGCTGAAGTCGGACGCTTAACCGACTGCGCCACCCAGGCGCCCCTAGTTTAGCATTTTAAATTTAGGTCAGTGATCCATGGTGAGTAACTTTTTTGTTAAGGGTGTAAGGTCTGTGATTAATGTCTGGGTTTAATGAGTCACCATTCCACCTTCAGCCTTTTGGCCATAGCTCTGCTGCCGTAGTTTCCATATCGTCCTTATTCCCCATCTGCAGTTCTTGTTCTATTTGACTTTTTTCCATGACTGATTCCTACCTGGTCCTTCCCCCGTCACGCTCTCCGAAGCCGTAGCTTGACACGACATTCATGAATGGCTATCATTTATGTTGCATCTTTTCATTACTTCATTACCGGTTACCTCTGGTGCTGGAGACCTCAAGATAAATATGACCTATGCCTCGTCACCAGAGTGGTAAGTACACAAACATACTGTTTCAACTTGTTATAAGGACCCTTGTAGAGAAGTGTGCATAACGTGTTAGAGCACAAAAGTTGTGCACATGACTTCCTAGGGCAACCCTGGGGAAAACAGCAGAGTGGGGGTTATTTCAAGAAAAGGGAACAACATCCACAAAGGTATTGTATGCAGTACAGCAATGTCCTTCAAGAGAATTAAATCCAAGCCCCATATCCCTGCAGAATTTTCTATAGATCAGAGCCCTATCTTCTTTGATTATTCTCCATTCTTGTTGCATAATAACTTGTATATGTGCAGCCCACGTCTTGGGATCGTGTGGTCATTTGAGCTACCGACAGCATCATAGACACATAGAAGAAGTTCCACGCATGAGGGTTTAAGAAAACTGCCCAGGTGTGACTGTTTTGATGGTAAAAAGAAACCCTGATATTTCATACAGTGACAAGTCTATTGAAAGCAAATGATGGGAATTTTAAAAAGTGAAATTTCATGGAAAGTGTGAGCATCAGATGGCCTGCACTGTGCAATTCTATGGAGGGATCCAGCTGGCCTCCTAACAGGAAGATGCAACATATTATTACCAACAGCTTCTCAGGCATTGGCTTAGATGATTGCTGACTACTGATCCTTTTTGGGAAATAAACTGGACTGAATCGGGGAATTGTAGATCAGGCATCTGACTTTGATATCAGTAAAACGAGATAAGGAAAGATCTCCAAAGAGCACCTTGTTGAGTATAAATTTCGGAACCTGCCACTACCTTTTCCACCAGAGTAAATCATGTCTAACACAAAAGAGCTCTTGAGACCAAGAAAAATAAAACTATAGTCCAAAGAAAGTGAGTAAATTTTCTGTGAAGCATTACACAACTTTTGAAAATGTGTTTCTAACAGCTTTCAAAGAAATGTGGCAATTATACTTGTCTCTGTCTTTCGCTTGTTATCCACATGGCAAATCACTGTGAGAGAAGAATTGCACTTTCTTTCGAAAGAATTAAAATTTAGAAAAATGCCCCAAAGTTAGGAAGATTCTTAAGTCTCGGAAACAGTGTTGCTTGCAGGGTCCTCTAACCCTCAGATTACAGATAAGGTAATTAAGGCCCAGAGTGGGGAAATGGTTTGCACAGTGCCATATATTGCTGGAGACAGTTCTTAATATCCTATGCCATTCATTTACCGTATCCTGACCATTTTCCAGGCACTGTGCCGAAATATTTTAAAGTATATTATCTCGTTGTTAACGCCACCGCATATAGAGGACGAAGACTGGAAAGAGGCTTACCTTGCCCAGGGCAACATAGTTTTTTAAGATGTAGACTTGGGATTCAGACTCGGGTTTGTCTCATTTCAGGGCCTCTGCTTTTGTCCATGATGATATATCTCTGGTCTAGATCGGACTAGTATTACTGCCTCTGCTGTACTTTTTCCCCTGTTACCACTGACTGATCTTAGTGATTGAATGACGATAAACACAGAAGTAAGGAGGTTGCTCACTTAACCCAAAAAGATCACATATATAGTATATGAAGGAAGTAACACAAATCTATACGTTGTATGGGGGGGGGGGGGAATCAACCATTTCCCCTTCTCCTGTTGTGAGATCGTTCTATCAAGAAAAGTGCTTTTATTTTGCCTTCAAAGACATGGAAGGAGAGCCAGAACACTTTACATCACAGTAATACCCCTATAGTGACCTAAGTGGCCTAACTGGAGGGAAGATGAAACCAGTTTATTAAGTGGGCTGAACGTGCTTTTTCCTGCTTCCTTCAACATTATGGACACATCCTGTAGTTTTCCAGTTCTGAGTTACAACAACACCTGATCTTAAATAATACCTACTAGATAGCCCCGAGTCAGGGCTTCATAGCTGCATCGGTTTGCTAATTCCTCTGCCCGTTTTCCTCTCCAACTTTTCTTCTATCCTGTAGCCAGAATCATCTTTCTAGAACGTCAGTCTGATCCCATTACTCCGTCTTAAAAACTCTTCAATGGTTCCTTCATATCCTTCGGTTTATAGTCCGGGCACCGTGGTTTAGTTAACACTGCATTAAAAATAGCTCCAAACCTTCATGGCTTAAGGACACATCCATTAGTTTCTATCGTGATTTTGTGGGTTGCTTGGGTAATTCTGCCGCTGCTGTAATCTGGGCTTATTCATATGGTTGCACTCACCTGATAGATGAACCTGAGGCTGGGCTCAGCTGGAAGGGCCGGGGCCACTTGACCTTCTTCCTTGTGGTCTTTCATCTTGAAGGGAGCTAGTTAAGGAACTGGGTCAGAGCCGGCGCTGCTGGGCCTGTCTGGCTGGGAATGCGGACTAGAAAAGATGTAAGCAGATAGGCCTGGGCTATGAAATAGGAGAGCGGCTTTCAAACAAACTTGAGTTTGCTTCAGAACCACCACAGGGGGCTTGAGGAACTCCAGATTGATGAACTGTACCTTCGGAGTTTTCTTCAGTGAATCTGGGTGGGGCCGCAAGTTTGCCTGGCTAACTCAGTCCCTGCTTTATCTGATACAGCTCATTTGGGGACAATAAGAACGGCTGAACTGAGACTTCAAAGCTCTCTGGGTGAGTGTGAGGCTGGCTGGTTGCATTTGCCTGAAGACCTGCCGCAGAAGCGCTTGACTTTGGCACCTGTTGTATGTAGCAACTGCACCCGATGACTCGACACGGGACCCTCGGTCTTTTCCCCAGCGATTATCTCTCTGTCTCCAGCAACGTATCCTGTCACCTAAGAGTCGGTCAGGAAATAGTTGTTGAACTGAGCTACATGTTATATCCACCGCAATAAGAACACAACTATTACTTATAAGCAATAAGAGAGGGGGCATTAGGAGGAAGAAGAGAAAGGATGCTAATGAGCCGGAGTAAGAAACCAGCTGTGCGCATGTGCACTGGTACGTTGGGTGGTTCAGGAGCGTTTGATAAGGTAGGAACTTCGTACACCTACGTTGTCGAGAGACCACCGTCACACCTGTCAGAAGGGCTAAAACGAACAACTCGGGCAACCACGGATGTTGGCGACGATGTGGGGAAGGGAACCCTTTTGCGCTGCTGGTGGGAATGCAAGCTGGTGCAGCCGCTCTGCAAAACAGGATGGAGGTTTCTCAAAAAACTAAAAATAGAACTACCCCACGACCCAGCAATTGCAAGACTAGGCATTTCTCCACGGGATACAGGTGTGCTGTTTCGAAGGGGCACAGGCACCCCCATGTTTATAGCAGCACTATCGACGATAGCCAAAGTCTGGAAAGAGCCCAAATGTCCGTCGACGGATGAATGGATACAGAAGATGTAGTAGGGACACCTGGGTGGCTCACTCGGTTGCGTGTCCGACTTCGGCTCAGGTCACGATCTCGTGGTTCGTGAGTTCGAGCCCCACATCAGGGCGGCTGCTGTCAGCGCAGAGCCTGCTTCAGATCCTCTGTCCCCCTCTCTCTGCCCCTCCCCTACTTGAGCTGTCTCAAAAATAAACATTTTTCTAAATTAAAAACTTAATGTGGTGTATGTATGTATTTTACACACACACACACAACGGAACGCTGCTCGGTGATCAAAAAGAATGAAATCTTGGTATTTGCAGCAACATGGCTAGAACTAGAGTGTATTACGCGAAGCACAGTAAGTCAGAGAAGGACAAATATCACGTGATGTCACTTACGTGTGGAATTTAAGAAACAAAACGGATGAACATAGGGGAAGGGAAGGAAAAAACAACAGGGACACAAACCCTAAGAGCATCTTAAATACGGGAAACAAAGTGAGGGTTGCGGGAGGGGAGGTGGGGGGGTGATGGGCTAAATGGGCGATGGGCACTAAGGAGGGCACTTGTGGGGATGAGCCCTGGGTGTTATATGGGAGTGATGGATCACGGGATTCTACTCCTGAAATCATGATTACACTCTCTGTGAACTAATTTGGATTTAAATAAAATTACAAAAAGACACCTACATTGTTTCATACTAGATACCTCGAATGGAACCACCCAGAAGCCAGACACTTGCCTGAGAGCGTATCCAGTATCTCTCGGTAGCTGCCTCCCTGTGGAAGCCCAGTCGCAGTGATCGGTGCCACTGTAGGTGTTGGTTTAGGGCAGTGGTCGCCTCTCCCTTTGGCTACCCTCCTTCCGTCACCGGGCTGGGGCGTGGCATTCCCCAGTTTGCTCATTGGATTCATTCGGTCGTGAAAGGTCAGAAAGCAAACTAGTTTCAAATGTCAACAGACATCTACCATATTTCATTTCAGCAATAATTTTTCCCCCCGATCTTAACTATCAAACCCTGAGCTTTGCAAAAGCTACCGTTTTGGCTGTGGGCTGAAGGGTCGGTAACTCCCCTGGGCTCTTCTGCTCTCATTGATCGGAGTTCGGTAGCTCAGGCTCTAGAAGAATTAATTAAATAAGAGCTGCTGGGAGAAACAGCCACGCATCGTGCACTTAATGACTGGTGATATTGTGGGTGTGAACAGGGTTCATTGTAATTCAAGGTGCATCTTTGCCAACTCTGGGGATAATTAAATACATCTGGGGACTCTTTTCCCAAGATGCAGAGCTTTGACTTCAAATACCGTCCTCTTTTAATATCCACAGCCACACCAGTGCTTGATAGGTAAAGAAATGCCTGTTTGTCCTTTTCCCTGGTAAGAAGTGTTTGTTCCTCAATCTTTATTTTCTCCTCTGCAATTTGACATATACACCATTATGAGTTTAGTTGGGGATGCTTATTAATCGGCAACTCTTTTTGTCACTACTGACTTAAAGAAAACATGTTTTACCATAAGATGGGGTTAAAGATAATGTTGCAAAGCGTTGCTTCGGTGTCCGTTTTCGGTCATTCATTTATGATCTACTGAAGTGTGAAATCCTTTCTCACATTCACGTCATTCAAGATAGCCGATGTGCCTCTTTATTAGTATTCCGGCCAGGTGGTTACTTTTAGCTGTCACTTAAAAAACGCTTGGGGCGCCTGGGTGGCTCAGTCACTTAGACGTCTGACTACAGCTCGGGTCATGGTCTCGTGGTTCGTGAGTTCGAGCCCCACATCAGGCTCCGGGCCCGTGGAGCCTGCTTCAGCTTCTGTGTCTCCCTGTCTCTCTCTGCCCCTCCCCTGCTCTCTCTCTCTCTCTCTCAGAAAATGAATAAAACATTAAAAAGAATTTTTTTTAATGCATAAGGCTAAATTAAAAGTTGCAAAGACTTTGGGGATGAGAAGTAGGCAATCAACTGCGTGAGATGTGAGTAAAACCTTTAACCATAATACATTCTCATCAACACTTTTGTCAGGTATGTTACGAACGATGTCCTCACTACTGCTCTCGGGGATACGTATGTTTACACATTATTGTCTGCAGATTACATTTCACAAAGCAGCTACGGGGCTGGACAGTACACATTGCAAATGCATAACTCTTATTCGACGTCACAGTTAAAGACCAACCACTTGGGAGACTTTGAATCTTCCAGAAGATTCTGAAATACAAATTTGAGTTTCCCAGTAGAAAAGTGGTCTCCTAACTCCAATAGTCTTCAAGGATTTGTATTGTCTTGTTTTCCTCAAATAACACCTATTTTGATACTTTTGTTAGATACACCCATACTTTGAAATGCTTTACCAAACACATTCATTTTTTTTTTTTTTTTGATGTTTATTTATTTTTGAGAGACAGAGAGGGCAAGCAGGGGAGGGGCAGAGAGAGGGAGACACAGAAGCCGAAGCAGGCTCCAGGCTCCCAGCTATCAGCACAGGGCCTGATGCGGGGCTCGAACTCACAGACCGTGAGATCATGACCTGAGCCGAAGTCAGACGCTTCACCGACTGAGCCACCCAGGCGCCCCTACCAAACACATTATACCAGTTCGTTAATTATGTCTTGATTGGGAGAAAAAAAGGAGAAGCAAACTGATCAATGAGCCAGGTCAGCATGAAGGAGCTTGCTGACCATCCGTCACTGAAGGAGGAACAGCTAATTGCGCAGTGGAAAGAATGCATCATTTCTTTGTTTTACACTTACATGCACAAATATGTGACCGTGGGCAGGTTGCCTTGATTCTGAGCCTCCGTTCCTTTATTTGTAATATGACAATAGCAATTTCTTTGGCCGAGGTATCTTACGAGCGTTACACTTAGCTTAGGGCATGCTGCATAAGCACCAAATGACTGGAAATATTCTCTGTATCGTTGACCTAAGCAAACATTTATTTTCTGTGAGCATCTTTTTATTCTCCTTTAATATTGAATTCATAACACCCCCTGGCAGGGCAGTTAGGAAGATTAGTAATGCCTTACGATGAAAATAATCCCCTTTATCTTTGGCATATATTAGGTACTCGTTAATGGTAGCAACCGTGTTATTTTATGCCTAGTATTTTAGTTGAATTTCATGTATTGGAGAAATCTTCCTTCAATACCTGCTGCGTGTCATGATTCAAGGTGCCGGTGAGCCACGCTACGTCCCTGCCTCAAGGAGATCAGAACTGAGTGGGGCACGGATGCCCACTGAGTGTAATCTGATCTATTTGGGAGAGGACCGGGGTAGCTTCCCCGCGATGTCTTGAGCCACAGGGAATAAATGGACTTAGCTAGGAAAATGAGTGGTGTGAAAAGCTTTATGAAGGGTAACCGTGGACACGTGGGCATGAGGTGGTCAGGGAGGGCCTCCTTGAAGGAATCCAATTCAGACCTCCTCCTGAAGTAGGAAGACGGGCCGGCGGCCTGAAGGGGGTGCTGGAGGACGTATGGGGCCGAGGACGAGGTACCCGTGCCCCCAGCGCCTCCCCTCACCCTCACCCTCAGCGCTGGAGCCACACTGAACCACAGGAGATCAGGTTGGGGAGCCTGGCTTACCTGGGTCAGGATCCTGGTTCCCCCAGTCACCGGGAACATAACGTGAGCGAATTGTGTGGCTCCTATGGTTGTTGGCAATAAGCAATTTCACATACTGAAAACACTTAGGATGGTGCCTAGTACAAAGCAAGTATGTCTTTTAAACATTTTCTTTAAAAAAATGTTTTTAAGTTTATGTATGTATTTTGAGAGAGAGAGAACAAGTGGGGTAGGGGGCAGAGAGAGAGGAAGAGAGAATCTCAGGCCGGCTGCACACCGTCAGCACAGAGCACGACGCGGGCTCGAACCCACGAACCGTGAGATCGTGACCTGAGCCGAAATCAATGGACGCTTAAGCGACTGAGCCACCCAGGTGCCCCATACCAAGTATTTAATAAATGTTCATGATTATTATGATTCATTTGTTTCTGCAACTATGCCTGTTGTCTTCACATGCTGTGCCTTCTTGGCTCTTTCCTTCTCCTCTTAACCTATGTGTTCATTACCCATACTTTAAAAATGTTTCTTTTCTTATTTTTGAGGGAGAGAGAGAGAGAGAGAGAGAGAGAGAGAGAGAGAGAGAGAGCATCCCAAGCAGGCACCGCACTACCAGCACAGAGCCTGATGGAGGGCTCGGACCCACAAACTGCGAGATCATGCCAGTCGGACACTCAACCGACTGAACCACCCAAGTGCCCCCTATTTGATTCTTCTTGCAGTGGGAGGAGCAGCTCCTGGTTTTTTGTTTGTTTGTTTGAAATTTTCACCTCATTTACTTAACCCTCTTTTATTTGTTTTTATGTTTATTTATTTATCTTGAGAGGGAGACAGAGAGAGCATGAGCGGGGGACTGGTAGAGAGAGAGGGAGAGACAGAATCCCAAGCCAGCTCTGCGCTGTCAGCACAGAGCCCAACGCGTGGCTCGAACCCACGAACTGTGAGAGCGTGACCCGAGCAGAAAGCAAGAGTCGGATGCTTAACCCACTGAACCACCCGGGCGCCCCTTAACCCTCTTTCATTGAAGGTAACAGAGTACTGGTGTTTATGATTGTTCAGCCTTCCCTCTCTAGCTTTCCTACTAGCTGGGAAAAAAAAGGATACACTTTTGTTGTTGTTTTCTTTTCTGCCTCTGGTCAGCTTCCTGCACGGTCGAATTTTCTCCAAAGTGGATGATATCACTGAGCCAGTTTTGGTCTTCACGAATTGTTATTTTGTTATTGTTATTTTCCATCATAGCTCCTTGATATCAGAGTTTGGAAGGTGGACAGGGACGGTCATAAGCTAGGCCAGTTCCTTAAATCTTCTATTTGCCATCACGTGCCACTGTGATTGACCAATTACTGTGCTGTGTCGTTCCTGCTAATCAGGTTTTCACAATAAAATGTAGGAGATGCTTTGAGTGCCCTGCCAGATGCCCTCTCCGGGGCAGGTACGTTCTCTCCTCCAGTTTCTGTGAGTGCTTACTGCTCCCTCCTGACCCCTTTCTCCAGGAGATTCCTGTGTGCCACACGGAAGCCACCCACTCACACTCCCAGGTAACCCACGGCTAAGAACGAACTCACCGCGTAGAAAAATCCGGCTCCCTTTCCTTCACGTGGCGCTATTTCTACTCTGAACGTGACACCATATTCCTGTTTAGCATCTTCCTCTGCCCTACCCTCCTTCTCTTCCTTTTTTTCTGAGAAGTCGTCATCAATAATCACTTGCACGAGAACGTCTGTCGTAGGGTCTACCTCTAGGACACCGAACCTAAGGCCACCGCAGACGTTTAAGCGAGTCCCCAATATGCCATTCACTCTGCTGATTGCATTATGTCCGTGGTGTCATTTCATCTGCGACACAGCCTCACTGGATATGTACTGCAGCCTTCTCTCCATTTTACCGGAGAGGAAACAGAGAGACGTCACCCTCCCTTAGCAGGTGTCAGAACTGGAATTTGATGAATTAGCTCTATCCTTAGAACAGAGGGCGATAGCAATGAACCAGAAACAATTCCTGCCTTCAAAAGCATATGTGCCCACAAATAGGTAAAGAACCAGATCTTGTTTTGTTTTATTTTATTTTATTTTATTTTATTTTATATGTATATAATTTATTCTCAAGTTGGCTAACATACAGTGTATACAGGGTGCTCTTGGTTTTGGGGGTAGATTTCCCATGAGTCGTCGCTTGCATTCAACACCCAGTGCTCATCCCCACAGGCGCCCTCCTCCATGCCCGTCACCCACTTTCCCCTCTCCCCCACCCCCCCATCAACCCTCAGTTTGTTCTCTGGATTTAAGAGTCTCTGATGGTTTGCCTCCCTCCCTCTCTGTTTGAAACTCTTTTTCCCCTTCCCTTCCCCCACGGTCTTCTGTTAAGTTTCTCAAGTTCCACATATGAGTGAAAACATATGATCATCTGTCTTTCTCTGACTTATTTCGCTTAGCATAATACCCTCCAGTTCCATCCACGTAGCTGCAAATGGCAAGATTTCCTTCTTTCTCATTGCCCAGTAGGATTCCATTGTATACATAAACCCCATCTTCTTTATCCATTTGTCAGCTGATGGACATTTGGGCTGGAGTGAGTCTTAGGCTAGTATCAGAAATACCTGTACCACACTGCCATGTGGAAGGCAAATTTTCTGTGGGGACATGTGGGTAGTTCAGTCAGTTAAGCATCAGACTTCAGCTCATGTCATGATCTCTTGGTTCCTGAGTTCGAGCCCTGCATCATCCAGCTGCCTGCTGTCAGAACAGAACCCGTTTTGGATCGTCTGTCTCCTTCTGTGTTTCTGCCCCTTCCCTGCTCTCGTGCACCCGTATGCGCGCGTGCTCTCTCTCTCTCTCTCTCTCTCTCAAATAGTTTTTAAAAAGACAAGTAGTGTATACGCTGTTTTACTATAATTTTGTGGGTCTATTTTTGGGTTCCCTGTTCTATCCCACTGATTTGTGAGTCTGTCCTCTCACTAAACCCACACTGTCTTAATTGCTGTCCCTTCATAGTAAGTCCTGAACTCCTGTATCCTCGGTACCCCCATCTTTGTTCTTTTTTGAACTAGTTTTGACTTTCCTAATTATCTTCTTTGATTTTTTTTTTTAAATCAATATTTAGTAGTTTGCAGCATACACAGCCTGCTCTTTTGTAGGGTGCCAACCCGAGTGATTTTTCTGGTGCTGTTGTCGGGATGTTTTTGTTTGTTTTGTTTTTAATACTGAGTTCCACTTGTTCACTGCTGGTAATAGAAACATGGTTGATTTTTGTATATTGATTTTATATTGTGTGCCCTTGAAAAAGTCACTTTGCTACTTCGAGGAGCTCTTGGTAGAATTTTTAAGATTGTCTGTTTATACAAGTATGTCATCTGCAAAGAGGGACAGTTTTTCTTCCTTTCCAAACCGTATTCCTTTTACCTTTTTTTTTTTCTTTTTTTTTACGTATGGCGCTTCCTAAGACATCTAGTAAATTCTTGCGTAGAAGCAGTGGAAGAGGATGTCCTTGGATTGTTCATGAATTTAGAGAGAAGCACTCAGCCTTTTTTTTTTTTTTAAGTTTTTATTTATTTTGAGAGAGAGAGCACGCACACATGAGCAGGCTGGAGGTGGGCAGGAGTAGAGAAAGATGGAGAGAGAGAATCCCAAGACGGCTCTGCAGCAGCAGCTTGCAGCCCTACTGGGAGTCGATTTCAGGAACCATGAGATCATGACCTGAGCCAAAAATTAAGATTTGGAGGCTTGACTGCCTGAGCTACCCAGGGAACCTGAGAAGCATTCACTCTTTTGCCACTGAATTATTTGTTTATACTTGGACTTTGAAGATGACCTTTATCAGGGTGAAAAAGTTCCCCTCTACTTCTAGGTTGCTGAGTATCGTTACCTTGATAATCTATTGATATAATCATATGGATTTTCATCTTGAGTCTATTAATAGGATTAACGATATTGGATGTATTTTCTTTTTTTTTTTTATTTATTTATTTTGAGAGAGTGTGTGTGTGTCAGTTACGGAGGGGCAGAGAGAGAGAGAGAGAGAGAGAGAGAGAGAGAGAGAATCCCAAGCAGGGTCCATGCTGTTAGAGCAGAGCCGGATGTGGGGCTCAATCTCAGAAACCTTGAGATCATGACCTGAACTGAAATCAAGAGTCGGATGCTTAACTGACTGAACCACCCAGGTGCCCCTGGATGTATTTTCCAATACTGAACCAAATTCATATTCTTGGGATATATCACACTCAGTCATGATGTATTATTATCTTTTTCTGTATTCCTGAATTTGACTGCTAGTATTTTGTAAAAGATTTTTACAACTATTGTCATAAGGGATATTGTTCTATAGTTGTTTTTTGTTTTTTTCTTTAAGATTTTATTTTTAAATAATCTCCACACCCAGCGTGGGGCCTGAACTCACAATCCCAGGATCAGAAGTCACACACTCCACCAACAGGGTCAGCTAGGCTCCCCTATTCTGTAGTTTTCTTTTCTTGAAATGTCTTTGTCTGGATCTATTAGCAAAATTCTGGCTGTGTAGAACAAGTTTGGAAGTTTTCCCTCCTATTCCGTTTTCTGGAGGAGATTGTATAGAATTGGTTTCATGCCTTCCTTAAATATTTGGCAGAATTTGTCAGAGAAATTATGTATGTTTGAGATTTCCTTTGTTGGAAGGTTTTAACCTATTAATTTATAAAATAAACCTAGAACTCTTCAGGTTATCTGTTTCCCACTGAATGAGTTTCGGTAGCTTTTGTCTTTCAAGGAATTGGGACTATTTCATGTAAGTTGTCAAATTTATGGTCTTAGAATTATTCCTAGTATTTCCTTATTATTCTTTTCATTTCTGTGGCATCTATAGTAATGTTTGCTCTTTCATTTTTGTCTTTTCCTATTGTTTTTATCAATCCTAGTAAAGAACTAGTTTTTGATTTTGCTTGCTTTGATTTTTATGTTGTTTATTTAAATTTCATTTATACGTGCTCACCTATTATTTCCTTCATTCTACTTTTTCACATTTAATTTGTTTTTCTTCCTCTAGTTTCCTAAAGTAGCTTAGGTTCTTTAAGTACCACATGCTGTATTTTCATTTTCCTTTAATTCATGTATTTTAGATTTCCGTTAAGATCGCCTCTTTACTGTTGTTAAAGTTCACTTATTTATTTTTGAGAGAGGGGAGGGGAGGGGAGGGGAAGGAAGGGAATCCCAAGCAGCTTCCTTGCTTTTTGCACAGAATCTTGATGCCAGTCTTGAACTCAGGAGCTCAATCCCATGAACAGCGAGATCATGACCTGAGCTGAAATAAAGAGTCAGACTCTTTAAAAAATAATAATAATAAATCTTTTTTAACGTTCATTTTTGAAGGAGAGACGGAGCGTGAACCAGGGAGGGGCAGAGAGAGAGGGAGACACAGAGTCTGAAGCAGGCTTCAGGCTCTGAGCCATCAGCACAGAGCCCGATGCGGGGCTTGAACTCACCAACCGTGAGATTGTGACCTGAGCTGAAGTCACACGCTTAACTGACTGAGCCACCCAGGCACCCCAAGAGTCAGACTCTTAAATGACTGAGCCACCCAGGTACGCCAAGACCCCCTCTTTAAAGCATATATTATTAGGGTGTGTTTTTGAAAAAATTTCCATGGGTTCCAGTCCCCTAGCCTATCTGACATTTCCTTTCCATCTTTTAAAGTGTTCATACTTTTTTTTTTTTTTAAAGATACTACCCAGCATTTTTGGTTGTATTTAGTGAGAGAAAGAGGCAAAATTATATCTATTCTATCTTCCAGATGGAAGGAGTGACTTTCACACGCATTTTGAAAGTTTTGACAACGATTTCAAGTTAACAGTTCATATGACAATTGCTTCGATGAGAAAGTTAAGACTCAGAGCATTTAAGTAAATTAGTTTTAATTGCTGAATCACCGACATGTATATATATACTTTTGCCAAGACACATCATTCTTATATTTTATGGTTTTAACTTGTAATGATATAATGTGCTTTTCTTCTTCCATTTCTTCAGATTAAGACTGTGTCTCAGATTCTTGGTATCTCTCATGCCTGGTTTAGTAGGCCCATGAATATATTAAGTATTTAGTAAATAGTTGCTGAGAAACACGATGATGAATGCATGCCTATACCTTTGTTATTAACAATTTCCAATGGATGACCGATAACCCTTTCCTTTTCTTTGGCAGCCTGTGCAGAGCTGATACTAAGAGGTGATTGAGGAAGCTATATCGGGGCACCCATGTGGCTACACAGGGGAAAGAACTGCCTATTTAAAAATTGGCTGTGTATGCAGTTCAGAGTCCCTTTGAAATGTTGTGTATCTGCAAATCAGGGCAGGCCTGTAATGGTATTTTTGGAAGTAATGATTTGTGAGTCTCTTCTTGGTTCATAGCAACTCGTTTCCGCTTCACCCATCACCTTGAAGTCAGCCCTCCAACAATCACAGGCACTAACTAATAGCATTTTCTTCCTTTCATTGATTTCTCAAACTGAATGCACAGCCTTCCTCTCACTGGCACAGGCTTTTGTGCCATGCCCTGTGTTCACTGTTCCCCCTGTTGTCTCTGGCACCAGTATCTTTCATTTGTCTCCATTGTGCTTTACGGGGTTTTAGGTGAACTTATTTCAGAATGGGAATGCAATCAGTATGACACGTTAACGTGCCTTAAGCTTGGGAACGTTTCGGTTGTGTACTTATAAGCACATCTCCGTACAGATGGAACAAGCATGCTCTGTTCTGTTAAACTACAGAAAACAGGTCTGTTGATGTTTTGTGAGTCACAAGGAACAAACTCTACGGTCGACAGAATCATACAATTGTGTTGACCATAGTTCAGCAGGATAATATGGGGCTCTGACCTATCATGACAGGTGGTCCGGGAGGTGGCCTAATCTTGACATCTTAAATATGCCATCTCATGCTGGGGGACCAGTCCAGGCATCTCCAAGTGCACGCCCTCCTGCCCCGCCGAGATCTTAACCACATTACAGGAAATGTTAATTTACATCGCAGTGTGTAGAGTGGGAAAAAGCATGGCCTTGGGGGGTAAAACAGACGTGTATTCAGTACTTGGTCCTCTGGCTTGTAACAATGTGATTCAGGCGAGCTACCTAAAATCTCTGTGCCTGAGTTTTCTCCTCTGTGAAATAAAGAGAATAAACACAGATTAAAGGGACGCCTGGGCGGCTCAGTCAGTTTAGCGTCCGACTTCGGCTCACGTCATGATCTCGTAGTTCATGGGTTCGGGCCCTGCCTCGGGCTCTGTGCTGCCAGCTCGGAGCCTGGAGCCTGGAGCCTGCTTTGGATTCTGTGTCTCCCTCTCTCTCTGTTCCTCCCCCACTCGCACTATGTCTTTCTCCCAAAAATAAATAAACATTAAAAAAAATTTTTTTTAATTGAAAAAATTTAAAAACTAAACACAGATTAAAAATTATGCATATACAGTTCCTGGTGATTCGGGTTTAATATGGTGTAGACTAATAAGTTCCAGGACGTAAAATCTTGACGACGACGACTACTAATATATAACCTTTATTGAACACCCACCATATGTCAGGTACTGTGAAAAATGCTTTACATGGATTATTTCATTTAATCCTCATACAAACTCTATGATGCAAATACTGTTATTACACCACCCTCAGTTAAGAAGACTCATACTCCTAGAGTAACTACGATGTAAGAAGTTATAGATAGTAAGGGACAGAGCCAGGATTTAAATACAGGTCCATCTAACCTAACTTCTAAGCCCATGCTATTCAAGAATAGACTTGCACCACCTCTCGCCTCGTCAACCTGAGTGCACTGTTACCTGCTTCGTCCCAATCACACTGTGCTCCGGACTGTGCGGAAATTAAGCATCAACAGGATTTAAGCGGCAGTAGGAATATCATAGCAGCAGCTCTCCTCCCCTGTTACGAGAAATAAACATACGTGTTAAGATTTTTTAAAATGAGTATATAAATCCGTATGCATTCTAAATGTTCGTGATTTAGGGCTCAGGAATGTGAATCCCTGTACTCGTTGGACTGTAATGTCAGGAAGTCGTTCTGCCCAGCCTACCAGTGGTCTGGCTCCGACAAAGTAAACTGGGAGTAGGTCTTTGGAAATAGGCCCTACTGAACTAAGTACGGGTCTATTCTGTATTCTCGTAGGCTTAAGACTCTTCATATTCACTCTGTCTGCTTCAACAAAAGCCCTGGTTATCCTGACTTTGCTTTCCAACATAACAGCTAAGGACCCTAACAGACTGCTTGCTTTGCGTGGGTCAGCGGTACTTGTATTCTAATGGATGAGGGCTCTCCTTACGCAGGCATCATTTTACCAATTTCAGTTGCTATAGAAAGCTAACGGGAGAAAGATTTGGGGCAGAATCCAAGAATTATAGCCTTCATTTTACTGTCAGTCTTTTTTGTTCTTTGGAAGGGTGTGTTGATGGTTCAGAGCCACTTAGGCAATATTTGAGTTTATAGTTTGAAAATGAAGATTCAGGGCGCCTGGGTGGCTCAGTCGGTTGGGCGTCCGACTTTGGCTCAGGTCACGATCTCACCGTTTGTGAGTTCGAGCCCCGCGTCGGGCTCTGTGCTGACAGCTCAGAGCCTGGAGCCTGCTTTGGATTCTGTCTCTCTCTCTCTCTGCCCCTCCCCTGCTCATGCTTTTTGTCTCTGTCTCTCAAAGATAAATAAATGTTAAAATATATATATATATATATTTAATATATATTTATATTTATATAATATTTATATATATTTAATATTTATATCTATATAATATATTTATATTTAAATATATATATATTTAATGAAGATTCATTTCAGGACTTTGGCCAGGAGAGGTGAATAACGTGGGAACTACCTGGCCAACAGTCTTCTGCTTCATTTTTAATTCTCAGACATAACATACATGGATTAGCACAAGTTTAAAGTACTGTATGTACTATGAGTTTGGGGTTATTAGTGGGAATTAGGTAAAGGAACAAAAAGAAGAAATATGCATAATATACATACCTCCTTTGAAACTGAATGTACAATTTCCTGTATTTCTGTTCTTTATCAGAATGATGAACATTTCTCTGAATGGATAGAGCCTTTCTGCTCTTTAATTTTCTCTTCCCACCCACTGGTGAGGATCATAATGAATCCTCTAGCCAAAAGGCAGCCACGGAGAAAGAGGGAGCATGCAACCTGAATAACCGGTCTTCAGATAATTAAGCATTGAGTGTGCATCTTTCTCTGATCTTTTAATTACCACTTTCATTTCAGAACTTTCTTTCTTATAGTTTTTATTTTTTTGTATCACCAATTAATCATCATGGGAGAATTGGTCTGTATCCCCACTAAAGGCCTATTATCTATGATGGCATTATTAATGAATGTGATACTGTTTCACTAAAGATAGCCTTTTAAGTTCCATACTTAAAAGAAGTTAGTATTTTATGTATCTTTTTGTTTTTTCTTTTTTTACCTGTTTTATTTTTCGGGGTATAAGAGAGTATTGATGCTTTCGATCTTATTGCAGTCTGGGGATCTGGTACAAAGGCAAAGAAGTAAAAGTGTTGGGGAGAAAAGGGATAAAACACTAGAGACTCAGCATTTCAAAAGGGGAAGATTAACTTTCCATCTTTATAAATAGATATATAAGTTCACATATGGGGATTCTTATCTTTGACTTTGCAGAGCATCTAGCAGATAATTCACATTTTTGGTTTTCACCCTAGATTCTGTTCATAAGAATTACAGAACACGGAAAGGTGTTTTTGGTATATATTAAATGGATGTTTACTACAAACCCAGTGTGTTATAGGTGCTGTGGGAATGCCATTGAAGTAGACTACAAGTTTTCTGTTTAGAGTAAGCTCAAATACAAGGAAGGGAGGGAAATACACACACAAAAGGAAACTGAAAAAATATAAAAACAATACAGACCAACTATTATATATATTAATGAAAATCACATATAAGCAACAATCTTCCACTTCAAGTATGACAAGATGTTCTGTGAAGGTTCCTGTCACTCCAATCAAGTGATTCTATATGAAACTGTCTTCAGGAAAACTGGTAGTTGTTAGGTGAGGGAATTCTCCTAGGTCTCTTTCCCACCAAAAAAAATATCAACTGAGCTCAGTATGTGTCAAACTGAGCATCAAGTAAGTAAAAAAGGAAGGTTGCCTTGATGAAAAATGCTCATGTCAGCAACATTAGGGGAAGTTAAGCCCTGAACCCGTGTCAAGATGACAGAGTTGACCCTAAGTGTCCCACAACACATGGGGAACTTGTAAGGGGCCAATGTAGTCCCAGGTCAGTAGCATCTGTAGGCTTCAAGCAAAAACAAACAAAAATTCCCATGTACTTGCTGGGGTTCTGACATTTTAATAGAGTGCCCAATGCATAAGAAAACAATACATGGTGAAGGAGTACGGGAATATTAACACCGTATTGAAATTTTAAGGGGATTATATGTTAACAGTATTCGATACAACTAAATTAATTAAAAGTAATGTCCATTGGCAGCTCTTTCTGCCCATGGATCCTGTCTCTCTGCTTTAATAAAAATACCCTCTTATAGCAAAAAAAAAAAAAAAAAAAAAAAGCAATATACATATAGACATATGTTAGTGAAATGGGAAAACATGAAAGTCAAATAAAGGAATTTGAAAGCAGCCAGGGAAGGGAAAAAGACAGAAGACCTACCAAGGAACCAACATGGGCTGCTAACAGATCTTTCTGGCAACACTATATGCCAGGAAACGGTGAATTCATATTGTCACAGTACTGAGAGAATATAACTAAGAATCAGGAGTGTGTCAGGTATTATGTTTAAATGCACATGAGTTATACAATTTAAGACTTGTGATGACCTCGTTGACCGATGATATTGATCTCCCCGAGAACTGGATGGTCACTGAAGGAAGTGCTGTAATTTGCCGAAGCCAATGTTCTAGCTAATAGTGGAGCTGGTGGCTAACACAGGTTTGTGTCCACCCTGTGCTCTTCTGTGCAGTGCTATATCCCATTCTAAAGATGCAGTATAATTTATTTTGTTTTGATTAGAGATTCCCACTCGATCTGTAGGCACATTAGCAACAATGGGTATTCATTCCGGTAGTGACTATGTATGTAGAATATTTATGCAACGTGCAGGGTACTGTATCAGCCAGCCATTGGGGGGGGGTAAGGGGGGAGCACTGAAATGAACACAGTTCCGTAGTCCCTTATCAAGACTTCAGCATAGGACAGACAATAAGATATTTGAATAAATATATTACCTAAAACACAGAAAGCAGTAGAAAATGATTAATTCTGTAAAATGAAGTTAGATAACAGGCTATCAGAGATCAGGAGAAGGACAAGATACTGCCAGTTGGGAGGGTAGGTAGAAAGAGGGTGCGGAATTCCTAACAAATGAGTTAAAGAATGTGGCGTTTGAACTGGACTTTGAACAACAAATTGGATTTAGTTATGAGGTAATGGGAGAAAAGACCGTCTTTAGAAGGGATAATGAGTAGAGGCACAGAGACCAGTCATCGTGGCCTGTGGTCTGCTTTGGATGATAGCTATGGGATGGGAAGATGAGGCACCAAGGAGTCCAAGAAGGTTGATGCAGGTGGCAGGTGGAGGTGCTTGAATAAGAAAGAACACGCCGCAGGATCCTGAAGAGCGCATGGCATGATCAGAGTCCTAGTTTAGTAGGGGCAGGGAATAGAGGCAAGACGAATAACCAGAAAGATTGCTATTGATGAAAGGCGTTAAAAGGGAATGAATTAAGTTTTCTGCAATGGCAAAATTCGATAGGGGTATGGGGCGCCAGGGTGGCTCAGCCGGTTGGGCGTCCGACTTTGGCTCAGGTCATGATCTCGAGGTCCGTGAGTTCAGGCCCCGCGTCGGGCTCTGTGCGGACAGCTCGGGGCCTGGAGCCTCTTCAGAGTCTGTGTCTTTCTCTCTCTCTCTGCCCCTCCCCCGCTCACACTCTGTCTCTCTCTGTCTCTCAAAAATAAATAAACATTAAAAAAAAAATTAAATAGGGGTCTCGGTCAGGGTTCTCCGGAGAAAGAGCCAAAAAGATAGATAATGGATTAGGTATATACACGCACACAGTTGACCCTTGAACAACATGGGTTCGAACTACATGGACTCACTTACACGTGGATTTTTTTTTTTTGATAAATACATACAGTACTGTAAATGTATTTTCTCTTCTTTCTGATTTACTTAATAACTTTCTTTTCTCTAATTTACTTGACTGTAAAAATGGAGTATATAATACATATAACCTACAAAACTATGTGTTAATCGACTGTTCATGTTATACTCTTGAGTTTGGGGGAGTCGGAAGTTATATAGGAGGTTTTCAAATGTGCAGGGTATCAGTGCCCCCAACCCCTACACTGTTTGAGGCTCAGCTGTATATGTATTTAGAGAGAGACAGAGAAAGACTGATTGGCTGATTGGTTTACTGTAGGAACTGGCTCACATAGTTTTGGAGGTTGAGAAGTCCTGCAGTCTGCAGTGTGCGGCTGGAGAACCAGGAAAGCCGATGGTATGATGCAGTCCGCGTCTGAAGGCTGAGAAGTACGGGGTGCTGGTGTAATTCTTGGAGCCCAAAGGCCCGAGACCCTGGAGCTCGGATGCCCGAAGGCAGGAAAAGATGATACAATTAAAGGAGCTGGTATAAAATTATCAACGCCCGCAACAGATACACTCAAAACTATAGTGACGTTCCCTATACAGGACTACACTAGAGTTTACATTGTTGAAAAATCAAGGCAATTCCAAGATGTGATTGCAGGGATGATTTTTTTTTTTCTTCAAAAAACACCTGACAGACAGTAAAGCAATTTAGATGAGATGATTTTCCATGGTTGCCAAAAGGTTCTTGAAGTTCACATTTCAACGAAAAGAAGATCCAAATCAGAGTTGTCCCCACGCTCCCCTTACTAACACCTTTTAGGGCCATAGTTTCTTCTTGCTCCTAAGGAGAAAAAAATTGGATTTCCTGATGTTCTCAGTTTTCTATGCATGCTTGGAATTTGGGGCAGAGGTCTCCAGATCAGCCAGCATATCCTGTGGCAGCATAACAACGACAGCAGGCACTTGGGGGGGGGGGGGTTCTGGGCTGTCAGGAACAAAGTCTGGTAGCGGGATCCTTTTTGGAGTCCCATTCTTCTATTCTTTTTCGGGACTAGAGGTAGAGCCACCTCGACCGTCCTCAGCCTCAGTTTCCTAAATTGCCAGGCTTGACGACAGGTCTCCTGCCACCTTCAGACCCATTTTGCATGTTGCTCTCCGCTGTGACAAACATCTTCTGTCTTTGGCGGCGGCACCCGAGGCACTACCGTTAAGTGTTGGAATAGATCACTCTTTTGTTTGAGTGTTAAATGAACATTAGATGTGGAGTGGCACCTGAAAACCCACCACCCTTTCTGGTCAGGGCTTCCTGTTTAGAACCAAAGCACCCCAGCAATGACATACACATAGCCAACATTCTTATGCAGAACAAGTAAGTGGTTGGATGCCTATTTCAAGTTATATTCTCAGAAGATTAAAGGCCTTAAGAGTAAACAATACCCAGTCACACTATGGTCCCGACTTCAGTCGGACGCTCAACCGACTGAGCCACCCACGTGCCCCACTCAGTTATTGTTTTGTAACCCAGAAGCAAACCTCTGGTCATCAACAGGCTGGCTTCAATATATAACTATAATTAAACGAATATATATTTACATCTCCACACATTGTGTACATCTTTGCAGTGGGAGGCAAGCTGGCTTTCTGCATTTGTGCCACAAGGAGGAAAGATGAATTCTTCTTGCTCAAGAGATGGCGGGATAAAGACTGATGGTGAACACTGAAGGAGATTCATCTTTCACTGGCGTCTAGAAAAGCTTATTGTTGGGATTTTCCTGGACTCCTCTGTCCTCCATCCACATGTAAAAAGAAGCAAGTACAATTTGGTCATTTATATTACGGAAAGGAATTCATTGCTGGGAAATTTCTAGAAAAATAGTGAGGGAAATCCAACTTAATTCCAATCAAAGTAGTATAGAACAACAATAATAATCACTAAGTCCATTTCTAGGAGAAAACACGTCCCTTTGTCTCTTAATCCGTTCGTGCTGCAGTGACATAATCACCGTAAGCTAAAGTGTCTTACACAACGGGAATCCCTTTCTCATAGTTCTGGAGGCCGGGACATCCAAGATGGTGCAGTCAGATTTGAAGTCTGGTGAGGGTCGCCTCCTAGATCATAGCTGACCACCTTTGCTATGTCCTCCCAAGGTGGGAGGAGCAAGGGAGCTCCCTAAGGTCTCTTTTTTATAAGGGCACTAATCCCATTCACAAGGACGTAGCCCTCATGAGCTACCCAACTCCGAGGCTTCACCTCCAAACACCGGCACACTTGGGAGTGGTTTCACCAAATGAATTTGGAGGGAGGGAAACCGTCTGTAGCGTTTTCCAATGATCAGTTGATAAGAATGAATAACAGGAAGGGGTGCCTGGGTGGTCAGTCCTTTTAAGTATATGACTTCAGCTCCGGTCATGAAGTCTCCGTCCTTGGGTTGGAGCCCCGTTGTCGGGCTCTGTGCTCACGGATCAGAGCCTGGAGCCTGCTTCGGATTCTGTGCCTCCCTCTCTCTCTGCCCCTCCCCAGTTGGCACACTGTCTTTCTCTCACAGAAAGAAATAAACATTTAAAAAAAGAATGAATAAACAATGAAACTAACACAATAAATTTGGAAATGTCAAATACTGAATTCAAATTCTATTTATCATTCTTTCACAGACTTTTTGACACACAGACATCAAAACACAGGACGGAGTTTAAGCAATTATGGGGACCTGGGGATAATTGAAGGTGGCTCATTTTACAGCCATCCTTAGATAAACGTAAAAGTTATGGGCAACTTGCATGGATCATTTTTTGTTTAATTCTCTATTATAATCTTTAAATCAACATTTATCTTGAAGACAAGGGAGTAAGATTTACAGCAAGATTGCAGGCTTATAATTGGACTAGCTTTGAATATAAAATAACAGTTTTATATTCACACAGTTCAAGTCCCAGTGTGGAATTTAATAAGACTGTATTTTTTAAGGAAAAAAACTATCTATGTTGTTTTATTGCCAAAATGAGAAAAATTGCAGAAAATGATTTGCTTTGGGGGCTGGAGGAACTCTATCAAATTCTTTACCTTCTTGTGCAGGCGAATATATAGTCTAAGTCTTTATTTTAAAAATGCATAAGGAAAAAAATTAAAAATGCATAAAGAGAATTTATCTTCCAGATGTTGGGGTAAATTTAATAGTTTAATATTTCTTAAAAGCAACATCAACTTCCTGGGGATATTTGTATGCACCCACCTTATTCATTGGCTGAAGCTCCAATGTTTCATTGTTTCTTGATTTTTCCACCAAGTTTGTTTGTTTGTTTGTTTACTTATTTATTTATGAGAGCGAGAGCAAGAGCTTGTTATTTATTTTTATTTATTTATTTATTTATTTATTTATTTATTTATGAGAGCGAGAGCAAGAGCGAGCGAGCATGCGGGGCAGAGAGAGAGACAGAGAATCCCAAGCAGGCTATGCACTGTCAGGGCAGAACCCGATGTGGGGCTCAAATTCACGGACTACGAGATCATGAACTGAGCTGAAATGTTCCAACTGAGTTGGACGCTTAACCGACTGAGCCGGCTAGGCACCCCTCAACCAAGATAATATGTTTAAAGCTACTTTTGCTTTGTTCCTAATACCAGTGCAGCGTGGAGTTTGTGAGTACGTTTTCTCTTTTGTCGACACTGCTTAGAAAATTGTGAGCAATGTCATAGAATGCTTACCGTTTACGGTTGTGATGGGGTTTTTAGGGTGGCGGTGGAGGTTTGGAGCAGATGGCCAAGAACTCTTGAAGAAGTCTTCGGTACAAAAAGGTGGTTTTATTAAAGCATGGGGACAGGGCCTGTGGGCAGAAAGAGCTGCACTGGGGCTGTGAAGGGTGACTGCTTTTATACTGTAGAGTGGGGGGAGGTAAAGTCAAGAGGAAGTTTCTTCAAGGGCTTTCCATACGCTAAAGAGGATTTACACATTACTGGAGGCCTAGCTCTTGTCAAGCTCTGGTTGTTTTTCCCTCTAGCTATTGATAAGCCTGCCTTTTTCTGGTGATACTACTGAGATATTTGTAAACTGATGGAGACTCTTACCAGTTTACCTGTTTGTTTTCTGTCCTTTCCTTTGTTCTTGGGTAGCCAGGGGTGCCTGAGGAACCTCACACACATCCCACCTGGGTTGGGGGGGGGGGGGCAGTTTGTGCCAGCTGGCGCGTGGCCCTCAGCTTAAGACCCATCATCGGTTGGAATTCTATTCTTTCTTTGGGTGGTGCGGAGACCCACTCAAGCGCGCTCTTTCCCTGTTCCCCCAAATTTTAACTCCAAAAGTCGGTAGGGGAAGATCCAATTCTTTTTGACCCTTGCACGCTGAACATTTCCGTTAGAGTCCTGTCTAGTCGCATTTAAGATGGCTAGAGGGGCAGCTGGGTGGTTCAGTCAGTGAGGTGTCTGACTTCAGCCCAGGTCACGATCTCATGGCTTGTGGGTTCGAGCCCCGCGTCGGGCTCTGTGCTGACGGCTCAGAGCCTGGAGCCTGCTTCGGATTCTGTGCTTCTCTCTGTCTGCCCCTCCCCAGCTCATGCTCGGTCTCTCCCTCTGTCTCTCAAAAATAAACATTGAAAAAGCAACAACTTTTTTTTTTATTACTTTTTCCTCACCTTGAATGTGCTAAAATTATGACTGGCAAATATCTAATAAATGAGTTAAGAGAAAAAACTTCTGGTTTTAGCTTTGCTGGGAGGTCCTTCTGCCTTTCCTTAGAAGATAAGCCCCTTTGTGACGACAGTGGCTTATCTGATTTTCCTGAGGGACCGGTCTAGCACAGACAGAATTGCAGTAAAAAGGTAAAGGTAATCTGAGGAAAAATTAATTAATTGTATGGCCGTTATTGAGCCTTTTTATTTCTGCCTCAAAACATTGCAGAGGATGTGAAAAAATCAAATTTCTTTTATCACATATGTATTCAGATTTCCATCGCCATCTACCTAATTGAGTTAACTAGTTTGTCAGAAGAACAAGCATGGGGTTAATCTACTATCCGGCAGGAAGCAGAATATATATGCATACATAATAATGTTAGGTTAGCATTACTCCAAGATAAACTCCCAGCTATGATTACTAGCCTCAAGCCTCTATTCACTTGTCATAGAGTCACTTGTCAGCTTATCTCTTTCGAATGTCATTTATTCCCACACCCTTAGCTCACATCTCTATGTGGTGGACCAAAGCTTCGGTGTAGACCTACTTCCCACATGGGTATTTGTCTCTATTTCTAGACATTTCTACCATTGAATCCTGCCGGAACTTCTCCATATCGTAGCCAATTTTTATTTTTTGCCCCGTCCGTTTCGGGTCCTCTTTTTTAATGTCGTTATGTTCATTAAGGCCCCGATGAGCTTCCACATCGCACAGATTTTAGAATTAGGACACATCTTCGATGCCTCTTTCTCTCTATCACCTTTGTTCCAGGCTTCCACCCAAACCCATCCTTTCCTCCTTCCAAGTATCCATCACATTAGCCACGCTCTTTGCTTTTCAACTACCCACACCCCAGTCCAAAGCCTTCTTACCTTTTGTCTCGATTACTGGGATCGTTCTCTTAAGGGACCACCTGCCTTTAGACGCTTCCTCTCCCAACCCGCCGCAGCATTTTAATTGTTCACACCCCTACTGATCATGTGGTTTCTGCATTAGCGACGGTTCTCCGGAGAAATGGAACCAATAGGATACATAGAGAAGTATTTAAAAGGGGATTTATTAGGAGGAATTGGCTCAAGCTGTCGTGGAGACTGAGAAGTCCCACCTGCTGTCATCAGCAGTCGGCACGCCGGAGACCCAGGAAAGCCAGCGGTGTAGATCCCGTCCAATCCTGAAAGCCTGAGAACCAGGAAAGTCTAGGGTGTGAGTCCCAGCTCCGGGCGCTCTAGTGTCTAAGAGCAGTTCAAGCAGAGGAAACAAATTTGCCCTTTTTTCCGATCTTTTTTTACAAGTGGGTCCTTGTATCGTTCATCAGTACCGTAAATACTTCTGTCTCCTGGTTGATTGTATACACATTTTCTAGATCGCATCTTAATTGAGGATAAAAACATTAATAAACTAGGTGATGAATAGATTAGTAGGTGAATAATAGACGAAAAATGCTAGATGTATTTTTTTTAATGATTGAACATCGCTGAACATTATTTACAAACATCTAGGGAAGTAGTGAGCTAATATTTTCTTACCCAAGACTAAAGGGATGCAGAGCATTAGAGACAAGGGTCGTGAAAGTTTACCTATTAAAGATTTCCCCTACATTACAGGTGAGAAACTCGAGCCCAGAGAGGTGAAGTGACTTATTTGCGAAGTCACATAGCAAGTGGGGAGAATTCCTCCGTCTCGTCGGTTTGGCTGTTTCTATCTTTTTCACGTTTTCAAAGCTTGTTATATTTCCTGCACCGGAGAGCACTGCCATATCCAAAAGGGGTCATACACTGTCCAGGGCCCGGCACCCCAAGAAGTGTTTCTGGCGTACGTCGTGCTCACTCTGATGTCACGTCTTGGCAGCTCTTTCCCAAGTCACCTGGCAAGTTAGTGCCGCCTGGATCCTAGTCCAAAGATTCCAGCGAGGGACCAGCGAATCGCGTTCCAGGAAGCCTTACTTCCGATTCTAGCCATGGTAATACAGAAGTCAAGTACTGTTACTTAGTACTCCAGACATTCATTTTTAATAGTCTTCATTCGGAATATATTTGTATCAGTAGGTTTCATGTCTGCCGTTGGTGATATACTCAAAAGGAATCTGTGTTTAGATGAAATTTTATGTAATATTATGAAGAGAAATATTCTGCTGAATGTTAAACGGTAAAGAAGAGTGGAATACCAAAAGCCACGGTGGCATTAATTAATTACTTTGGGGGAGTAGTATTTAATACGTAGGGGAAAGATACCTTTTCCTCTGATGAGGTTTCATGCACTATTATGCAAATATATTTAATAGCATTTCGGGAAAAATACAATTTCAGAAACAATACAGTATGTTGTAAAAAAAACAAAAACAAAAGTGGTAAAGATAAACAAATCTACCTCTCACCCAAGGACATGAATCCTATGAAATATTTATAAAGCACATTTTGTAACCTTTAATATATCAAACCAAATCCAGTGGTTTGAAATTAGATTTCAATCCAGTGCTCTGCTCTTCAAACAATGCTAGATATAGCAAGCCTTCACAGAGAAGTGTACTTTTAAATAACCGTGCTTCTCATAAAATGCCTTCTTCAGAGAGGAACCTTGTTTCTTGTTGTCTGTAGTAAAGAAGATGAACTGCAGTGCTGTTTTCTTCCTTTTAACAACATCGTCAGATTGCTTTGATTTATATTTCTCTCATAAAATATTATTATCAAGCAAAATAAAGCCCAAAACCCTTGTTCTTGTTTTACAAGCAAGGGAAAGTCTTAACTTTTAGGTTGTGGTTGGTCAGACACTTTGGCTTCTTTTTCCTTCTATTTTTATTTCTTTTTTTCCCCCTTCAGTATATTAGAATATTCTGAAACATGCATTCACTGTGCCGCTTTTCAGGTGGGCTCTTTCCTGGTCCCTCTGAAGCAGGCTGTGCTGTGTGCTGTGAGTTTCGGCAGAATTTCCAGAGGGGTTTTGCCCCAGTAGAGGCCCCTCGCTAATAGTCTGACTCTTTCCTTTCCATTAAAAGCAAAAAATAAAAATTACAGGGTGACCGTGCAGGACAAAATCATCATGCATATTCTGAGCTGTGTTTTCGACTTGAAACCCGAAGATGTTCCTGAACTCTTTTGTATTTAATTTTACGTAAGTACTTGCAATTTGAGATGGATTGGCAAGGAAGACGGGCCAACAAAGGAACAGCTTCTTCCCTTAGTAGTTAGCAGCAAATTATTAGCTTTTAAAGAAAATTGCCTCCTTCTCCCTGCTTTAAAATACGCAGTCTTTGTTTATAGCACATTTTGTCTTTAATGCTGTGTGGCACCATATATGTTATTTCTTTGCAGCCCTTCACATCGACTCCAAAGCACAGCGACCGAGGTGACATTAAAGGGAATGATGCTTACATTAGAATATTCTCTATTTACTCGCAGACCCAATTTACCATTCCATGCCTTCCCTAAGCCACACTGGTACTCCCGGGTGCGATGGCTAACGCTACTGTTTTAGCAAAGTAAATCTTCTGTGTCACAAAAATGTCCATACAGAGAGCCGAATATACCTCTATCCGCATACAGGTAAATGGTCACAGTGGATCATCGCCAGACGAGAGCAACTCAATAGGGGTCCTGCTGGAAATCATATGCCAAGGGAGGAAGTTTCAGTGATTGCAGTGGCTTCATTTGAGGCGAAGATGACATGGCCAGTATCTTTAACATCTGAAGAGCTTGCACCGTCGGGACAAAACGCGGTGCTGGGAATTCATTGGAGAGCATCCAGCTCTGGAGTGCGGCCAGCCTCCTCACTCGCTGTGTGACACGGCGAATGCTTAACTCCCCTCTCTGAGCCTTAATTTCCTCATCTGGAAAATGGACGTGATCAAATCGGTGTCACGTGACTATTGTGAAGCCTAATACCGATGGCTTGCATAAAGCAGCTGGTGGAGGGCTTAGCTTTAAGGAGGAACGTCGGCAGTGTCTGAATGTCAGTGTCCTTGAATAAAGGGGCACCTAGGGCTCTGCCTGGGCTGAAAGTAGGTGGGGCTGCGGCAGGCGTGGGTCTGCCCGTGACTCCTGAGCATGAGGGAAAGTGGGAACGACGCCGCGATGCCCTTGGTCAAGCCAGGTGAGCTAATTCATAGCGTCCAACAGAAGCAAGGAGCCAAAAAAGCTCTATCAGTAAGGGTCCCGCAAAGGGGACGGGCAAGATGGGATGCACAGGTTGAAGAACCAGAAGGCAGAGCCTGGTAAGTCCGTGAATCAGTGGCACCCACACCGGGAGGGAGCATTTCATAGATTTCTGTGCCACAGCAGTGGATGGGGAGAAGACCGTTTTGAGGGCCACGTTCGTTGACGCACTTGAGAAATGCCAGCTATTCTTGACATTCTGAAAGTGATTCTTGGGGCACCTGGGTGGCTCAGTCTGTTAAGCACCCAACTCTTGATTTCAGCTCGGTTCATGATCTCAAGGTCTGTGGGATTAAGCCCCATGTCGGGCTCTGTGCTGACAGCGTGGACCCTGCTTGGGATTCTCTCTCTCTGCCCCTCCCCTATTTCTCTCTCTCTCAAATAAATAAGCATTTAAAAAAAATGAAAGTGATTCTATTTTTCTGAATTTTTTTAATGTTCATTTTTGAGAGAGAGACAGACAGAGTGTGAGCGGGGGAGGGGCAGAGAGAGGAGACACAGAATCCGAAGCAGGCTCCGGGCTCCGAGCTGCCAGCACAGAGCCCGACGTGGGGCTCGAACTCCGGGCGCGAGATCATGACCAGAGCCGAAGTTGGACGCCTCCCCAGGCTCCCCAAAAGTGATTCTTGATACAGATGACTAGGCACTATAGTGTGGGACGGTTTGCTCAAAATATGAGGGCCTAGATTATTCATATGGATTGACTGATCACATCCAATCCTCAAAGCCACTCAATTCCACTTATTAACAGGGCCATCATATGAACCCCAACTCTGCTGCAACCAGTCTCCTAGCACTCTGGGAAAAATCTGTGTTTGGGTCTGACCTCTGTGATTAATAGGCTCACTTTCCCTAACCTACTTTTGAAAAGTTACACCCAATGGTTTTCTTACTTCTGAAGCCTTTACTCCATTCAGGCTAGTTTCCAAAGTCACTTGGCATATTTCTATCTCTGTGAGTTGTTGTCGTTTTTGTTTGTTTGTTTTTGTTTTTTAATGTCACGTGCTATTTTCCCTCTCCATTAAATTCTACCCCAAGCATCAATGCAAACCTCACATCAAACCCACGAACCATGAGATCATGACTTGAGCCGAAATCAAGAGTTGGACACTTAACTGACTGAGCCACCCGGGCGAACCTTACATACGATTTCTAATGTTCAGGGACTCAGATCTACGTCTTCTTGTCCTCTCACCCCCACTCCTCCATATGTGAGTGCCATATGACACATTCTCATTAAATATTGATCACACTGAATTTAATCAAGTTACCTTAATAAATACACCGGTTATGTATTCTCCTTTCTCCTTTAAAGATCAGAAATATAAGGCTGGGACAGGTTTAGTGGCTTACACAGTTAACTTGCCCTTGGGCTACGGACTTGACTGTAGGCATTCCGGAAGCGAAATAGGAGACCAACTCTTTCTTATGCAGACTTTGACTTCAACTCATGGTTTTCAGTCCTGTGACTCTTTCTTTCACTACTTGAATAGGGCTTGGTGAATATTAGATTATTAGATCAGGAGGTGCATTACTGCCAACACATAAGCAAGTTTGCTCTGGGGCCATTTAATTTATTTAGAGAGAACCCTTGCTTTTTTCTTGCACAGTGGGCATGTGCTTGGCTCCTGTAAATATCATAATTTAAGGAGAAGGTATGAAAATGTTTGATTGAGCAAGTGGCATGTTTATTATTAATTCCCCAGCCTTCCAACTTTTGGTGATGAACGTCTCTTCGTTCTGCGGGATGAGATCCTTAAGTGCATGGGTTTCTATGCTTCACGTCCTTTTCTGCTTCACCAGCCCCCATCCTCCAGTGCTTTCCATGTACAATGAATTTGTTAGTGCCTCTTGCCTGCTAATGTTTTTAAATGTTCATCATCATTTTACTGTGGTCATTGTGGGGAAACGAGAGAAGGATGTTTGTCATTCTGCCATCTTCAACTATCCGCAGTTTGGCATCGTTGACCCCAAAACTTTTTTTTTTGGAACCCAAACAGTTTTAAAACCATTGTGCTTGACCTTCGCTCAGAACTTTTCGCCCTGTCGTCAATGCCTTCCCCCAGTTTATTCAAGTAATATTTATTTTCTTTAACATCGATATTCGATCCAATACCCTTCAAAAAGTCCAATTGAGTTGTCTGTGTGGAGATCAGATATGTATTCCTCCCAGCCCCACTGCATGTTTTCTCAACCTCTGTTACAGCTTTTACTTAAAATCCTTGGTGGGGCGCCTGGGTGGCTCGGTCGGTTAAGCGTCCGACTTCGGCTCAGGTCATGATCTCATGGTCCGTGAGTTCGAGCCCCGCGTCGGGCTCTGTGCTGACAGCTCAGAGCCTGGAGCCTGTTTCGGATTCTGTGTCTCCCTCTCTCTCTGCCCCTCCCCTGTTCATGCTCTGTCTCTCTGTCTCAAAAATAAATAAACGTTAAAAAAAAATTTTTTTAAATAAAATCCTTGGCTTTTTTACTGGAATCATTTCTATATCTCTGACTTGTAAGTTAGACTCCAAGCCCCAGGACATGGGGGTCCATGCCTTTTTAATGTTTATATTCTCAAATGCTTCTTTGCCCGTAGGAGGTAATAAATGTTTGTTTCGTTGAATCAAATTATCCGACCTTTCATTGTTCATTTCATTTATTCTATTTCATTTATTCATGTCTAATAAATGATTTAATTTGTTTTATGATTTAAAACACTAATATAATTTTTCTCAAGAGTTCTTGATTTTCCAAATCTAATGTTCTGTGCCTAAACTCTTATGTCTGTTAAGTTACCTAAGTAAAATGAAACCACATTATAGCAGAAAGGGAAATAAAGGCCATGACTCTTATGTATTTCACCACAGACATGGGATTCAGCACTTAGCTGGCTTCACCTCTTACTTGCTGTGTGATCTAGGGCGAGTCATTAAACTTCTCTGAGCTTCAGTTTCTTCATCAGGAAAATGGGCATAATAATCCCTCTTTCTTGCAGCTATCAACATTAAACGACTTTGTTAATTAGAATCTTTCAAGTAGTAAACAAATCCTAGTTGTTCTTGTTCCCAAAGTTTCACTGTGACATGGTAAATGTACTTTTGGGCTCGAGCCCCTCCCTAAGGAATGTGGTGAAAACCTCAAGACAAAGGAAGGCAACGTGGCTACGTGCACGTGTGCGACATTCCTCACGACTCTGGAACATAGACACCCCATTCAGACTGTGCGTCTGTATGTTACCATGTGTGGGAGACAAAGAAGTAGAATGGAACCCAGTGAGGCCCAGGACCCAGCTCAGGAAGTGCCGCCCATCAGACTGGTAAGAACCCGGGTTCGTTTTGGTAGACCTACCCCGTAAGAGGCAGAAGGGGAGCCTGATGACCTCCCAGAGTTGCCTGAGTTGTTCCGTAAGGAATAACTGCAACTCCAAGGCGCTGGGCCCTGGGCAGCGGGTTGGAGTCGCCGTGCGACTGTGTGAATGAGAGGGACAGCGGAAAGATTCTGACCTGAGCAAGGGGCTGAAGCGAGTGTTGAGTCCTGTTCTCCGGTTCCGGGGCGACCTTATACTGTGTAAGGTGGCATCAGACTTCCTCGGGAGTCTGATCCAAGTCAGGGCTTGACACTGAACCCGCCAACGCTAAGAGGTGCCTGAAATACCTCCGAGAGGAGAGCGGCTAGAAACCGGCGAAGCCAGTGTGCGTCCTCTCCAAATTAGTCCCTCCCTTGCCCCTTTGTCCTCCCTTTTGCATGAAAGTTGTCCATTAGGGAGACGAAATGGGTGGAAAGCAGAGTAAACCGACTGCCCTAGAGTATATGTTGAGGAATTTAAAAAAGGGATATTCAGGAGATTATGGTGTGAAATGAACTTCCATAAGCTCTGGACATTCTGTGAAATTGATTGGCCATCGTTCGGGGTGGGCTGGCCCTCTGAGGGCTCCCTTGGTAAGTAACTAGTTGGCCGAGTGTTCAGGGTCATTGTGGGGGATCCAGGCCATCTCCACCAATTTCCTCACACCGTTGGCAAGACCCAGTCCTATCCCGGCTGCCTTGGCTGAAAGTTTATACTGAAGAGAACTGTAACGTTACGAGGGCTCGTGTCACGGCTTCCTCCAAACGCTGGCCCAAAACTGAAGAACCCATACTGTCGGGAGAGCCTGAGGGGACCCCACTGCCGTATGCCCCCCAGTACCCCTCGCTGCCACCTGTGCCTCCAGCCACTCCGGCTGTCAAAACCCCACCAGAGCCTGCCCTTAGTCCTGAGGCCTCATCATCTCTCTAGCACCACCAGCCTCTCCGGATGTGACCAGCTCACCTGGACCACCAGTCCTAACCTCGTAGACCCCTAGAAGATCAGGCCAGCAGAGACAACCCCTCCCTGCAGCAACACTGGAGAGCCCTACAGATGCTACTGGAGGAAACCAGGGGACCCATCTGTCATGACCAGGAAGGCCAGATCCAAGGAGGCCGGCGTGTTTTTGTGTACCAACCCTTCACCACTACGGACCTCCTGAATTGGAAGCACCATTGAAGGAATGCAGTCCGTAATTCAAACCCACAAACCCACTTGGGTGGACGGCCACCGACTCCTCCTGACCCTCTTCCATACGGAGGAGCGTCGCCGAGTTACCCAGGCGGCCCTAAAATGGTTACAGGAGAATTGCCCTGGCTGGGATGTTAGCTACCCAGGCTTATGCTCGGGCTCACTTCCCTGGGGAGGACCCCAAAGGGGACCCAAATGATTCAAGCATAGATGGAGGTGGGGGAAAGGCCATAAATATGAGTGAAACATCAGAGGTGCTCCAGGCGCCCGAGGAGAGCCCAAGCCAGTTCCATGAAAGACTATGTGATGCATTTTGTCTCTACCCCCGCTCTTGATCCAGAGGCACCTGTTAACCAGCGGATGATCAATGTGGCTTTCGTAGGTCGGGCCTAAGGGGACATCCGGCTCAAGCTGCAAAAGCTAGAGGGTTTTGCTGGCATGAATGCCAGTTAGTTGCCTAGGTCCCCTGGTTATACCGTCGGTCTCCAGCCTCATTGAGGCAATGGTGAAAAGGAAAACGGCCACACATGTGATGACATTATGGAACTATAAACCTCTAAACCAAGATGATGCTCTTTGACCCAAAATGGGGGGCAGGGCGGGTCAGAGCATCAAAGAGGGGGAATGTGGTGGAGCCCCCTCCGAAGCCCCTCCCTTGAAAACCTCAAGACAAGGGAGGGGAACCTGGCTATGTGTGTACGTGACATTCTTCACGACTCTGTAACGTAGACCGCCCCATCGGACTGTATGTCTGTGTGTTACCATGTATGGGAGACAAAGAAGTAGAAATCGTATAAAAGGCTACACCCTGCTGCGCTCAGGGCTCGGGTTTTGGGGTACGAACCCACTGAGCCCGTGCCAGCAGGAATAAAGTTGCTTCCTGGACAAAGAAAAAGCCTTGGTGTCACGCCTCTCTGTGTGAACCTCAGTCCTGTTACCCCTTCTTAGCCGTGTTCCTGTCCTCTATCCCTGGCACAGAGCCTGCCACATAGTAGGCGCTTTCTATGTATTTGCAGAGCAAATAAATAGGGAGGAAGGGAAAAAAAAAGGAGACACAGCAGTAGAAAAAGAACTAAATTATGTAATTCATTTGATCCTGATCTCCAATAATAATGGAAATTCTGCTATCTGTAAGAAGGTAAATTCTGTAATATTACCATGTTCAGAAGTAATTTTCTCCATGACATAGCATGAAGGTCTATGTCTACTCCTAATGCGTGAGTTTATATTCATCAGACAGTAGGAACAGTTTTGACATCGTGCATCAATTTCACAGGAAGTAGAACTACTTTTCCTTGTGTTCTCTGAGACATAAAGATTCAGACATGTGTTCTCAGTCCATGAGCTGAATTCACTTGTGAAAGATAAAAAACGAAGCTGCATTTTTTTTCCCTTTCTTTTCCACTTTCTGAACAACACCAGTTCTGGGAAAAATCAGCAAGGAAACTGATTTGAATCCCGCCACGTTCTCTATTCCAGTGCTGTGCTATAGCCACTTTACTTTTCTACTCTCAGGTTCAGAGGCCTCCAAAGGAACAGGACCTGAGAGTGGAGAAGAAAAACGACTCTTAGGAACGTGAAGGCATCTTGGAGGCGTGCATCCAAAAACAGCTCGGGGAGCCAGACAAATCGTCCTGCTGGCTCTCTGAGTGTCTTTGCAGGGGTTACTGCCCAAACTAAACTCCTCAGCTTCTTCCTCTGATCAATGTGCTGAAATCCTGACTTTTCAGGGGAATCATAAGGATAAGGTAATAGGTGAGAGATTGGTGCATACTTAATGCCTATTCCTTTTCTTTTTTCCTTTTTTAGCTGGAGAGACCCTTAGGAAAGACAACCAATGGCTGAAATTGGGTCTATAAGCAGATCTTTACTTGCAAGACAGCTGAATATGTCGTGTCTGGTTCTAGAAGGGGAAGGGCTGGAGAAATTCATATAGTGAAGCAGCAGAAATTCTAGGATTTAATTATGCTTCTGGAAGTTCTTATGAATATAATGAGATTCAGAGTATGTTAGAAAAAAGCCTCCTGCTCATGTCTTGATAAAATCAGGTTGAAAACAAGTTATAATTAGCTCAGTCATTGAGTAAAATTTGAGGATGTCAAACTCAAGCCTAAATTTAATGCCAGGACCAGTCTTCTGTATTTGAACACGAAGTGCTAAATTATGATCCATTATCAAGAAGTAGGGAAAAAAGCATGAAACTCCCCATATGAATTCATTCCTTTAATATAAGCTTGAATGGGGCAACATCCTTCAGAATATGGCGTTTCTTAATACATTTTGCATAATTGTTAAGAAAAAATCATCGATCTAAAATAATTGTTTAAAATGCAGTTATTACTGAAAGAAATCATTCAGTCAACCACCCTGATGCCTGAAACCTGGCTCCTTAGTCCACGAGAGCCTGAGCAGACCTCGCAGAAGCCTACTGAATATGCAAGCAAATTATCTTATTCCTGAGCTCACTGTCAGAGCCACGAAGCTAAAACCAGGTGAAACTTCACAAACACCAGCAACAATTTAGGAAAAAGAGATTGGCCACATGTGTGAAAATCCTCAAATTATTCACATCTTGTGATTAAATGATTATATATGTAGGAAGCCACCCTCAAGAAATAATCAGAAACATAAAAAGTAACCCAGCTACCAAAATGTTCTCTACAACATCGTTCATAATAGCACGTTTGGATTTCTTAGATATTTAACAGAAGAATAAAGAACGTGTGATTTCCATATTGTGGTCTCTTACACAGTCATCACGATGTTATTTAGAACGGATTCCCAATGACCTGGAAAATACTCATTATATAATGTGAGGCCAATAAAAAAAAAAAAAGCAGGCTATGAAATTTTCATGAAATGTAAATGTTGTGTGTTTATGGGTGTATAAATAAAGGTTCCAAAATATTATTGCACGTAACTAAATTGTATTATCATAAGTATATGTGTATCTTTAATTTTACAATAAACATTTATTACATTCGTAAGAAGAAAAACACGGAATTGTTTATAACAGTATTTCTAGGAAGATCTCCTATAATCTTATTTAGAAGTTGATGTGAGGCATAAACTTAAAACAGCTTTTGATGAATAAATATTCAAGTAGGTCCAATTGAAATGGAAAGATTCTTTGTTAGCCTGTGCCCGCAGTGAGGTGACTTACCCCATAGCTATCTACCACTAGTGGGGAAAGAGCGGGAGTGCTGGAAGGTGCCTCATAAATAATGCCGCTCCTTTTGACGAACCCTCCTTGGTCTGGTGCAGTTCAATAATTCTTGTCGGGTGGCCTGCTTGCCAGCTGCTCCTCTCTCTCATGCCACCGAGGTCGCTGACATTCATGCTTCTTATGCTACAGCATAAATAGGAAAGAATATTACAAGCCTGGGTCACAGTTTTAACCAAAACCTAAAACAAACAAACCAACCAACAACCTGCCTAAACAAGATACACACCATACCTTACAGTGCAGTATTTTCTGATTTTACTTTTTTGAAGTTCTTGTTTTCATTCCACTACAGTTAACTCACAGTGTTGTGTTAGTTTCAGGTGTACGATATAGTGATTTAACACGTCCATACATCACCCGGTGCTCGTCACAAGTGCCCCCCTTAATCCCCATCCCCTATTTTCACCCATCCCCCACCCACCTCCCCTCTGGTAATCATCCGTTTGCTGTCTGCAGTTAAGAGTCGGCTTCTTGTTTTCTCTCTCTCTCTCTCTCTGTTTTTTCTTTCTTGCTTTGCTTGTTTTGTTCCTTAAATTCCACATGAGTGAAATCATTATGGTATTTGTCTTTCTCTGACTTATTTCACTTAGCACAACACACTCTAGTTCCATCCGTGTCATTGCAAATGGCCAGATTTCATTCTTTTTTATGGTTGAGTAATATTCCATTATATATATATGTATATGTTTCTATCTATGTCTATGTATATGTACATACATATATATGTATGTATATGTACATACATATATATGTATGTATATGTATATACATATATATGTATGTATGTATATATATCACCTCTTCTTCATCCATTCACCTGTAGATGGGCACTTGGGCTGCTTCCATAGTTTGACTATTGTAAATAATGCTGCTATAAACATAAGGGTGCATGTATCCCCTCGTATTAGTGTTCCTGTATTATTCTTTGGTACATACTCAGTAGTGTGATTGCTGGATCGTAAGGTGATTCTATTTGTAACTTTTTGAGGAACCTCCCGTCTGTTTTCCACATGGGCTGCACCGGTTTGCATTCACACCGATAGTATACGAGGCTTCCTTTTTCTTTACATCCTCGCCGACACCTGTTGTTTCTTGTGTTGTTGGTTTGGGCCATTCTGACGGATGTGTTTTCTTGTTTTATTTATTTTTTGTTTTTTGTCGTTGCTGTTTTATTATTTTAAATGTGAAATCAGTATTATTGTGACTGAGACCACTGTATTACAATAAAGATTTTTAACAGGTTTCTCAGGATTGTTACAGTTTGAGCAGACTTGAGCAGACCTGAGTTGGGAAACATGGGTTCCACTTATGGGTCACGCTAGCTGTGTGTTCTGAGACTGTCACTTCTCTTTGCGCGGGTGTCCCAATCTGGAAAAATGGCTGTTGGGGACCATGAATACTAGATCACCTCTCCTTCCAAGGCATGTTCCCCCTGGGTATTAGAAATTATTCAAGGCCCGGAAATCTGAGATCATGGAATCCAATGTCTTCAGTGACATAAAAGTTTCACACATTGACGTTTCATTCCTCCTGAAAATAGGCTGATTACCGGACTGTTATTCAAGGGTCAAGATGAGTTGTGAACAAAGGGTTTAACTCAGTGGCACTTCATCTAGATGAATTATAAGCCTAAAAGTACTTAATTGTAGCAAATTAATCACAGAGCATATTCATTGTTTATATATGCCTTTTTGAAGCTGAATTTCTCTAGTGCCCTTGAAAGACATGATCATTGTTCACTTGTGAAACTGACATGTTAGTTCTTGGGTGGAAGACGCATTTTGGATATAGGCCGTGCTTATTTATTCCTCCTAGAAAACTCCCCTTTTACCACAACTGACAAACTCCGCCCTAAAACAAATCACTGCGTTCACATACTTGCTTCTTGCAAATTGTTTCAGTATTCTCCCCTAGTCCATCATTTACTTATAATTTAAAAATGGAATATTTTGTATCAAGGAAAAACATACTTAGAAGTGAAGACAAGATATATATCTCTCTTTTCACTCTGAGTAGGCTGGGCTATCTTCTGGGTATCTCTTACCTAGTTTAGGGCACAACTTTAAAATCTTTACAAAGCAAAATACTCTTTGTTGTGAAATCATAACACAGAAACCAAGGATAAAGGGAAAAGCGGGTTGGGACGCTCGTGGGATTCCATAGAGGGCTTCATGGTACAGGTGGACGCAACATAGCTTTCAGGAAAAACTGTGACACGGCCAATTATACAAGGTCATAGAGGCTGTTCATCAAAATTCTACCTTGTATATGGCAAGATTTCATTATTTTTTGTGGCTGAGTAGTATTTTATTATAGATACACACACACGCACATATATATATGTATGTATGTATACACACACACACACACACACACACACCACATCTTCCTTATCCATTCATCAGTTGAGGGACACATGGGGTGCATACATCTTTTGGGATTCGTGTTTTCATTTTCTTTGTGTAAATACACCGTAGTGGAATTACTGGATCATATGGTAATTGCATATGGTAATTCTCTTTTTATTTTGGGAGGGGGAACCTCCATACTGTTTTCCACAGTGACTGTGCCAGCTTGCATTCCCACCAAAAGTGCACGGTGGTTCCTTTTTGCTCCACATCTTCATCAACACTTGTTATTTCTTGTGTTTTTGATTTTTGCCACCCTGACAGGTGTGAGGTGACATTTGCAACAACATGGGCGGATGTAGAAGGTATATTGCTAAATGAAATAAGTCATTCAGAGAAAGGCAAATACCATATGATTTCATTTATATGTGGAATTTGAGAACCAAAACAAACGAGCAAAGGAAACAGAGAGAGAGACAAACCAAGAAATAGGCTCGGGGCGCCTGGGTGGCTCAGTCCGTTTGAGCAACCCACTTCGGCTCAGGTCGTGATCTCACAGTTTGTGGGTTTGAGCCCCGCATCGGGCTCTGTGCTGACAGCTGGCAGCTCGCAGCTTGGAGCCTGGAGCCTGTTCTGGATTCTGTCTCTGTCTCTCTGCCCCTCCCCGCTCAAGCTCTGTCTCTCTCTCTTTCAAATAAACATTAAAAAATTTTTAAAAAAAAAGTCTCTTCATTATAGAGAACACGCTGCTGGTTACCAGAGGGGAGGGGGGTGGGTAGTGGTTGAAATAGGTGATGGGGATTAAGCGTACACTTACCATGATGAGCAGTGAGGAGTTTATAGAATTGTTGCATCATCATATTGTACACCCGAAACTGATGTAACACTGTATGTTAATTATACTGGAATAAAGAAAACATTCTACCTCGTAAATGAACTCCTGCCTGGATTTAATCCTTGGACTTTATCAAGGAGTTGACATTTTCCACTATCTAGAATTGCAGTTTCTTTCTGTTTATCATCGCATGGAAATATCAATGAAGACTAGCCAAACTAATTTGTGAGATGTAACTATGGCTGTAATTAAATTGATTAAAATAGAGATTTCTATGATCTCTTCTATAGAAAATGAAAATGTACTCTCCCCACATTTAATATTTATGTATTCATTGTTCCACTCATTTCACAAATATGTATTGAGTACCCATCATACTAATTTCTGAGAGAATACAATGATGACCCCCAAAACCCCAACAAAAACAACAGGCAACGTGCTGTCCTTGTGCAGGTTGTATCTTAATTTATAATGCGTGTATCTGTGTTCGTCACTGTATGTGTCTATGCATACGCCTGTGGCTACACACGTGTGTATGTATGAAGCATGGAGATTTAGGAACGAAGAAAATCTAGGGGCCACGAGGTCCTAGTCTAAGTCTTGGCACTTATAGAACACGTTGTTTTTCTGAAAGAAGGACCCCAAAACTTATCTTTTACCATTTGACTTTGACACATTCCAATCAAGAGATAGAATCTAATTTCCCTCCCTTTCAAAATGGGTAGGTGATGTGACTTGCTCGTAATTGCCAGAAACGCAGCAGAATGGATGCTCTGTGACTTCCAAGGCTGGGTCAGAAAAGGTCAAACGTCTTCTGCCTGGTTGTCTTTGGAGACTTTCTCCGGGGGCACAAATTCCTGAACTACACACCGTGTAAAGCATCCTAAAATAGCCGTGGCTTTAAGCCACTGGGTTTGAAGGTAGTTTGCTTCACGGAAGCAGCAACTGGGACAGATGTGTAAGTTAATAGCTAGGTAACTGTTGAAAAGCTACTCATGGTCTCTGAAGTTTGTGTTTTGTTTTTTTCATTTGTAAAATGAAAGTATCAATCTATGTCCTTCCCTTCCAACATGAGATAACAAGAGATCGTGGAGGATAATAGCCGTGGAAGTGCCTGGTGAATGGTACGATGTGACATAACGGGCAAGCATTGTCTGTATATCCATCCATCTGCGTAATTTCAAAGTCGGTCTGGTGTTTCTACCGCTCAAAGCACTCTAACCCTGTACGTTAACTGGTGAGCTCACCTCAGTGCCGATTGGAGGCTACATTTTGCCAACGTTCCTTCTTCAAGGCAAAGCTGTTCATTATCTCCGGGGTTCAGGTGCTTCTGGTTTCTGAGTCACGTGGGCTCAACACTGAAATCTCCTTGAGACGCGTTTCTCTTTCATTCTCTCAGCAAATTAAATGCCAAGCGAGTCTCATCTCTCCCTTCTTCCCTCGGCCAATACCAATACGGTTCCGGTCAAGAGTCAAGTTACAAACAGGCTCAGAGTGTCGTGCCACCGTGTTTGATTCTCCGAGCTAATCGGTGGCTCTCATTCGGCCTCGGCTACACTGCCTCCTGGTTTCAATCTGCCAAGAGTTTTGGAAACTTGATTTGGGTTATTTTCCTAAGCCTTCTTTCCACAGCAACTCTAAGGGACGCATGAGACGTGTTTTCATGACGGTTTTCCAAACTGAATCCCAGGCAGGATACTGGACTCTTCTGCCTCAGTTCTTCTAGTATGCACACGTCAAAAGTCACTTTTCCATTGCAAGAAAAAGCTGAGCGTATACGATGCCATGTCTTCCAACCTGTCCTTTCTCCTGCCAGTAATTTGGATCTATAGAAATTCACACCGTCTCATGTCTTCTCTATCTCTCTATAGTCGATGAGGCATTGCCAGTGGTGGCATCAGACTGACTCCTTGACCACACATCTCTGATAAGAAGCCCAATTCTAGGGGCCCCTGGGTAGCTCAGTCATCTGACCTTCCGGCTGCAGATTTTGGCTCAGGTCACGATCTCCGGGTTTTGCGGGACTGAGCCCCGCGTTGCGCTCTGCGTTGGCAGAGTGCAGAGCCCGGTTGGGATCGTCTCTTTCCCTCCCTCTGCCCGCACCCCACTCTCAAAACTAAATAAATAAATAAGTAATTTTTAAAAAGCAAGCAAATTCTAGGCTGTGAGACTGGACGTGCCTACACCTCTCTGGGGTCAAAGTTTGTTTGAAAGGCAAGTTCCTTCACATAGTTATATTCCTCATTAAGGGAACCTGATGTCTGGAAGTCAGGACTTATGGAAGGAGAACACTGAGGGAACGAGGTGAAATTATTCCCTTTTCAGAAGTGTTGCCTATGCTATTTCTTTAAATATTGATCCACAGAGGCACGTTTAAATGCAATGTTGGTTACAAATATGTATGCGTATATAGGGTTTTTTTTCGAAGTACATATATTATGCAAAGTAGGTTATAGCTGTATAAATTGGAACTAGATACAGCAGTGTTTGGGGACAGAAAACTAAAGAAGCGGGTATTACCTTATTAGCTATTTTGTGCAAGAAATAGGCGAGGATGCTCTTTATGTAAACATTTAAAAAAATCTTATCCCCAATTAAAAATTTTTTAACGTTTATTCATTTTGGAGAGACAGAGGGAGAGACAGAACGTGAGCAGGGGAGGGGCAGAGAGAGAGGGAGACAGAATCGGAAGCAGGCTCCGGGCTCTGAGCTGTCGGCACAGAGCCCGACGCGGGGCTCGAACCCACGAACCTTGAGATTGTGACCTAAGTCAAGGTCCGACACTTAACTAACTGAGCCACCCCGGCGCCCTCCCCATTTTAAAAAGACAGGGAAACTGGAGCTCAGATTACTTAAGTAAATTATCCAAATCACTCAGTAGGTAAAGGGTGGACACTTGATTTAAATTAGAATTCGACTTCAGACTGCCTGTACAGCCTTTCCTTTCTATCATTGCCTGTCGTCCACTCTTAATGCTCTAACCACTTGGCATGGTTTGGGGTTTGCACATTTCTGTCCCGCTACCTTTACTCACAAAGTGCTCTCCCTCTGGAATGCTGTTACTTCCATTTTTTCGCTGCCTAGGAGGTTCCCCCCGCAATAGTATGTCTTCCTTTTTTCAGCATCGTCCATCATAAAACTGCCTCACTTTCCTGTGTTATTGTGGCATTTTGTGGAAGCCTTGTCATAACGCCTGATCGTATCCTGCCGTATGTATGTGACGTGTGTCCGCGTCTTAGCTTCCCAACCAACCAGCCTACGATAATACTCACCGGGTCTGTTCATCCATTAAAGTGACATCACGCTTTGTCCCTTTAGAGAAAGACTCCTGGTGACTGGCAGTTGTGGACTCCTTTCTAGTGCTCAAGATGAGAGCCTCATTTGAAAACTAAGATATTATGCTGTGTTTTTAAAATTTAATTTGTCATAGAGTATATTTTTTCTAGAGAGTTGTAAGTATTCTAAAATCGTAACAAAAATCCTCTCTCCATATCTGTTTGTACATATCAGTTCATCTACCTCTTTTCCAGAATTTCAATCTGATGGGGCCTTCTGGAACATCAGTTTATAATATTACTTTAAGGTCGCAAGAGGGCATACCTACAAAGGTCACAAGAGGCCACGATGGACACTTGCAAATTACACCCTATGAACTTGGGCAGCCAATCCCAGGATCTGCATCTTGGCTTTACTCTTCTCTACTCCTCGTCTCGACACCTATGCTATCATTCTCAGAAGCTGGCTAAAACGTTACTCTTTTGTGAGCAAAATGAGCCCCAAAATGAAAGCTGGCTCGTATTTCCCTTTTTTTTTTTTTTCCTCTTGATGGAAAGGACTGAGGGAGCAAACAATGGAGCCTAGGAAAGTGACAGTCCTTAGAAAGAAAACAAAAGCAACAAACTGTTCCTAAATTAAACAGGAAGAATGAATTTCATGGTAGCTCACATCTTTGGCATCAACAAGCCAGCGAACCATATGCTCTCTATAGAAATGAGAAAAGCATAATTTCTCTAATTTGATAAAAAATACTGCTCATGGAGTGCTAGATAAAACATGATGAGTCTGAAAGAGTTATTTACTTCTTAAAGATCTATTGCATCACATCTGATGGGGAGAAACAATGATATGTGTCAACTGAGAGTTTCACGAAGGTCTCAAGACTTAGGTATTATTCCTTAAAAGTTGTCAAATACAATCTTTCATTATTATGCCCCGTCTGTTTACTTAGCATCAAACTATATTTAAGCAGGTAAAGTGACAAGGTCTGGATTCCATGAGACCTCCGTAGTTCAATGCAGAAAAGCTCAGTTTATCTTGGCCTTTTGAGGCTTATTCTTACTTATGAGTTATTGATCTGAAAGTTTTCCTTGCCTCCTCTCAATCTCTGCATGCTGAATTAACATTTTTTGGAATTAGGAATTAACATGTTTCTGTATGCTGTGATCATTTTCCCCTTTCTTTGATGTTTATTTATGTTTGAGAGAGAGGTGGGGGAAGGGAAGGGCAGAGAGAGAGAGGGAGTCAGAAAATCTCCACCTGGCTGAGAGCCGTCAGCCCAGAGCCTGACACGGGGCTCAAACCCTGCCCCATAACCATGACCTGAGCGGAAATGGAGAGTCGGACGCGTAACCGGCTGAGCCACCCAGGCGCCCCTGTTTATTTTTTTAACTCCTCAGGAATTACATTTAAGTGAATTTTCTAAGTTCTTCATTCTTTAACTTCTAGGCAGTCACTGCTCAGTAACCTACACCCATTTTACAGTTAAGTAACAAAAGTTCTCCAGACTGTATAACTTTAGGAGAAACTGTAGATTTCTAATTACATATTGAATTTTGCTACCATACAAGTTAGAGACAATCCAGAGGAATTATGTTTGCACAAAGCCTGTATTGGAAGTGACATCTTTTGTTTGCTATACTGAGTTATTTTATTGGTTTTATAGCACTGTTTGTTTTATTCCTTATAATACGAATCCTGTGATTTGGTTAAATCTGAATGGTTAACTCCATAATTTGGAGAAAGCCTATTTACATATCCTGAAGAGGATGAGCGAGAAACACGATGCAGAACACCCGGGCTTCCTATTCCTAGAACGAGTCTGTGAGTGTGGGTGTGTGTGCGTGTGTGTTTATAACAGGTAAATGAGGTAAGTCCCTTAGTTCCTAGTAGATTTCACATCTACTACATGCAAATAATTATTCTGTATTTTTAGATTCAGGGATGATCAAGACATAGCCTTGGTCTAAAAATCATTCACAGTCTTACCGTCCCAGCTCAGACATTTCATCGGAGCTCAAGACACATGGACAGGCCAACGTTGAACACGATGCTTGACACACGATAGGTACTCACTAAGTATTTGTTTTATGAATACTTGTCCTTTTCAGGGGCCTTCCATGTTGAAGTTCCTTTGAACACTGACTTTCTTCCCTCTTTGATCTCTTCTATTCTCATATTCCAGCTGCCAGTATGTGCTGACCTTTTTGATTTATTTCTCCAGCCTGAAATTCTGTTCCAGATTTTAGATCTGTATATATCCTACTCTCCGCGTTTGCAAATAGATACCTCAAGGCCTCTTTAAATTCAAGATTCCTATTAGGGAACTCCTGATCTTCAAACTCACCCATTTGTAGTCCCACCTTTGAACTTGTTCTTAATCTTAGTGAATGTCATCACCATTCGCCTCACTGCAATGCCAGCATTGCAAACAAGACTCTCGTCTCTGTAGCAGGTGGCCTAATCCCTACCTCCCGGTATTCACACCTTTTTTATTATTCCCTCTTCTTGAGTATGGGCAGGTCCTGTGACTTGCTTCTAAGCAATAGAACATGACAAAAATGATGGCTGTCACTCCCATGATAATGTCATGTCATAGAAGACTCCATCTGGCTAGCCAACTCAAGTACAGAAACTTCACTTATTGTCTCGATGAAGAAAGTGTCCGTGTTGGAAAGGCCCATGTGGCGAGGAACAATATGGACAGCCTCTGGGAACCTGGTGGATTTTTGGTACAGTAAGATTAAATTAGAGAATTAGAGCATAGAGATTATAGGAAAAGGGCCTGGAAAGGTGTTTTAGTGCTAGATGGTGAAAGACATCCTGCCATGAGAAGGATAATTTGTTATCATGATGACAAATCAGAGTTTATTAATTCAATAGTTGTCTGATCCTTATTAAGGATAAACACTTTCCTAATCACTGGACCTATAGCTGAGAACAAAACAAAGGAAAATTCCTGGCTTTAGAAGCTTACATTTGTAGGCATTTGTCACTGAATGGTTAAAGTAGGGTACAGTAAAAACTTGGCTCGCGAGCATAATTCGTTCCAGAAATGCTTATAATCCAAAAGCACTTGTGTCTCAAAGCGAATTTCAAGAACCATTGGCTCAGTTGTGATCATGTGATGTTCGGTGTCATGTACTACTTGTAAGACCTCGCTCGTTTATCAAGTTAAATGATATTTTTTTTTAATTTTTTTTTTAACGTTTATTTATTTTTGAGACAGAGAGAGACAGAGCATGAACGGGGGAGGGGCAGAGAGAGAGGGAGACACAGAATCGGAAGCAGGCTCCAGGCTCTGAGCCATCAGCCCAGAGCCCGACGCGGGGCTCGAACTCACGGACCGTGAGATCGTGACCTGGGCCGAAGTCGGACGTCTAACCAACTGAGCCACCCAGGCGCCCCACAAGATAAATGATATTTATGAGAAGTATCATTTGCTCGTCTTGCGGAACACTCGCTGAACAAGTTACTCGCGAGCCAAGGTTTTACTTATGTGGAGGTCACATTCGGATTTCAGAAGAATAACTGAAAGAGAAAGATTAAAAGTAGAGAATGAAGGCAGAGAGCGCTGGGCTCCAATCCTGAGAAATCGTAAACTAGTAAAATATTGAAAATACTACACAGTTAGGAGATGGGTGAATGCGGCAGGGCCAAACGTATAGCTGCTTGCTTGAGCACAACACTAGGCACGTGGCAGGACTTTGAATGAATATTGATTTGAATCCAGATCCCGGCTTCATTCTAACTTTTTTGTACTCCCGGCCCTGGAGCTAAGCTACTTGCATCTGGGTTCATGAATGCATGTTCTGTGATTGGTCTTTTCAAACAGTTGAAGTTTGGTCCTTTAATTTGACACCCCCTTCCCCGAGGCAGTAGTTTTTTCTGAGAATCTGTTGGCCTTGCGTTAGCATTATTAGAACAGTAGCCTTCTGCCAATTGGAAATACAATCTGTTCCTGAGACCAGTTGCTTGTCTTCCCTAAAAGAAACGGCTTCATCTGAATTCTATGATTTTCCTACTTGACTCCGGGTTTTCAGTCTCAATCTCCTGGAGGTGACCTTATCCATATTTGGAACAGCTCTTTTGAATTTTTTCCAGGATCATATTTAAGGCAAGGTAACATTTTCAAAGCACGTTCCGTATACTTTAGTGTGCTTTTCGGTATTGTAGGAAAAGAATATGCGAGCCTAATTTTAAGCGTAGAGGTAGTTTACCATTCTTCTCTTATGCGCATATGTCATTAGTGTCCCAAAATGTAGGTCAGGAGGGGGAAATGAAAAAAATGAGAGAGCATTCTAATGAAGATTAGCATATTTACAAGTAATTAACACCATATAAGAACTTATGTTAACGGACAATATTGCTAGCTTAGTAAACTGCATGCGGCCACCTGAAAATCTGGAGCCCACAGTAAAACATAATTTGGGTTGCTTCATAGCATTAGCATTGACAGGTTCCTTCTTTATGCTGCCTTAATCTAAAGTGGTTTTTGTGAATTGAATTTAAATGCTGCTACTAGGCTGATAATATACAATACATTTTAAAACACGAGTTCCCTATTGTCTGTAACATGCAAGTTTCACTTGTAAGGGAGATAGAGTATTTCTATTAACACTAGACGTATTTCCGGCTCTGAGGGCCGGTAAACACCACGGATGATAACATTGAGTCTGTCACAGGAAGGATCATGCAGGCAACATTCTCTTTTGAGTCTGTTTTGGAAAATGAGTTGGATCCAACTGTGCTGAATTGTCTGTACTCATTCAAGTCCTCCTTTTCTCTTGTTCTCCTTCATATGAAGTAATCACTTAAAACCTGTTCTTCTGTATATAGTTTTGTTATCTTCTTCCTAGATTATTATTTCCTAAATTAGTATCTTCCATAAGTAGGAGGTCCCATTGTTGTAGGATTACATTATTGAATTTTTTTTTTACATTTTATCATATTTGAAATCAAGTTTCATTTATTCCTTCAAGCAAAAAACAAAAAAATATTCTTCCCTTTGTGGAAGTTATATTTGGAGGACAGAGAGGAACACAAGACAAGACCAAAACAAGAAAACAAAACAAAACAAAAAACCCAAAAAACTTACGTAGCATGTTTGATGGTAATACGTCCAACAGAAGGAAGAACCAGGATAACAGTAAGAGTGGATCTCATGGGCAAAGAGATTTTTAGAAGAGAGACTTGAGAAAAGTGCGAGGGTGAGTCATGCCCTTTCCCTAGGGGAAATGTATTCCAGGCAAAGGGAACAGCCAGCGCAAAGGCTTTGGAGCAGGAGTGCACCTGGTTGGTTGGAAGAATTGAAGGGCAACAAGGTCAGTGAGCCCAGGCACATGGGAGGAGAAAAGTAGTAGCAGGGGTCAGAGAGGTAAATGCAGACATAAAACTAAGGTAGAGGCAGGAAATATTGGAAATCTTTGCTATGTATGTATGCAATTAACCATGAGCAATTTGTCTAGGCAGTGGGATTAGCTAATTCGATTGTCACCGTCCATCCAAGTAACCTGTCATGAATGTTTCAGTCTATAGATAGAGCTGACGGTTTCAAATTAGTACTGGTACAAGAAATCAGAAACATATGTGGGAATGCAAACTGGTGCAGCCACTCTGGAAAACAGGATGGAGGTTCCTCAAAAAACTAAGAACTAAAACCTTACGACCCAGCAATTGCATTACTAGGCATTTATCCAAGGGATACAGGTGTCCTGTTTCAAAGGGACACAGGCACCCCCATGTTTCTAGCAGCACTATCGACAACAGCCAAAGTATGGAAGGAACCCAAATGTCCACAGACGGATGAATGGATAAAGAAGACGTGGTATATATATACTATGGAGTCTTACTCGGCAATCGAAAAGAAGGAAATCTTGCCATTTGCAACTACGTGGATGGAACTGGAGGGTATGATGCTAAGTGAAATTAGTCAGAGAAAGACAAAAATCATATGACTTCACTCATAGGAGGACTTTAAGAGACAAAACAGATGAACATAAGGGAAGGGAGACAAAAATAATATAAACACAGGGAGGGGGACAAAACAGAAGAGACTCTTAAATATGGAGAACAAACTGAGGGTTCCCGGAGGGGTTGTGGGAGGGGGGATGGGCTAAATGGGGAAGGGGCATTAGGAATCTACTCCTGAAATCGTTGCACTATATGCTAACTAACTTGGGTGTAAATTTTAAAAAATAAAAAATAAAATAAAAAATTAAAAAAAAAAAGAAATCAGAAACATATGGCACAGTATAATTCTCTGCTTGCAGAGGTAAGCTGAGGATAACACTGTATTAAAGGGTGGGCAGAAGAGGGGCTTCTCTCTCTCTCTCTCTCTTTTTTTTTAATTTACACCAGAATAAAAGAAGTCTTTTCAACAAGACATCAAAATGACGTATTGAACAGCGAAGAAATGAAATTGTCAGTCACGTGTCTTCACGTAGATGAAATATGTGTCATGTCTTTAAATGCAGTTATTTAAAAGGAGTTGTATTAAAGCAGTCTTTGTTTAAATAGATCTCTTTCTAGATAATCGAGCTTTGCAAACATCAGTCTCAAGAAATGAGAGCCACTTCTGTCTTCCCTTCTGGGTGCAGGAGTTAATTCTTATACACTAAAACAGATTTGGGCTTATGCTACAGAACTCTGAAAATGGACCCAGATACTGTTTAACTTATCCTACTCATTTGTGCTCTAGTTTATATCATATCTTAGGTGAAATTGTCATAAAACTTCATGCCACTTTATTAAATTAACACTTAATCAAACTTGCCTTTCCTTTACATTACACAATACTGGAGTTTTACTCAACCCTTGGGATTGCCTTAACCCCTTATGAAAAAGAGAAGAACCACGATACATGCTTTCACAATGAGCCATTTAAATTCATGTTGTTGTGGTTTTTTTTTTTTACAAAGGACAAAAAGTCATATATTAATTGCTCATTTTTCAGTGATTTATTAAAGTCTAGGATAAACCATGGGGGCAGAATAGCATCTTGTGATCATCTATGTTAGGTTTTTGAAAAAGTTTTTTAAAGGTTTATTTTTGAGAAAAAGAGAGAGAGAACACAAGGGGGGGGGCAGTTAGAGAGAGAGGGAGACACAGAGGCAGAAGCAGGCCCCAGGCTCTGAGCTGTCGGCACAGAGCCTGACGCGGGGCTCGAACCCACGGACCACAAGATCATGACCTGAGCCGAAGTGAGGCACTTAGCCAACTGAGCCACCCAGGTGCCCCGTCTGTGTTATGTTTTTGAATTGCAGGTAGATGAACTGGGTTTGGGTATAGTTCAGTTATTCACCGGCTCTGAGCCACTACCCTACTAGAAAATAAGAGGCTGTGCTAGATCAGTGATTTGCAAACTTTTCTAGCAGATGCAGGGAAGATGCTGGGAGGGCTGCCGCTGGGGTTAGAGTAGGGTGGGATGAAAAGGGGGGGGGTGTACAGCTGCTCCAAGCACATCTGTGTTATATATCGAGATTCCTTGTAAGATTTCATTTGAAGGAAGCTTTCCCCTGTGAAAATTACTTGACAGTTGTCTTGGAACAGTGTTCAGCAAACTGATTTTGCTTTTACAGACCGCAAAAGAAGTTCGAATACGCTTACTGCCTCACAACTTCATAAATGAACAGCTAAAAATTTTCGCTATATGTGTAAATGATCACAAAGAGTGAGTATACTTCAGAACATATTATACATGGTGATTTTTTTTTCTGTTTATCTACTTTTGAGAGAGAGACAGAGCAAGAGCAAGGCAGAGAGAGAGAGGGAGACAGGTGCTCCCAAGCAGGCTCTGTGCTGAGAGAGCAGAGCCCGATGCAGGGCTCGAACTCACGAACCGTGAGATCATGACCTGAGCCAAGTTGGACCCTTAACCGACTCAGCCACCCAGGCGCCCGTAAGTGTCGAATTTTTAAAATAAAAATGTTTCTTCATCCTTTTAAATGTGTCCAGTCATATCTATATATCAAAACAATTGGACACACACCATTATCCATTAAAATGTACATGAACACCATGTACTATAACTGTCAGAAATTTAACATTGTTCCTTTTTGTCTTGTAACTCGTATAGCCATTTCCACAATATTTTACACTAGTGTAATATATTTTATGCTTAAGCCTTTTACGGAGCATCAGATCTTATTTCTTTGGCACAAAAATATGTATGTGCATTAAAATGCTCATTTAAACATTTCTTGTAAGCATACATTCCTATGGGTTGAAAAAAGTCAATCCTGAAGGATTGAGCGATCATTACACTTATTTAGTAGTACACAGTTGATCCAAATAGAACATATTCCATATTTGGATAAAAAAAAATTAAAAACCCAGGGCACCTGGGTGGCTTAGACGGCTAAGCGTCCGACTTCAGCTCAGGCCATGATCTCCCAGTTCGTGGGTTCGAGCCCCATGTCAGGCTCTGTGCTAACAGCTCGGAGCCCGGAGTCTGCTTCGGATTCTGTGTCTCCCTCTCTCTCTGCCCCTCCCCTGCTCATGCTCTCTCTCTCTCTCTCTCTCTCTCTCAAAAGTAAATAAAAATAAGACATTAAAAAAATTAAAAACCTACAACTAACATTTATTAGAAATTTGTTTCTTAAGTACACTGGGTAAGAATAATTTTTTCAATGAGTTTATATGCCCTTAGAGAAATATGGGAAAGGAGTTTCATTTTACTGATGTCTCACACTCACGGGAACGGTGAGTTATATGTCAAAAATTCATCAGCTGCTTTAACTGGTTTAGGTCATCCTTCCTTGTGGTTGAAAGGCAGGAATTGGAACGCACAAGAATTGCGCAGACAGAACAAAGGTTGGTTCACATTCTCAGTGGTTAGGTACAGGGTTTCAAATCGAGCCTCTGTCTGGTGCCTGGGAGGTTTTTCTCACCAGGGAAATACCCCATGCTGTGATTTTGGCGACAGCTCAAAAACTCTGATTTTCTTCCGTACAGTGGGAGAAGGAGGCTTGTGAAAAGAGACCGGAGGGTGAGCCTGCTTGGACCCTACCCTCAAGGTGTTTCCAGGCCAATCAGGTTTGCAGAGACGGCAAGGAACTGAACATCCATTCTCTTAGAATTGGCCACACCCAGGCACCTCTTTATAAAGTCTTCATGGACCTCTACGCACATTCTGGTTTGCAAAACCACTGCGCTGGTGGATCTTTTCGGCCCCTTCTCATTTTATAATTCCACGATGCCTTGTAGGTTATCGTATTGTTGACTATAGCTCTCAAATCCCTTTGCAATGGAGAAGAAAAAGAAAACACATAGATTTTGCAAATGTAAACTGTGCGCCACCCGTCCATGTTTTTCTTTCATATTTACATCAGATTAAACCTCTGTAAATAATGGTATTCCCCACATTGTTCTTCTCGTGTGTATCTGATTGAAAACTGAACTTGAAAATTGAGTTTTACAGTTTACTTGTAAGTAGATCCAGAGCAAATCAGCCCTGTTTCATGCCTCTTGCCTCCTGATAAATTGAATTGACTTGAGCAGAAACACATTAAAATGTAACATGAGAAGAATATAGGAAGAGAGAAGACGCGGCGTGATAATTGCCATCGAGACGTTCTATCGACCCCGCTATTAGTTTTTCATGTCAGTCGCAAAACTGAGAAGCAAGCTCATTAGAGTAAATACAAAGACTTATTTTTATGTGTTACAATGATATTGTTCTAGTTGAGGACAGAAGCATGACACGGCTGCACAGATTCTGTGCAGAGTTCTTTATGTAATTAATTCCAGCAGAGACATGCTCTTTTCAGGGAACGAGGAACATACAAGTTTCACCTGGGGGCTCCAGTCGTTTAGCTTTCTCAAATCAAGACTGGTGACGGGGACTGCTTCAGCCACGAAGGCAGCACGGTGCACGTGGCTGACCTTCCCAGATCTCTTGAGCAGCATGAAGAGACTTCCGCTGTCCATGCAAATACATAACAACATGGCCATGAAATGTGGCGGCTGGCTTCCACCGCTGGGTTCGGATGCTTCCTGGCATAAGGCACACTGGCGGAACGAGTGCGTGACGTTCTTGGGGTCTAGTGAGCATTCAGGGAAGGTCTGATGAACATTTGTGGAAGAAAAGAAAGAAAGAAAGAAGACACTGTATATATTTTTAAAGAAAGCTATCAGAGGTGGGTGAGGGTGGGGGTGATATAGATGAAGGGGATTAAGCGTATACTTACCTTTTTTGTGTGTTGTTTTAAACTTTTATTTATTTTTGAGAGAGACAGAGAGAGGGAATGAGCGTGAGCAGGGGAGGGGCAGAGGATCCAAAGCCAGCTCCATGCTGACAGCAGAGACCCCGATGCGGGGTTCAAACTCACGAACCGTGAGATAGTGACCTGAGCTGAAGTTGTACGCTCAACCGACCGAGCCACCCAGGCACCCCAAGGGTACACTTACCTTGATGAGCCCTGAGAAAGGCAGAGAATTGTGGAATCATTATATTGTGCACCTTAAACTAATAGAATACCGTGTTTTGATTGTACTTGAATAATTAAAAAGAAACCTAGTACAGCATATAGATATAAATGAAATGTAATCATAATAGAGTACCCTCAAGACTTTTATAACAATTATAGTTTTGTGTGTATATGTATGTGCATACTTGAATACAGATATAACTGTCTATGTGGCTACGTATGTGTGTGTGTGTGTGTGTGTGTGTGTGTGTGTGTTTACACATGCCAACACACATACGTGTTTCTATGAGCCGGACGGAGACAGAACCTTTTAGAAAGTAATTCTTTTGCTGTTACACCCCATAGGGCTGTGAACAACCCAAGAGCAGGGGATCTCTTTGCTTCAACTTTTTAGAATTAGGTATGATGCTGTGCCTGACTGAGAGCCCAAACTCAAAGTGAATGAGTGGATGAATACAGTATAACAGATAAAACAAGTAGCTGCGGAATTCTAATGAGAACTGTGTGTGGCTGCAATTTTGAGCTGTGAAGAGCTGTGGAAGTGGAGGGGGTCAGCTGTGCTTTTTTGGGGAGCACATATCGCGTCTTGGTTTCTTTTTTTAAATTTTGTAATTTTTTAATGTTTATTTCTGAGAGACAGAGACAGATAGAGACAGAGCATGAGCAGGGGAGGGGCAGAGAGAGAGAGAGGGAGACACAGAATCTGAAGCCGGCTCCAGGCTCTGAGCTGTCCGCACAGAGCCCGACGCGGGGCTCGGGCCCGCAAACCGTGAGATCGTGACCTGGGCCAAAATCGGACACTTAATCCACTGAGCCACCCGGGGCCCCCAGTTCTTGGTTTCTTGAGAGAAACAAAGGAAAACAACTACCCCCGGGAATTATAGTCAAAGGCAATAGAACCTTTGGTGCAAAGTGGTCATCAGTGTGGTTCCTGGGAATTAGAAATGAGTTCGAATGAGAGCTTCATCACTTACTAGTTGTGAGACCTATCCAAATACTTAACTTCTCCGTGCCTCAGTTGTCTTCTTTGTGCAAAGAGCACAATAAGAATTCCTAAAGCATTGGGCTGTTGTGCTATGGTGCCTGTAAAAGATTCTTTACTACAGATTTCTGTATGTAAAAATTCAGGTCGAAGCTCATTCAATTCATCTTTATTAAAAATATCTTTTTTTTTTGAAGTTTATTTATTTGTTTTGAGGGAGAGAGAGACATAGCATACAAGCAGGGGAAGGTGAGAGAGACAAGGAGAGAGAGCATCCCGAGCAGGCTTTGTACTGTCAGCACAGGGCCCGATGCAGGGCTCGAACTCGTGAACCATGAGGTCATTACCTGAGCCGAAATCAAGAGTTGGACGCTTGGAGTTGACTGAGCCGCCCGGGTGCCGCGACTACAAAGATCTTGAAGAAGAAAAGGATTGTCCTGATTGTTCAGGTTGTGGGTCTCTGTGGCCATAAAGATAACATGGGGTTTGTAGTATGAGAAATCTTAAGTGATGGAGCAAATCTGCTACTTAAAAGTTATGTGACGCAGAGGAAGCTCCTTTAACCATGAGGTGCAGAGTCCTCACTGTAAAATAGGATATAAGAGCTCCTATGTAGCAGTGACAACGTGCCCGACACTGTTCCAAGATCTTTATGTGTATTTGCTCATTTAATCCTCACACTGGCCCAATGGAAGAGCTATAGTGTTGTTATTCCTCCTGGCTACCCATTGAGGTTGTAGCGATTACCCCCACCTCATAGTTGAGAGAATAACTTCAGAGAAATTTCATAAATGGCATTGGATTTCCACCCTCTTGAGGACGTGTATCCTGTGCGAGGCGTCGAAAAGTTCCTGGCCCTTATCGGGTGGTAAATAAACATACGGTGCACTGAGTCAGGAAGGTAACTCGTGGAAATCAAGCCTGCGAAGTTGACAGTGGTTTGGTGAGTATGGTGTGAATACGGTGATAACACTTCTGAAAACCTAGAGCTCCTCAGAATGAAGATGAGGGAAGGTGTGGGGGAGGGTAGACTCAACATGCACCGTGGCGTGTACTTAGAACTTAGTAGTTGATGAATACACAAGCCGCTTCAACGGAACCGAGTGCCTCCACATGTAACCTTTGGCATTTGATTTTTTTTTGATGTTTATTTCGTTTTGAGACAGAGACAGAGCATGAGCGGGGGAGGAATAGAGAGAGAGGGAGACACAGAATCCGAAGCAGGCTCCAGGCTCCGAGCTGGCAGCACAGAGCCCGATGCGGGGCTCGAACTTACAGGCTGAGAGATCATGACCTGAGCCAGAGTCGGGCGCTTAACCAACTGAGTCACCCAGGCACCCCGTATGCTTTTCATATAGATACACCTTTTTCCATATAAAATTCACATAAATTTATGCTAATATGTGCTTTACAATTTAACATGTATTTTTAATAGTTGTCTGAGCAATCCAAGCGTAATCTTGTGATTGTTACTGTTGAGGTCATTGTTGCTGTTTTGTTACACACATTCCCAGATTTTGGAGGAAGGAACTGATCGTGCAGAAAGGTGAACTGACCTAGTTACAGAGATATTATCTATTTGGTGCAGTGCCACCTCTATGCATAGAAGGGTAACAAGAGACAAGTTTCCCTGTTCAATGTAACTAAGTTCAATAATCAAAGTTTAGGACGCCACTGACCCCATACTTGGATTTAGATGAAACAAATTGATTAGATCGGTACTGAGAAGGGTATGATTGCATCTATCACAACATGGTTTATACAGAAATCCTTTGGAATTGTATAATCAAATACATATATATATATATGTATATATATATATATATATATATATATATATATATATTTTTTTTTTAGATCTATAGATCTCAATAAAATCAATACCTACTGACCATTCAGATGACCAGAATAATTATGCAAAGGCCCAGTTTTGTTGATGCTACTTAGGGATTTAACTTTAGGATATGATCTCTAGGCCTTGTTATTCGTCGAAGCCAGCTCTGTTCTGCCTCCTCTCACTACCTCTTCTATACATTTTCTTATTTATTTATTTATTTATTTATTTTTGATGTTTATTTTTTTTTGAGAAAGAGAGAAACAGCACATGCACACGCGAGCAGGGGAGGGGCAGAGAGAGATGGAGAGAGAGAATCCCAAGCAGGCTCCTCGCTGTTAGCGCAGAGCCTGATGTGGGGCTCGAACCCCACAAACTGTGAGATCATGACCTGAGCCGAAATCAAGAGTCGGCTGCTTCACCGACTGAGCCACCCAGGTGCCCTTCCTCTTTACCTTTTTCTATTCATTCATTTATTCAACAAATAGTTATCCAGGGCTTACCGTGTACTAGGCACCGTCCTAGGTTCTGGGTACCCAGGAGTGATAAAACCAATATGGTTCTCTTCCTCACCGAGCACAGAGTCCAGCAGAGGAAGCAGATCATTTGTCAGTAGATCTGAAAGGACTTGCTGTTAGACTGGATGTGGGGCTACGGAAGACTGAAGAGTCTCGGGGGACTCCCAGGTGTCTGACTTGGGCAACTAGGTGGATGACGGTGAGATGCTCACTGAGAGCAAGCCTACTGGAGGGGAAACAGGACAAAGCAAAAGGGATAGATCACATTTTAGGGGTGTTGAGCTTTAGGGGCTTATGGGCCACTCAAGGGGAAACGTCTGGTCAGTACTTGGCTATACAGACCTGTATCTGTTTTCTGTCTCTGAATTCCATCCCTCCCTCCTCATGGGCCTTAATCTACTATTTATCCCCTGTCCTGTGTTTGGTTCTTTCCCTATATTTGTTCCTTATCTTCAGTATGAAACACATATCTCACACATTTAAAAAGCATGTGCTTTTAAGCACACGTCTCCTATCCCAATATATCTCTCCGTATACTTACCATATCTCATCATGAAATCATACATTCAACGAATACTTATTGGGCTCATACTGAACACCTTGTAGGTTGCTGCAGATGAAGTTGTAAAGATCGGCAAGTCTTGTCTTTATGGTGCTTCAAACAGGCAACGAACAAAGAACAAGTGTGTCTCATAAGGAAAAGGATAAGGTGTTAAAGACAAATAATAATTTGGAGATGTAACCTAGGAGTGCCTACCATGTGTGAAACACTCATATAAACACTGAGGATTCAGCAGTGAATAAGAGCAAGAATCCTGTCCTCATGAAGCAGAAATTCTAGTGAAGAGAGAAAGACCTTTAAAAGGACAGTGATGGGGAGTCCTGGACATTATGCGTAGAGTCTTATACTTTAGTAATTAATCTTAAGGACAAGGAGAAGACATTGTAACATTTTAATCAGTGATGTTACTGGGTCCACTTGTGTATTTTTAAACTATCACCAAGGCTAATGTGTGATGGAGATGAATGGGTTGGAGGGATCAAAAGTGGAAAAAGGAGACAAAATGGAAGACTGCTGATCATCAGGTGAGAGATCACAGAATCCTGGACTAAGGGAGAATAAGCATGTTGAGAAGTGGGCAATTACGTACTGATTTTTCAGGCAGAATCAGCAAGGCTTCACAACTGTCAGGCTGTGGGGAGGAGAGGTAACGTCAGGTCAAAATCTGCCATGCCTTCTAGATTTTGGTATTGTGGGCCTAGCAATAGGAAGAGGTTTGGGGTTTAGTTATGATCAGTGGCAGATATTAAGTGTCGGTAGACAATCGCACAAATCAGATGTGCAGCAGTGGGAGGAGCTCTCCCTGAGGGTGGGCAATAAACTGGTGTGTGCGCTCTAGGGAATCTGAAAGCAATAATGAAATTGACTACAAGTGATCTGCTTTTCATTATTGCCGTGTGCCAGCGATGCGAGCAACTCCAGACAAAATACTCCTCCCTACTAGAGCCGTCGGTGCCCGTGACCCTCCCCACTCCTTCCTTGGTGCACCACCACAGCTGGGTATGGATGCCTGCTTTGGAGAGAAAAGTCTGAGCTAGAGAGATTTACTTGGCACTCGGCAGCACGTGAGTGATCATAAACGTCGTAGCTATAGAAGGAACAATTCAGGGATACTTGACATTGAGAAGGGCATAGGAAAGAGCAAGAGCTTGGAGAATGATAATATTTAAGAGGTCAGCATAAGAAAGAAGTATGCAAAGAGACTGGGAAGTATTTTCTAGAGTGATGGGGGAGAACATCAGAAGTGAGTGATACGATAGAAGCCAAAGGGAGAGAGAGTATTTCTGTAAATATTGAAGCGGTCAGATCTGAGAAACGTATTATCTTCTCTATTCAACATTATTTGAGCACTCAACATATGTTATGGGCCGCAACAAAGGGTGAAATATGGTGCTCATCCATGAGAATTTTACAGGCAAGTGAGAAAAACAGGTTAGGCTGATCATTAGTTATCAAGCAATATAACGTATGTAATAAAATGTTACAGGAAAGGTATATAAAAAGTACTTGGGGAGGAAAATAAAAGTGTTTGGGGAGAAAGTAGATTTGAAAGGGGAGAGGAGAATGGGGGCAGGGGGCTTGTGCCAGAGATGGCCTTATAGGAAAGGGGTGCCTTGAAGGGGAAGGTGGAGTTCAGCAGGCAAAGGAATGTGCAAATTCAGGGAGATAGGAAAAAATAGGTTGCTTTCAGTAAATGAATGCTCAGTGTGCATGTGAGGAAGAAGCAGGAGACTAAAAATATAAGCCAAAATTACCTTGTGAAATGTCATGTGCTGTGCTAAGATCTGAAAAAACTTTTTTAAATGTATAAAAGAGGAACCAAAGTTGTATAATCTGTGATACCGTAGATATTTTATATACATAAACCAGCTTGTATCCTACTGGCTTCCTACAAAGATTTGTATTGGGTATCACTGTTTAGTTTTTAAAGGTAATATCAAAAACAAAGTAAGTTTTTTAAATGTAATATTAAAATCAAAATAAGTATGCATATATGCAATGTGATTGCATAAAAGTTCTCTTTCTAAAGCACTTTCAAATTTATCTCCCTGCAAAAATAAAAAATATATATATATATATCTCACTGTAGGAATTCATTGAATACTAAAGAAAAAAAAAAATTAGTCCCTACCTCCTACATGCTTCTAAAGAGCCAGCCACAAATCTTAGGGCTAAATGATTGTTTCTGTTCAGGAGTCATTGACTTTGGTCACGAAATATTGTACATTTTCAAGAATATGGGCCTCATATGGGTACCCGAGTGCCATTAAAAGCAATGTTTGGTACCAATCCTTTATATCCATGTTGTGTTCTTTCTGGAAGATGCAGTATCTCTTATATCTGAAGTGTCCCTGTCCTAAATTACCACTATTATATGTTTTCTTTGGCTCTGGAGTATCCTTATCCTTTGGTGGGTCAAAGGAATCTGAGTGATTTTGCCCATTTGCTTTGGGAGGATTTTCCCAGCTTATAACTTTTTAAAAAAAATTTTTTTAAGTTTATTTATTTATTTGAGACAGAGAGAGACAGCACGAGTAGAGGAGGGGCAGAGAGAGCATGAGAGAGAGAATCCTAAGCAGGATGGACACTGCCAGCACACAGCCCAACATGAGACTCGAACCCACGAAACTGGGAGATCACGACCTGAGCCAAAACCAAGAGAAGGACACTCAACCAACTGAGCATTCCAGGCACCGCTCCCAGGGTATAACTTTTGGATAATTGCTATTAATATGGGAACTGGATTTCTCAGGCCTTGTGCCTGCTAGGGTCTCAAAGAAGTTATAGATGAGCTAGGACTTCACCCATTACCAACTGTAGTCATGTTTTCTCTTATTGAGAGTCAGTTTTATCTTATTAACACAAATATCAAAGCACTCTGTCAAAAAAGATCATTAATGACCTTTTGATTGTGACTCAATGTGGTGAATGAGTTGATCAGCTCTTCCCTTTCAAACTTCTCAGCAAATAATCCCGCTTAACAATCAAGACTTTGGGGGTGCCTGGGTGGCTCAGTCGGTGAAGCGTCCGACTTCCGCTCAGGTCATGATCTCCCAGTTCGTGAGTTCGAGCCCCACGTCAGGCTCTGTGCTGGCAGCTCAGAGCCTGGAGCCTGCTTCGGATTCTGTGTCTCCCTCTCTCTCTGCCCCTCCCCCACTTGTGCCCTGTCTCTCTCTCTCTCTGTCTCTCTCTCTCTCAAAAATAAATAAATATTTTAAAAAATTTAAAAAACATAGGAAAAAACAATTAAGACTTTGCACAACATCATTGAAAAGGGTTTTCAATGCGTATTTGTTTATGCAGTTTTTTTGCTCCTTAAGTGGGATAGTAATAAATAATAAAAGGGTTTAAGGCAATGCGTGTGCATGGTACTCACTTTCCTATTATTAGCAAAGCAAGTGGAAATCAAAGAATGTCTAGAAATTTACCTCAGCCATTCTCACTTTATATTAGTTAACCGAAGATACCTATATACAACTATATCTATTTTCCCATCTCCCTTGAATTCCATGCATTTCAGTCTTTACCCGACACATGGCACTTGACAAAAATGCTTGTACAAGCTCCGTTCGGAAACGGAATAGTAAATGGCTGCGGGTCCTGCGGTCATTTCCCTGTAGGCGAGCAGGCCGCACAGAACCTCGGGACTGGCAGCATCCTGTCCAGCACGTCAGGAGGCTACCTGTTGACCTCGAGTGGACTCTGTGTAGATACATGAACACACTCCACAATCCAGTGGTGGGAGGCACGGCTCCACGGGTCTCCTGCATGTCAGCCGGTCTTTTGATCAGCGGTAATGACAGCTTTGTTTCAGACTCTTTTCAAAGATGTTTGTGTACTAAGCTACCTTGGAGGGTAGAGATAGCGTCTCTCTCCGGGGCAGGGAACGGGTATGGGTCCTTAGCAGGATGAGGCAATGTTGGGGCACAGGCTGGGCAGAGTTGACAGTGGTCCTTCTATAGGATTGTGGCTAGGCACAGAGTTCCTCAGTTATGACCCAGACCTGCTGTCTGTATACCATCCACCCTGCTCGCTCGGTATCATTCCCACGTGGGGGAGTAGAGGCAAGAGAAGATGACACAGGTCTGAAGCTCCGGCTGCCTGCTTGGTTTGTAACAGGTCCTTTGTTTCTGACCCGGGAGTCATGTCCTCTGCTGGCACGTGGGAAATTGTAGCAGGATAGCTTTCACCTTGCGGGCATGAAAAATCTCATACGCTTTATCGTTCCTGACACCGTAACTAAAAAAAACGACTCAGGTGTATGTTCTCGTAACGGTAGGGTATCACAGATGAAAAGTGTGTGCCAAGCAATAGGCCCAGATAGCGGTGGATGAAGAGTCAGTCAAAACATTCGCAACATCTGAGATGGCGTCTGAGCGTGGTGTTATTGCTGTTAGACTTGTTATCAAACCCTTACATCTTAGTGAAGACTACAGGGTAGGAAATACACAAATAAGTGTAAATTGTGCTGTATAGGTAATGTCATGGTATATCATTAGGTGGAAAACATTTTGGGCTTCCTTTTTCTTTTTTTCCAGAGAGAGAGAGAGAGAGCCAGCACGAGAGCGAGAGGGGCAAAGGGAGAGAGAGAATCTTAAGCAGGGTCCACACCAAGCAGGGAGCCCCGGGGGCGGGGGGGGGGGGCTCATAACTGTGAGGTCATGACCTGAGCTGAAATCGGTAGTCAGAGGCTTAACCCACTGAGCCACCCAGGTGCCCCTGGGCTTCCATTTTAAGTGTTTATTTATTTTAGAGAGAGAGAGATAGGGCGAGAGAGCGTGGGCCGGGGAGGGCAGAGAGAGAGGGCGACACAGAATCCGAAGCTGGCTCCAGGCTCTGAGCTGTCAGCACAGAGCCCGACGGGGTGGCGAGGGGGCTCGAACCCACAAGCCTGAGTTGAATTTGGAGGCTTAACCAACTGAGCCACCCAGGCGCCCTCCTGGGCTTCCATTTTATAAAGGAACTAACACGCATGAGTTCTAAGCCTTGACTTGACTATGTGTGCATAATGCCAGTTAAATAACTAGCTAAAAATGGATGTGTCATTAAACAAGTAACTTGATGTCATGTTAGTAAAACAGTGATACGATTGACAGCAAACTTGAAAAAAGGAAGCAATTTTGGATAAAAATTAATTTTGTGTTCAGGCCAATCAGTTTGAATTCTGTGAGAATTTCTAGAGAATTAATTTACTACTGAATATGCTAAGATTAACTGGTAAAGCTAATAATGACTGGTGCTATAATTAAAAATTATTAAAATAATTAATTAAAAATAATTCTTTCCTCACTCTTGCGTAGATTCAGTATTAATGTATTTCCTCTGGGTAACACTGTGGTTAACTTGTAACATGACTTAGACTTTTGTTTTCCTGGAGATCACTTAGAAATTGTGGCAGAGGCTGCGTTCTCTATCTTTGTGTTCCTCACAGTAGCGGCTCAGCAAAGTGACAGGGATAGGGTGTAATGTTTTGAACTGGCACTTATTTCTTCTAGAAAAAAAGACGATTAACTTCCTGTTTTCAAAACAGCAACAATATATTTCTCAGTATAGGTGCTTCTGGGATCCTGCTTTAAAACCATCGCTATGAAATTCAATAGCTGTTTGTTCGAGTATTAGAATGCTGTTTTATTTTTATGTTTATGATGTCTTTTCTTGTAGGCAGAGCTCTACTATTTAAAAAATCAATATTCAGAGAGGTAACAGCCTGATGACTTTACCTGCTCTGTACTGACTAATCTGGAAGAAAATTTTTCTTGTGATCTTCTTTTGTGCTGGAAGTAGTAAGAAGTCCCAACTTTTATGCAAATATACAGCTTACAAAGCAGAAATGTTCCACATCAGCATTCTAATGAGATTTTTACATTTAAGTTAATTTACGATTCACCTTAGTACATAAATTGCTCTGAGGACTATCACCTCCACACTTCTCTATTTAAGTTGATTGGTCTGATACAGGCACCCCATTATCTGGGAAGAACTCTGAACACATTGACAACACATATTAATGAAACTTACGGAAAAGAAATGCCGTGTCCACTAGAATAGAAGTTCCATAATGGCAAGGACCTTCTCTCGTTGATTTCTCTATCCTCATTGTCTACGATACTGCAATAGAGTAGAGGTTCAACAATTAGATTTGTAAACAATGAATTGATCCTGTAAGAGTTTGATATTTCTATAAAGAAGGAAGGGAGGTACTTCATGCAAGAGTTGGTCTGCGAGCCTAGTACAGTAAAACCTTGGTTTGCGAGTATAATTTGTTCCAGAAACGTACTTGTAATCCAAAGCACTTGTATATCAAAGGGAATTTCCCCATAAGAAATAATGGAAACTCAAATGATTCACTTCACGACCCAAAAATATTCATGTAAAAATGATGATAACACTGTCCTATAATAAAAACTAATAAAGAAAATACAAAGACGAAGGAAACTAAACAAATTAACCTGCACTTGCTTTTGAAAACCTTTGTGGCTGCTGTGAGGGAGACAAGAGAAAAGAAGTGTTATTGCGTAGGACGACTTTATCACTAACGGAATCACTGTTATCTATGGAATCTTTTTTGTTTTCATGCAACTTTAATAAGGAACCTGTCCAATAACACTTGCTTTTGCCTCGTTTGGAGGATTTCCTGGAAATGTGACACTGCATTGACGATCCCCCACAATCTTGCAGTAAGAGAGAGAGAGAGAGAGAGAGAGAGAGGGAGGGAGGGAGAGAGACCATTGGCTCAGTTGTAATTGTGTGACATTCAGGGTCATATACTACTTGTATTGTAAGACATCGCTCGTTTATCAAGTTAAAAATTTATTAGAAATGTTTGCTCATCTTGGCACAAAAACAGACACTCAGATCAGTGGAACAGAACAGAGAACCCAGAAATGGACCCACAAACGTTTGGCCAACTGATCTTTCACAAACCAGAAAAGAATATCCAATGGAATAAAGACAGTCTCTTCAGCAAGTGGTGCTGGGAAAACTGGATAGCGACACGCAGAAAAATGAACCTGGACCACTTTCTTACCCCATACACAAAAATAAACTCAAAATGGATGAAAGACCTAAACGTAAGACAGGAAGCCATCAATATCCTCGAGGAGAAAGCAGGCAAAAACCTCTTGGACCTTGGCCGCAGCAACTTCTTACTCAATATGTCTCCGGAGGCAAGGGAAACCAAAAGCAAAAATGAACTACTGAGACCTCATCAAAATAAAAAGCTTCTGCACAGCGAAGGAAACAATCAGCAAAACTAAAAGGCAACTGACAGAATGGGAGAAGATATTTACAAACGACGTATCAGATAAAGGGTTAGTATCCAAAATCTCTAAAGAACTTCTCAAACTCGACACCCAAAAAACAAATAATCCAGTGAAGAAATGGGCAAAAGACATGAATAGACATTTCTCCAAAGAAGACATCCAGATGGCCAACCGACACATGAAAAAAATGCTCCACATCACTCATCACCAGGGAAATACAAATCAAAACCACAGTGAGATACCACCCCACCCCTGTCAGAATGGCTCACATGAACAACTCAGGCAACAACAGACGTTGGTGAGGATGCGGAGAAAGAGGCTCTCTTTTGCCCTGCTGGTGGGAATGCAAGCTGGTGCAGCCACTCTGGAAAACAGTGTGGAGGTTCCTCAAAAAATTAAAAATAGAACTACCCTACGACCCAGCAATTGCACTACTAGGTATTTATCCAATGGATACCGGTGTGCTGTTTCGAAGGGACACATGCACCCCCATGTTTACGGCAGCACTATCAACAATAGCCAAAGTATGGAAAGAGCCCAAATGTCCATGGATGGATGAATGGATAAAGAAGATGTGGTATATATATACAGTGGAGTACTACTCAGCAATCAAAAAGAATGAAATCTTGCCATTTGCAACTACATGGATGGAACTGGAGGGTATTATGCTAAGCTAAATTAGTCAGAGAAAGACAAATATCATGACTTCACTCCTGTGAGGACTTTAAGAGACAAAACAGATGAACATAAGGGAAGGGAAACAAAAATAATATAAAAACAGGGAGGGGGACAAAAACATAAGAGACTCTTAAATGTGGAGGACAAACAGAGGGTTGCTGGAGGGGTTGTGGGAGGGGGATGGGCTAAATGGGTAAGGGGGCACTAAGGAATCTACTCCTGAAATCATTGTTGCACTAGATGCTAACTTGGATGTCAATTAAAAAAAAAAAAAAAAGTTCTCAGTAATGACCAAGAAGGAAAAAAAAAAAGAAATGTTTGCTTGTCTTGCACAACACTCACAGAACAAGTTACTCGCAATGCAAAGTTTTACTGTATTTGTATTTGTCACACTCCATTACATACCCTGTTTTACCATATCGATGAATTCTATCATTCCACGTAATTATTCTACTCAGTTGCCTGTGTATTGTCTCTCTCCTTCACTAGATTATAAAATTCCATGAGTAAAATTACCATGTCTTGGGTACTGCTAATAGTGTCTGGCATAAAGTAGATCTGCTGAATGAGATAGTAAATTTTGATATAAATTTAGTACATCTATAGAGTGCAAGACAAAAAAATCCAGAAAGGTAAAAAAAAAACACAAACAGAAAAAACCAATTTTTGGAATGATGAGACAAACCCTCTAGAAGGGTATTTGCATCTGTTCAGTATGTGAAGCCAGGTTATGGAACTCACTTTCTATAATGACGTGGAACCTGCTTATGGATCTTGAATATTGGTGGGAATGGAATATTTCCAGAGGATGCTGGTAAATCTTGGTTTTTGCAAAAGATTCTTTAAGGATTTTACGAGCCTTTCAGGTATTGAGATAACTTCATGGGATTGATATGTCATAATACTAAGAGACAACTTAAATGAAATCAAGTATGATCTGATCATTATTAGTATATTCATAGAGTTTTGCATTATTAGTAGTAATAGTCTCTAACGTATGGCGTGAACCAAAAATAATTGTCAAATGAATTAATAGATAGTTTTGGTTAGGTTTGCCGACCCTCTCGTTCCTCACAGGCAGAATAGAAGCTCACAGACATTTCTACATGTCCATTATTCAGTTTCCATTTCAATTAAGAAGTGAGGTCATAGACTCTTGATCTCGGCTCAGGTCACGATCTCACGGTTTGTGAGATCGAGCCCCATGTCGGGCTCTGCACTGACAGTGGGGAGCCTGCTTGGGATTCTCTGTCCCCCCTCTCTCCCTGCCCCTCCACCACTCACGCCCTCTTTCTCTCTCTCTCAAAATAAATAAATATGTATGTTACCATAAAGAATACATAGAATTACTTAAAGAAAAAAAAAGAAGAAAAAGAAGAAGTGAGGTCATAGAGATGTCAGGTGTTGGTTCTGGGTTAGGGTCTCAGAAGGGACTAAACACTTGGAGGAATTATCACAGTCTGCTAAACCAATGGTATTAGTTTACACAGAATTATGCAAGTCCTATGGGGCTGGAAAACATTTACCAAACTTACAAGACCCGGATAAATGACGCAGAATGCCAACTTGAGAATTTATAAGAGAAGTGTATATTTGGCTCAAGAACTGCGGCCACTTATCTGGCCACTTATCTGCCCACAGGCTTCCCCGCTACACAAGAAAACAAATGTATCCATATAATCGCAGTGTGGCGTTTAAGTGATGAAGAACTTAGTACAACAGTAATATTTGTTTTGTTTCTCTCTTTCACTCACCAGGTCCTGTCAATTTCACGTCTGGAGTGTATCTTGAATTATTTTGTCTTTCTTTTTCTATTTCACTTCCTTAATTCATCTTTTTTTTTTTTCCCCCCTGAAGGCAAGGAATGCCTTCTCTATCCCCCATGTCTTTCCTAACTTTGGTCTCATCCTTTTTAAATGCAGTCTCCACAACTAGCAGATGATCCTTCTTCTCTTGTTTTCAGGTCAGTAGCAGCTTACTGCTGCCTCACCATGCCTGGGTCATTTACCTTGGGTTTGCCCCTGGATTCCATGCTGGGAATTAGTGATAGTCTCCCAATTCTCCATTTCTCTGGGATCCTTCCCCAGATTCCACACTGGGAACGGCTGGTCCCAGCTTTAGTGTTTCTTTCTTTCTTTTTTTAAATTAGTCCACATTCACCATTCTTTGAGGCTGGCTGGTTCGGTCCTGTCCTCAGTCCCTGGTTCATTGGTTACTGCTGGTTACTGCGCATTAAGGTGAAGACTATTGCCAAAAGGGAATCGTGGAAGCCAAAGAGCTTAGGTATTACTTTGGCTCTGAGAAACTCGAACACCCAACTAAAGAAATGGGATCCTTTAGATCCTAAGAGTTGAGCGTGCCACCTTTTGGCGACCTGCTTATTTTATGTATAAGAATTGTAGTCCTGGAAGTTGCGGGTACCTAGCAAGATGGCAAAATTTTACCAAAAAGAACCCAGAATTACAATGGCCATTATGGGGAGCATTCCAATCAGACACGATCCCTCATTTAAGAAATTCACTTGAGGGGCGCCTGGGGGGCTCAGTCGGTGAAGCGTCCGACTTCAGCTCAGGTCATGATCGTGTGGCTCGTGAGTGTGAGCCTGGCTCTGGGCTGACAGCTGGAGCCCGGAGCCCGCTTCGGATTCTGTGTCTCCCTCTCTCTCTGCCCCTCCCCCACTTGCCCTCTCTGCATCTCTCACTCTCTGAAAAATAAAGAAACATTAAAGAATTTTTAAACAAATTTTTAAAAAGAAATTCATTTGAAAGCAAGGGATCCCAAGTTGAACACAGAGAACGGGATGCCGACTTTAATTGGTATACAGAAGCTTGCAAAAGGCTTCAAGATTCCAAAATAGCTCCATTAAAAAGCTTGTTACCCAAGACCAATGAAAAATTAAAGACACAAGTCTGGTGTCTAAATGGGATGTCTCTCAATCGGGGGGGGGGGGGGCTCCAAACGTGGGGAGATGATTGGGTAGAAGCTGTGGCCTGGGAGGTGAAACAATTCACCTGGGAGGTGAAAGAAGTCACAAAAGGGGTTTATTGAATACACCTTGAGGGAGCTGTGGGCAGGACTGCAGAGGAGAGGCTGTGGTCTGCTAGGAGGCAGGGGGAGGGAAGGTAAGGAGGTGTGGTATCCCATGGAATTCTCCCTTTTTTGGTAACTGTGCCTAATTGTAAGTAGCCCATTGGTTGGTTTGGGCCCATGGATATTTTGAGGTGAGTCGCCCAATGGGCCTGTCTGTATTCAGCCAGGTGCTCGCCGTGGGCCCCTTTCTATATCCCATCACTCAAGCCCATTTGCCTGCCAGTGGCCTCGACAAGAGGTACGGAAAACAGAGTACGGGGGCCTGCTATCACCCCCACTACCGCCCTTCCTTTTTCCCCTTCAAGATCAAACTCCCTGAGGTTGCAGACAAACCCGCTCAGGTGTCCTTCACCCCTGGCTCGAAGGCTGAACTAAGGGTTATAAGTTAAAGAATTTACGAAGCCCAGGGAGGAATCCCAAAAGTTGTTTTTTAAAGACTTTAGACTCCAGGGTGGCAGATTTGTATCAATCTGTGTGTCTGTCGGTAGGACCTGAGGAAGCCCCAGAATGGATGCAGGAAGCCAGATGATAAACCCCACCCCGAGGATGATATTTGGGGTCCTCTACCAGAAGGGGCTCTCAAAATAGCAACCGAACTTAGTTCTTTAGAAGTAAACTCTACATCCTGCATGGGGCTTGAACTCATGACCCTGAGATCTAGAGTCGTATCCTGAACCAACTGAGCCAGCCAGGCGCCCCTGCATCTGAACTTCTACAAGCCTTTCCTAGAATCTTCCCTGCCTGTACTGATGGGTCTATTATTCAAACATTCAAACAAAAGAAAAATGAATCCGTGGCAGTCCTTAAAGCCTGCTTGGAGGCTCTCTTCTTAGGGTATTCGGAATCCAATACAATAAATAAGGTTACCCAGCCTGTTCTAGCTGCTCTCTTTGTAAAAGGATTATCTCCTGAGATGAGTGGATTGATAAAAAAAAAAAAAAAAAAAAAAAAAAAAAAGGCAGAAAATAGGATGGGAGGCTACTGCTTTAGTGACTATAGCTGAGCATTTTGAAGGACCCTGGGGCAAGATGGCAAACATTATCAAAACACTGGCCCAGACATCGATGTCTCAATTGTAATCAACTAGGACACTGGAAAAGACATCATCCTCAAAGTTCCTATGCAAATTCTTCTCAAGTAGATATCTACCTCTAGAGGAGGGCCTCCACAGGGGCCCCTCCCACAACCAACCGGACTCCAACGTGTTTTCCAGTAAACTATTACCAGTAATTCCCTTAAATAGTCAAGGGGAAGCTAAAATGAAAATTAATGGGTTTATTCAATACTGCCAGAAATATTTACTGTTCATCCTGGCTGAAACCTTAACAAGATGTTTGAAATGATCTAATAACTTCATGATAAAAAATTTGACCAAATTGGAAGGTGATATTCAGAGCCCGATAGAAATGTTTTTAAGGCTTTCTCCCCTAAGCTGATCATTCAGGCTGCAATTGAGTTCTATGTGGAATTGGAAATGACTCTTTATCCTGCAAATCTCTGTAGGCCCAGAGGTGTGGCTCTAGAAGTTCGAAGTTCACCTGCCCCCCCCTTTTGTTTTTGCCAAGCCCCCAAACGTTGCCTGTTCCTTTTAAGAGGCTTGAAAAGATCAGGGGGCTGCCTGGGGGCTCAGTTGGGTAAGCGTTGGACTCTTGATTTTGGCTGAGGTCTTGATCGTCAGTTCGAACCCGAGTAGGGCTCTGGACTGAAAGCTCTCAGCCTGCTTGGGATTCTTTCTCTCTGCCCCTCCTGAACTTACGCGCGAACTCTCTCTCTTTCTTAAAATAAATAAGCTTAAAAAAAAAAAAAGAGTCTTGAAAAGATCAGGACTTTGGAAACAGAGTTGTCTAGCACCAAATCTGTGCCTGTGTGATGTAAACTTTCTATCCTCTTCTCTAGGACCTAAGTGCCATTCTTAGAATGTAAACTTTAAGGAGAAGTTTCTCATCAGAAGAAAAAAAAAGAGAGGGAGGTATTTGGAAACTGGGCCTATAGTGTCCTCTCCACAAATATTAGAAGCGTAGTCCCCAGTCCCCTTATCCATAGTTTCAGTTCCCCAGGGGCAACCGACATCCACAAGCTGATGGTCTTCCTCCTGGCACATTGTCAGGTCGGTAGTCTTGTCGCTGAGCCATTCACCTTACTTTGTCTCATCACGTAGCCATTTTGTCCTCTGACGTCATCACAAGAAGGTACTTTGAGAGACCACATTCACATAACTTTTACTACAGTCTATTGTAACCATCGTTCTAGTTAATTATTGCTGTTGTTCATCTCTTCTCACGCCTGATTTATAAATTAAACTATCGTCGCTCGGTATGTATGTATAGGAAATAACATAGTCTATGTAGGGTTCAGTACTAGCTGAGGTCCGGGGCATCCCCTGGGGGTCTTGGAATGTACTTCCCCTGAATAAGGGGAGGGGGACTGTTGTAAACACAAAAGCTCTAAGATCTCAGCATCTGTGAATATCACACAGAGGATCAGTAAGAAACCAGAAGACTGGTGCTTACGCCCTAATTTGTTTTCATCGTGATGAGGGAGCGTGGGGCTAGCTGAGGGCAAAGTAGGGACATGTATGACATTCCTGGGACACTCCCGGCTGCCCGAAAACGGGAAAGGACAAAAAACAAACAGTTAAACTGGTAAGAGCCTCCACCAGTTTACCAGAAAAAGGCAGTCCCATCAAGAGGCCAGCATCCAGGAACTCCCCACTGTCTTAACGTTAATGACTCGCTAGAGGGGGGGAAAAACTACCCTCAGCTTGACGATAGCCAGGCCTCCAGGAAGTATTTCGCATGTGAAAGTCTCTTTGGAAACTCCCTCCACCACCCCCCCCCATAAAAGGGTCACCAACCACACAGTGCGGCTCTTTCCGCCCACAGGTCCTGTCCCTGTGCTTTAACAAAATCACCTTTTTGCACCAAAGACGTCTTCAAGAATTCTTTCTTGGTCGTCGGCTCTGGGGCCCTACGAACCCCCCATCACCCCAAAACTTCATCAGTCACACCTCTCAGGCTACAGTCTGATCAAAAGAGGGTAATTGTTAAAAAAAATAATAAACAAAAAGCCCCAAATGGAGAGGCATTTGCTCCGCCGCCCCCCCCCCCCCCCAGCAAACTGAGACTTAATTACAGTTTCCACCTCTCCCAGGAAAGTGGCCTTTTAACAGTGGATCTGAAATTTCCTGATCAGCCCTAGTGAGGTCATCCATAGGATAAAATCCCTGCCTTTCCCTCCTTTCTCAAAGGAAGATGAAGCCATCCTTTCTTTTGTTTTGCTAATGACTTCTTTGCCCATCCCTCCTGCTCTAACAACCTTCCATTTTGTACAACCCCTCTGGGCCTTTCTCTACTTGCTAGGTGGGATGCTGCCTTATTCGTGAATAATTTAATAACTTCAAAGGTCCTTCTGGCTGGACTAAGAATCAAGTTGACATGAGACAGATTCACAGGAGAAAATCAGATTTAATAGGCATACGTACGGGGAATCCACATAGACATGGAAATTCCAAACACAGGCAAAAATTAGGTGTCTATGTCATTCTGAACTAAGGAGAAGGGGGTAGGGGTCTGTGATTTCAGAGGAAAGGAGTGCACTTTAGGGGCCATAAGAACAGTAGATGTTTGCTCTGCCATACAGATGGGCCACTCAGATGAAATATATCTGTGTCAATAATCCTTATTCTGGGAGATGTGAAATGTTGGGGTTCGGCCAAGAAAGAATTCTTGAGGCATCTTCGGTCCCGTGGGCGGAAAGAGCCGCACTGGGGTTGTGAGGAGTGAGTGATTACATACTTTCTTAGGGATAGTAAGTCTCTAAGGAGTTTGGAAGCAAGGTTTCCCGGACCTTGAGGGGCTAGCTGTAGTTAGGTCACTTATTGCCGTCTAGTAAACCCTCCGTCACGAGACCCTTCGGATGTGTATCAGTGGTCCCTATGCTTGGAGGATGATTGCTAACACATATCTTGGGTTGGGGGCAGCGGTGGGGGAGGTGGTGGTGGTGGTAAGAGATAAAGGAAGTTTCCAAAGGAGTTTTTACGGATCCTAGAGGTCAGGCTAATGTTAAGCCAAGGTCACCTTCTGCCTCTAGCAAAGTGTTAACACGGAGGCAGTTAGATTCCTGGAGGAAGGTCACTCACACTGTCTCAAGGACTTGTCAATGGGCTGTAAGTTACAAAGGAGTTTAACTATTTTTTCCTTGGCCTTTGCTCTCCAGCTCAGGAAAGACCCCCACTAGAGGGAAAAAACAACCTTAGCTTGAAGACAGCTAGGCCTCCGGGATCCGGTAAGCCTTCTTTAGCATATGAAAGTCGTTTTAGAAATTTCTGCTCCTCTTTACCTCCCCCAGCTCCCAAGGATATAATCAGTTGCTCTTCACAATTGCAGTGCAGCTCTTTCTGCCCTTGGGTCCTTTCCCCATGCTTTAATAAAACCACCTTTTTGCACCGAAGATGTCTCAAGCATTCCTTCTTGGCCGTTGGCTCCGGACCCATTTCCCACGTCAGCTAAGGGAATGACAAAAATCTATCCTGAAGCCCCAGGGCCTCGAGTCCTTTCAGCTCAAAATAATAACCCGCATGTCAAAGTAGCACATTCTTGAGGGTCGCGTCCTGAACCCCTTCAGCAGTCTGTTGGCATTTATTTTGATTGCTGGCTGACGAGACTTAGTTCCATGATCCTAGCTTGTGCTTTCTGTTCGATTTTCAAAGTGCTTTTTATTATTTCTCTTTCCTTCTTTTTATATCTGGATGGCTTGAGAATTTCTCAAATTTTATTTTTTCTTTACTGTTGCAACTTCGGAAGTGATACAATCTACACACACACACACACGCGCGCGCACACACACACACACACACACACACACACGCTTTCAGCAATTGCCCTGAATGTGTTAATATCAAGGCGGTGCCTGGGTGGCTCAGTCTGATGAGCATCTGACTCTTGATTTCGGCTGAGGTCATGTTCCCAGGGTCATGGGATCGAGCCCAGTATTGGGCTATCCATGCTGAGTATCCACGCTCAGCAAGGAGCCTGCTTCCCCCCCCCCCCGCCCCTCTCCCCAGCTTGTACGCTCTCTCAAAGAAAAAAATGTATATATAAATATTAATTAAATTCTAAAGCAGATCAACATTTCTACTTTATTCTGAAAAAAGTAAAAGGACTTTAGAACGCTATAAACACAAGCTTCCCTTCCCGTCTTTTAAATTTTTTCTGATGCTTATTTCTTTTCCATTTTATTGTCTTCTAATACTTTAATTCTACATTTTGATTCCTCCAATTAAACATAATTGATATTGTTTTAGGCAGTCAGTGTTGGTTGAAATTTACCAACGTATTTACTGGTTTCTTTGCTCAATTAATTGTTTTTTCCACTTGAGTTTCTTTCCTCCTTCCCCACCTTCCACTGGAAATATCAAATGCTATGTTGGTGGTTTAAAAATTACAGATTTCCATTTGAAAATCTTCCACCATTTTGGTGGGTACTCCTAACTTAATTAAGATGCATACTTGTAATTTTCCCCTCATAAGTTCCTTTTTCTAAAATTTACAAAAGTTTGTTTTTATTTTTTATATTCTAGTACAGTTAACATACAGTATAAGATCTCCCCTTAAGGTTTTTTTTTTTTTTTTTTTAACGTTTATTTATTTTTGAGACAGAGAGAGACAGAGCATGAACGGGGGAGGGTCAGAGAGAGGGAGACACAGAATCTGAAACAGGCTCCAGGCTCTGAGCTGTCAGCACAGAGCCCGACACGGGGCTCGAACTCACGGACCGCGAGATCATGACCGGAAGCCAAAGTCGGCCGGCCACTTAACCGACTGAGCCATCTGGGCGCCCCTCCCCTTAATGTTCTTAACCTTATCAATAGTTGTATTTGCTGCCAGCCTTGGCATGCCCTTGCCTTCCTCTAGGGCCAGCATGACAGGGGCTCAGTATTTGTTGCAATCCTGTTTAAGCAGTAGAAATAATATTTGCGTAATATGTTTGATAGTGCTTGGCAAATTAACTCGGTACAGTTTGGAATGAAGCAGCATAGGGAAAAGGATAATTTGCCAAATACTTACTTGGAATTCTGGTGTCCTTGTGTCCCAGGCCAGGCATTTTGGTGACCCTGTCTTCCAATGACACGCAGTATAACCTGTACTCAGTGGCCTTATTCACATGGTACAATTGTCAGCATTTGGAGTGTACTGAATTGGATGGCAAATGGTAAAGGGAACCAAATGAGGGAAGCCCATCATGATTCTAGACACCAGTGGGTCTAACTGGCCGGGGAGGGGGTGGGGGTGGGGGTGGTGAACCTAGTTCGGAACTGAATCAGTATGCTTTGCTCCTATAATGAAATCCAACTGAATAGTTCTTAGAAAATTATTGAAAAGACTGGATTAAATAGTATTGGTGGAGAATAGAAAAGCTCCCTGTGACAAGATCGCAATCAAAAGGAAATTGGGATCGTCAGCGTATTGAATGCTGAGGAATCTGGGCTGATAGCCAAGTATATCAGGATTCTTCCTCTTGCTTTCTCTCAGCTCCCTAGATTTTCACATCTTCGGTTTTTAATAATCAATAATGTTTGCCTCATATCCATGCCACAGAGAAATGAGTATCAACAAGCCCTATTCAGCTACCCAGAGGACTTTCTGAGCCCTGAAGGACTGATTTCCGCCCCTCCTCGCCTCCGTAATCCTTTGTTCAGTGCGGCCTCACCCCCAGTCTGGATTCCCCATTGCCCAGCAGCAAGGGAACTGCCAAAGCAACCCACCTCTCCCTGGGGACGCTGGGTACCCTCTCACCTAGGGGCATGCAAGGGCCATCACCGTGCCCGTCCCTCACTTCAGTGTTCAGAGGACTACCCTCTCGCATTTTCCTTCGGCCTCCGGCTCCCTTTGTTGCCACAGCAACAGGACATATGACCCCACAGGGTTTTCTTATACTTCTAGAAAAAAGCATAAGTACTTTCCATTTGTAGGTGCAGCCGTCTAAGGCTGTCCTCGTAGGGAAAACATTTCAGATGCTTTGGGTCACCCTCATGTCTTGTGCTGACTGTCCCTCTTTTTCTCTATTTCTTCTATTCATTTACTTATATTCTTTCTTTGTTTCTTCTATCTGTCATCTATCTGTCTAACCTATCGATTCTTTTCCCTTTCCTTCTTTTTTTTCATTCTTCTTTCTCCTTTTCTCTCTTTGCTTCAGTCTTTTTTGTTTCATATATTAATTTTCTTCCCAATAACAAATAATAAAATCTTCACGTTCATTGCTGTTTCAGTTGTGTTCAGCAAGCATGTTAGCAAACCTTCATGTAGGCAACATACGTTCGTCATCATCGATCTTAATTTGTGTATGTGGAAAATCAAAGCTCAGAAAGGCTACGTAACTTACCAAAGGCCCAGATTCATCACCAAACCCAGGCATAAGCAACTGCAGAGACCTTGATCCCGAGGCTGAGAGGTCTACTCCTGATCTCTGTCTCTACAACGGTATACTATTTTGCCATGCAGGCAATACTTTAAGAACCAACTGGTGGTAAACATTTTTAATGTCAGCATGTCAACTATATTTTGTAGTAATGTTTGTAAGATTTTCTACAGATGGCCCCATTAGTTTAGATATCTTACGCCCAACTGTTTGAAACATAATGAGGAAGCTGATGTCAGCAAATGCATATATGAAAAATTTTTTTTTATTATTACATGTCTGTCAACTACTACAAATTATTCATTGCGCTGCTTAAAGTTTCATTTAGGTTGAAAATTGAGTTTGGACGTCACAATCGTTATGCTACTTAGAAATAGTAGTTGAGGCCGTTCTGCCGTATGCTTACATGTCATTTTCCATCTAAGGGCATAGTTCCGCAGAAAGCTCAGCACACACTGATTATAAGACATTCGCAGTCAGATTGAGCTTACTTCCATGTTGGCACCTCTAGGGTTGCATTATTAAAAACAAATTTTGTGATGATAGGATCCATTCTAGAATTTTCCTTCTCCCCCATCTACCATATCACGTCCGATAGCTTTTAATTTTTTTTTTAAGTTTATTTCTTTTTGAGAGCGAGCAGGGGAGGGATAGAGAGAGAGAGGGAGAGAGGGAATCCCAAGCAGGCTCTGCACTATCAGCATAGAGCCTGATGCAGGGCTCGAACTCACGAAACAATAAGATCATGACCCTAGCCAAAACCAAGAGTTGGACACTTAACCCACTGAGCCACCCAAGTGCCCCTAGCTTTTAATTTCTGTCTCTCCAGTTCATCCTCCCCTCTGCATCCTGTCTGCTGTTACCCCATCCTGGGCCTCATTGTCTCTCTCTGGGACTACCAAAACAGTCACCTAACCGGTCTCCTGGTTTCTAGGATTGTACCCCTCCAGTGTGATCCCCACATGCTAACCTGAAGACTTTTTGAAAACTAGAGCTGATCTAGTCTGCTTTTTGCTTCAAAGCAATCAAGTTTTCATAACAATCCCACAAAAAATAAACCCAAGTTCCTGAGCATGACATACAAGGCTCTTAAGATATGTCCCAGACTTTCATATGTTTCAGCCCTTCTGTATACCAGCTGTACGGAAGGCCATCCTCAGCTCTTCTCCCTGAGAGACTCCTAGAGTTTAAGCATCTTCTTTTTGACATATTCCCTGGTATTTCCAAGTTGAGTTGACCACTTGTTATATTTTGTCTATCCCATAACTTACAGTTAGCTGTTCTAGTAAACACTGTACTCCGTACCATTTATTGATCACCAGTGGACTGTGAGCTCCTCAGAAGCCAATTGGCTTATTGGCCCCTTTACCTAGAACCAAGCACAGAATCTTGGGTATCCGTTAACTATTACTAATGCTTATTGAATTGAAAGAAGAAGGGAGTCTAACACAGAATTTAGAATAAAATGTGAGCTGACCTTAGTGAAACCAATAAAAATGTCGCCCCAAACCACTAACGCTCTCTTACATCTCCCCGTTCTCTCTTCCTTTTTATCATCGCTGCCACTTGCCCAATTTCAATTCTCATCATCTCTCACTTGGGTTCTTAAAGCCAAGTTGAGTGCCTAGATGACAATTGGTGATTGGAGTTCGTTGCATGTTAAATGGGCACAAAGTATTTTCAATATATACTATAACATGGTGAGATTACAGGTGAAGTCAATATGTAAATACAGGTTATATAAATCTATATAAATATGGTATATACCATCTAGATATGCCAACTATATGTTATATATATCAAACTCTTGTGAGAAATCCACTTTGCTGTACAGAGTAAAATTAATCCTGAAATATTCTGAAGTATAGGATATACTTCCAATATAGCTCAAATTCAGGCTTGTTATTAATTTTATATAAATCATTTTATCTCACCTACACCATATCCTGTAGACAAAGTACTATCTCAGAAATCCAAGGAAGTGGTTGCTGCGTGACATTAGATAGAATAAAAGTTTCATTTGTAAATGGACATTTTAATCATGGACACCTGGCATGCACTAAAACATTTCTACCCTTTTCTCTTAAACCTTGTACAAGATGATTAATGCTATCAAATGAAATTTTAATCATTGGTTTACCAACTGATATTTGTCAAGAAATTCATTAGGGTAGATACTCAGGTAGGTTTTGTGCTATAACAGACATGAAACTACATTGGCCTCTGCCACCTTAGAATCTATAGTCCAGGGTTGCCTCGGTGGCTCTGTCAGTCGAGCATCACTTCGGCTCAGGTCATGATCTCACGGTTCATGAGTTCGAGCCCCACATGGGGCTCTCTGCTGTCAGCGCAGAGCCCGCTTTGGATCCTCTGTCCCCCTCTCTCTCTGCCCCTTTCCTGCTCACGCTCTCTCTCTTTCAAAATAAATAAATAAACTTAAAAAAAAAGGCATTAAAAAAAAGAACCTGTGGTCTGGAGTGTAGGCTAACAGTAAATAAACTGTTCAATAACAAATTATGAAAAATTTTATGATGGAGAAGGTCAGAGGGTTATGGATGTATGTAACATCTCTGAACCTGAGTTTTCTCAGCTATAAATATTTAGAGTACTTTTGAAATAATAACAATTGTAATAATACCAATTGCTATTTCTAGAACTCCCTTCTAGCTTTCTGTTTACTGTTCACAAATATTTTCATATCATTAATACATTTATTCTTTCAACAAATATTTTTTGAATTTCTACTCCACATCAGGGACTCTGCTAAGAACAGTGAATATAATGGTAAAGCCTCACTTCACATATTAATTAAATAATCATATGAGTCTGATGAGTGTTACAGAGAAGATATTCCCTGCCATCACAGAATATGAGGTGTTTTAAAGGATAATATTGAGTAAAAAGGGCAATCACAAAATAATGTGATAATTTAACATTAGTGACTTTCATAATGAAAGGTTTAAAAATACTTCCTGGGACACCTGGGTGGCTCAGTCGGCTGAAAGTCCCACTCTTGGTTTTGGCTCAGGTCATGGTTTCGTGACTTGGGGGGTCGGTTACCCCCGTAGGGCTCTGCGCTGACAGCTCAGAGCCTATGTGGGACTTTCTCTCTCCCTTCCTCTCTTTCCCTCCCCTGCTCGTGCTCTTTGTCTCTCAAGATAAATAAAATAAAAACAACTGATTTTAAAAATAAGTAAAAAAAAAAATACTTGCTAATAAGAATAAGTTTTTCCTTTCATTATTTATTATGTAAGCACTGCATGATTCCCTGAAAATCCTGTATGTTCTAAAAATCCCTTTCCCAATTAAAAGTCCCATTGCAACTGCTTACATAACTATCATATCATAACTTACATAGCTATCTGATGGAAAGTGGTTCGATCAGATTAATTTAGACTATGGTATGAACACATCAATTTTCAGCACTTCCAGAGATAATTGTATAATAAAATAATTAATTTATACTTTCTTACCGCACATCTAGTGGTGATCGGTGTGGCTAAGAACATTTTAGGAGTCAAGAGAATCCCTAAGAACCCCCGAATTATGCCCAGAAGATAATCACCTTTTCTGCCTGCACAGGAGGGCAGTGCTTTAAAAGGAGGGAAATCAATGCCAACGAAATTCACATTATATATTTAGTTTTAGGTGCATTTTTCCATTGTATCCTAGGTTCACCCCCAACTCCATGTCTGCCATTATAGTTCTGCCCAATCAGAAATGATGACTGTGAAGAACATTGGAAGATCCACAAAGGACAATCACATTGAAACATTTCAAGATCCACAAAGAAAAATGCAATTTATAATCCCTAGGTGCTATTCAACTGCTTTGGAACAAGTTCAACAACAATGGCTGAAATATTACTGGGTTTTAGAGTAACTCTCAGCTAACCAAAAAAAAATTTAAGCCAAACACCTGATTCCCCACACAGCCTAGAAAAGTGGGGCTTTATGCTACATTAACATAAACATTATAAGCATTATTTCCCTCATCTGTTTCGTTGTTCTAAAACCCCCAGCAAAAGTCTTTGTGGTAGCTCTCAGAAATGTTTCTTGAATTTTATCCTATCTCAATGGCTCTTATCTAAATTGTCTTGGCTGATATTGTTGTCTTAAATGGTGATATTGTGTCCCACGCATTTTTGTCATTTCAATTGTGGCCTGGTCTTTTTGTGTATTGAGTTTAAAAAGTTAAACTCTCCACATCATATCAGAGCTGATAATATCCGGTTGGCAATTAAAATACTGGCATTCTTTCACATTAAATGTAATATGTCCGTTTGGGACTGTTTTGAAAACCTCAACGCGGGATGAATAAGTCTTCCGTTGCTATGAAAGAGCAGTGTTCGATAAGTTAACAATTTAGGATGCCTCGCATTTTATCAGCAAATCTGGTCAGCTGCGTCTGCCAAGGAGATATGCTAGGTTATGAAATCAGTAGCAACAGCAGCTGCCACAGCGATAGCACTTCGTGTTCTTTTCCCCTAGTACAGACTGAAGAGCTGTTTTTACCTTCAAAGGCAAAAATTGGACAAAAAATTGTAAGAATCAAGTGAGAAATGTTCTTTAATTTTAGCACAGACTGAGAATTATTGTCCTGGAGGATGAAAATGGTGGTTTTCAATTTGACATCTTTCAATTCTGTCTTGGCGTGCATTCTTAATATTTAATAATGAAGGCACAATTGTGGATATTATTTTTTTTTAAGATTTTATTTTCGTAAGTAATCTCTACACCCAATGTGGGGCTCGAACCTACAACCCCAAAATCAAGAGTCTCATGCTTTACCAACTGAGCCAGCCAGACACCCCTTTTGTGGATTTTTTTTTAATCTTAAAAAAATTTTTTTAATGTTTATTAAATTTTGAGAGAGAGAGAGAGAGAGAGAGAGAGAGAGACAGAGCGTGAGTGGGGGAGGGGCAGGGAGTAGGAGACACAGAGACCAAAGCAGGCTCCAGGCTCTGAGCTGTCAGCACAGAGCCTGACATGGGGCTCGATCTCACGAACCACGAGATCATGACGTGAGCCAAAGTCAACCGCTTAACTGACTGAGCCACCCAGGCTCCCCCTTTTGTGGATATTATTAATGTTAGGAAGTACTTAAAGAATTTGATAGAGTTACTTTATGGAGCTTAAAGGTTTTGAGTATTTTAGGCAGCTCTTCATATCAATTTAAATATCTGGAAGCCTGGGGCGCCTGGGCGGCTCAGTCGGTTAAGCGTCCGACTTCAGCTCAGGTCACGATCTCACGGTCTGTGAGTTCGAGCCCCGCGTCGGGCTCTGCGCTGATGGCTCAGAGCCTGGAGCGTGCTTCTGATTCTGTGTCTGCCCCTCTCCCGTTCATGCTCTGTCTCTCTCTGTCTCAAAAATAAATAAACGTTAAAAAAAAAAATTTTTTTTAAATAAATAAATAAATATCTGGAAGCCCTAACATATAAAAGTTATTTTTTCTAGGTCAAAGCAAATTATTTTAATAAGTTCTTTTTAAAGTATATATAGTATGCTATGTGTACTCCCCAGCTATTGATACGATAATAAAAATTACACTAACGGTGTACTTTTCTGATTTTTAATGTCTTTGATGCTATGTGAACATTTTTGGAAACTGGAAAAGGTTATAAAGGTGAATATTATTAATGCTATTATTACTATTAGCCAAAGAATATTCATCTGCAATATACCCTTTTTCAGCTTGATATGTTTTAATCCTGAAAGTAATATCTTCCTCTTGCTCTCTGATATGCATGGATATAATTAGCCAAAAAAAAAAAAAAAAAAAAGTGTCCAATACTTATTCTTGCAAGGTGTTGCAGGTAAAACAGATTAATCAGACATAGGCCCTGCCCTCAGGAAGCTCATAGGAAAGCAGTGTAGTGCCGTGGACTCAAACAGACGTGGAATTTGAATTTAGATCCCATTAATTATTAGATGAGTGACCTTGGACAGTTAACATCTAAGATGAGCTTGTCTGCTTCTCTGTAAAATTGTAATACTATTTCCTTTCTGAGAGAGTTATTGTGATAATCTGACCATGGATATGAAGCCCACCCCCTCCTACACAATAAATGCTCAGTCACTAAGACCTAGTTGTTGTTGTTGTTGTTGTTGTTGTTGTTGTTTGACCTCTCTTCCTCCTCTTCCACTTCCCTCTCTTCCTCCTCTTTTTCTTCTGCAAGTGGGGATGCCAGAGAAAGAAGGGGAAATGGGACGGGATCACAGATGACCTTTCTACGGAGGTGATTTATCAAAATTGTGTAGATTTGAACACATGATCAGGGAAGGAAGGACGTTCCAGATGTAAGGAACGTCGTGCAAAAACGCCTAGCGTCACCGACTCCAATTTCACTCAGAAAGCCAGTGTGAATTCCATCTATCAAACCAAATACCATGTCAGCGGCCGTAATTCTTCTGTGTTCGTTGGGGGAGAGGTTTGAGGGAATATCTCGGTTGTCTTTTGACTCTCTGTGGAGCACAACCAGTTACTTAAGTCGAAGAACTCAATTTCACCAGCCATCAATTCACTTTCTGGGAAAGACGGTCTCCGTACCTGCCAGGAACTGAGGTCAGAGCTAAAAGAATGATCAGCCAGATTTTGCTGTCCTCTACTTCTGGGATAATGTATAAGTTTTCAAACGTCCATCACCGATGCCATGTTCTGTCTTCAAACATATTCTAGAGTATAGATTATGTAATGGTATCTCTACGTATCAGTGCTAATGTAGAAGTTATCTGCATTCCATCCCTGTTCTGATCTTGAGAACACTAAAAGGGATTTTATGGTTGATGTAACTATTTCTTTGAAGAATGAAATTCACTTGGCCCTGGGGCCTTGCCAACATCAAAGAGCTTGGTCCAAATGGTTACTTCAGTGTGACCAATATATGATTCATTTGTTTTCACCACCCTCCCTCCCGATTTGCCCCAAATGCTGAAATGGTGTGTGCGTGTCCCTTCGTGAATTCATGAGCTTTCTTTGTAATATATTCTATCAGCAGGGCCTCGTTAAACTATTAGCTTCAAAGGTCTATAGAAGTGCATGAAATATAACATAAAATATTTAATAATGGTGATAAACTGCGCAGTCTTCAGAGTGATTGCAAAATTGAGGCCATGCATCTCTGAAATAAAAAGAATATTATGACAGCGATACTCAAAATAATGCATGCTATTTTTAAAATAGGTAATGCAAAAAGGTGCTGAGGTGGAAAAAGTGTCCAATTAATTAGAAGATGAAACAAATATAGCCGAATACCTGCCTAGACCACGAGTATACTTTCTTTCTCCTTAAGTCACACTTTTTCCAGAGGAATATATTTGCTCCTTAGATTCCCCTCCCCATCTCATTTGCATTTGGATGTTTTCCTGACCTTCATCCACTCTTTAAAGAAGCAGGTAGTCCAATTATTTAATTCTCCATTGAGATTTCGAGTGAATTTCACTTCCGGGTTCTGGATGGAGTGGAAGGTTTGTGGGTTTTTTGTTTGTTTGTTTGTTTTTAAATTTTCCTCTTATAGAGGCGAAATTGCTGGATTTATAAACTTTGAATCCAGCGTCAGTTTCTGGCCCAAAGAAAATAAGTAAACTTCAACCAAGTTTATACAAGTAGGAAGTGGCAGAGTTGACATTTGCACCAGCCTCCAAACACGGGATTCCTTTAGTTAGTTAGTTAGTTAGTTGGGTAGTTAGCTAGCTAGTTGTTTAGTTTTTATTTAAATTTATTTATTTTATTTAAATTCCGCTTAGCTAAGTGCTCAGTGCACACCCAGTGCTCATCACAACAAGTGCCCTCCTGACTCCCTATCATCTATCCCCATGTCCCCCCGCCCCCCCACCTCCCCTCTGGTAACCATCAGTGTGTTCTCTGTAGTTAAGAATCTGTTTCTTGGTTTCTTTCTTTTTTTTTTTTTCCCTCCCTTTGCTCATTTGTTTTGCTTCACAAATTCCACGCATAAGTGAAATCATGTGGCATTCGTCTTTCTCTCACTTTGGCTCTCTAGCTCCATGATTTGGCTGCTGTAGAGAATGCTGCCGTAAACATCGAGGTGCATGTGTCCCTTTGAAGTAGGACTTTTGCATTTTTTTGAGTAAATACCTAAAAATGCAATTGCTGGGTCGTAGGGTAGTTCTATTTTGCACTTTTTGAGGAATCTCCATACTGTTTCCCAGACTGGCTGCCCAGTTGCATTCCCACCAACAGTGCGAGAGGGTTCCCCTTTCTCTGCATCCTCACCCACACCCGTTGTGTCTTGTGTTGTCGGTTTGAGCCATTCTGACAGGTGTGAGGTGATTTCTCGTTGTAGTTTTGATTTGCATTTCCCCTGACGATCATTGATGTTGAGCATCTTTTCATGTGTTTGTTTGGCCATCTGGATGTCTTTTTTTGGAAAAATGCAAAGACTAGATTCTTAACCAAGATGCCTCACTGCCTCTCTGGATTAACTCTTTCCTCTAGCCATTTATTGATGAATAGACTGTTTCCTTTTTTTCGTTATCACAAACACGCACGTGTATATGTCTGTGCGCACACGTAATGTATGTTGTATTTGTTTGCCCTGGCTGCCAACACGAAATACAGACCTACTTCATTTATTGCACTTCGTAGATACTCCATTTTTTACAAATTGAAGCTTTCGGACAAGCCTGCATCGAGCAAGTCCATTAACACGATTTTTCCAACAGCATTTACTCACTTTGTGTCTCACTGTCACCTTTTGATAATTCTCACAGTATTTGAAACTTTTCCTGATTATTAATTTTGTCATGGTTGTCTGAGATCAGGGATTCTGCCTCACTGAAAGCCCAAATGATGGTTCACATTTTTTAGCATTCAAGTATTTTTCAATTAAGGTATGTACATTGTTTCTGCAGACAACACTATTGCATACTTAATAGACTATAGGACAGTGTCAACATAACTTTTATTTGCATTGGGAAATCAGACAATTCATTTGATTTGCATTATTGTGATATTGGCTTTATTGCAGTGGCCTAGATCTGAAACCGTAACATCTCCGAGGTATACTTGTACCACAGACTGGGCGACTTAAACACCGGAAATTTATTTTCTCACACTTTTGGAGGCTGGGAGTCAAAGATCAGGGTGTGTCAGCCGATTTCCTTTCTCCCGAGGCCTTTTTCCTTGGCTTGCAGATGACTGCCTTCCCACAGCGTCCAAAATTCCTCTTCTTTTAAGGGCAACAGGTCAGGTCGAATCAAGGCCCACCCTAATGGTCTCATTTTAACATAATCGCCCTCTTTTAAGGTCCTGTCTCCAAAAACAGCCACATCCTAGTGAAATGGAGGTTGAGACTTCAGCATATGCATTTTGGGGGAAAACAATTCAGCCCATAAAGTTGCGATATACTGTGTTGTGGGTTTTTTGGGTTTTTTTAGGGGGGAGGTGGGGGAAGAGGGGAGACATTACCAGGTAGTGGAATTGGTGACTCTTTGGAAATCTACATCTTCAGTATTATTAGGTATCGGCAAATGACTCCTGAGATTGTTTCTACCAATTTGTATGCCCTCCAGCAGTGTCAGAGAGTCGGCTTTATTCATTCCCTCTTGAAAACTTGGCACTGTCCTACTTTTTAATGTCTGCCATATTGATGGGCTTGAGATATATCATTTCTTCATTTTGTAGTTCCATGTATATTAACAAATATATGCCCATTTCCTAGATCCTTGGTCTTTCAGGTTTCTTCTCCTGTGAATTGCCTGTTCTTGGTCATTAACTCTGCTTCTACCAGCTCATTTGACTTTTCATTATTGCTTCCTATTAACTCTTTATATATTGTGGATCTTCAGTACTTTCGGTTACAGACCTCTTTCTCAGTCAGTGCTTATCATTGGACTTGGGTTATGATGTCTTTTGTCTCACAGAAAATTTCAATTTTGGTATCCAACCATCAGTCTTTTATTCTGACTTGTACCTTTTGTATCTTGTTTATAGATCTCTCCCTGCTCGGGTTCACAAGTACGATACTCTACGTCTTCTCTTACGTTTATTTATTAATTTGTCTTCTTTTCAAGTTTATCAAAATGAAGAGGTTGTGGTGTTTGTTATCTTTAAAATCTCATTTTGTGTCTCTACATCGATTGCAGATTGTTCCAGCATAAGTAGTTTTGTCATCCATCTTTCCACAGCTCATTTCCAATGCCATATACCAAACGCTCATGTAACAGCTAACAACCGTTACGTCTTTTACGTAGTAGCCATTGTATTTACATTATATCCTCTAGTCCTCACAACACTGGCATGAGAAAAGGGTTATCATTTCCACCGTACAAATAAAGAAACTGAGGGAAAGAAAGAGCAAATATTTCCCACAACGGCACAAAACCAGTAAGTGGAGGAGCCAGGATTTGAACCCAAGAGCAGTAGTAGTATTCGTTTGAATATCACTATTTAATGACACGTCTTTTATATACGCAGTTAACGGTTTCTGGAGTTCATCTTCTTTTCCTTGGTTCATTTGATGATCCGTGTGACAAATCGTGCACTTTTAAAGATTTTCGCTCTTTTTTTTTTTTTTTACAGATTTTATTTGTTATTAAATGCTTATTTATTTATTTTGAAAGAGAGAGCGTACCAGTGCATGCAAGCAGGGGAGGGGCGGAGGGAGAGGGAGAGCGAGAATTCCCAGCAAGCTCTGCGCTGTTATCGCGGTGTCCAGCATGGGGCTCAACCTCAGGAACCATGAGATCATGACCTGAGCCAAAATCAAGAGTCATCAAGAGTTGGACGCTTAACTGACAGGGCCACCAAGGTGCCCCTAAAGATTTTATTTTTAAGTAATATCTACACCCAGTGTGGGGCTCAAACTTACAGTCCCAAGATCAAGAGTCACGTGCTGCACCGACTGAGGCAGCCAGGTGCTCCTGATTTTTGCTCTTTATGTCTTCCTATTTGTTAGGGCAAGCCTTCCAGTCTCATATATTATCTCCACAATTATGTCAATTATTCTTAGTATTTTACTGTTTTTAAACTCAGTTCTTAAGTTCCATTAAATCCTGTCTGGAATTTTGATGCAAGAACATTGTATCCAACGTAATTTTCTAGGGAATTAACATCAGTGTGAGATATGGAGACTTTTATTAACAAACATGCTAAAATCCTTTTTTTTTTTTTAATGTTTATTTTTGAGAGAGAGAGAGCATGAGCAGGGGAGGGGGAGGGAGGGAGACAGAGCATCCGCATTGACAACAGGGAGCCCAATGAGGACCTTAAACTCACGAACCATGAGATCATGACTTGAGCCAGAGTTGGACACCTAACCAACTGAGCCACCCAGGTGCCCCTAAAATCCTTATTTTTAAGGTCAATTTTTTAGGATGCCTTTTTTGCTAAGACTTTATCATTTGCAGCAGTTTCAGGTTTCATCTGGTAGTTTCATCTACCCCCTGCCCCCACTTGTGCATAGCCTCCCCCATTACCAACATCACTCACCAGAATAGTACATTTGTTTGTTTGTTTTAACCAAGGATGAACCTGCATTGACTCATCATAATCACTTTAAGTCTGTAGTTGACCTTAGGGTTCACTCTTAGTCTCGTACATTCCATGGGGCTTGCAAGGTCAAGTTTTAAGTCATTCACAAGAGTTGTACAATTTTCTCCATTAAGGTATTGCATATATTTTTCTACATTTAATCCTAAAGAGTGTATTTTTTTATTGTTGCTTCTTGAACGGGCAATTTTTTTTTTAACGTTTATTTATTTTTGAGACAGAGAGAGACAGAGCGTGAACGGGGGAGGGTCACAGAGAGAAGGAGACACAGAATCTGAAACAGGCTCCAGGCTCTGAGCTGTCAGCACAGAGCCCGACGCGGGGCTCGAACCCACAGACGGCGAGATCATGACCTGAGCCGAAGTCGGACGCTTATCCGACTGAGCCACCCAGGCGCCCCCTTGAACGGGCAATTTTTAATGACAATTCATTAAATTCATTAATCACTAATTGGTAGTTGAGATATATGGAAATACAATTAATTGACTGTCTTCTTGCATACAGCAAATGTAGTACATTTGTTGTTAATTCTAAAAATTTGTATACATTTATTCCTAGATTTTCTTATAGACACTCAAGTCATTTATAAATTACTACCATTTTCTTATGTCCTTTAAAAGCATTATATCACATTTCTTTTTCTGGCCTTGTTTAATGGACTATAATGTCCAAAACTGTAATGCATTGCAGTGATAATAGAAGGAATTCTTGACTTGATCCTGACTTGTAAATGATAGCTTTTAAAGTTATAACACTAAATATGATGTTTGTTACAGCTTTCTCAAAGACACGATTTATTAAAGAAACTCTTACATTCCCAGTTCTCTAATAAGCTTATCATGAATAGGCAGTGAATTTTAAATTCTACTAATTGATTTTCTAATATGAAACTATCCTCATGATGCTGGGTTAAACATTACTTTATTATGATTCATCATATATTTTATTCATTGATTTCAATTTCTCAATTGAAATTGATTGAAAATTGATTGAAATTGACTGGAATTGAAATTGAGGTTTATTATATACGTTCTAATTAATGAGATAGGCCTTTAATTTTTATTTATTGGACTGGCCCTGTCAAGTGTTACTGTCAAAGTTATTCCAGATCCTTTTCTTCTCTTGGTTCTCTGAAAGAATTTTGTCAGATTAGAATTGTTTCTTGAACATTTGTAAAAACAGAACTTTAAAGCTCCTTGAATCTTATAATTATTTTGCGAGGCGTTATAGTATTTTTGGTGGAGTATTTTAACTACAGATTAAATATATATATATATTTTTTTGTTTTTGTTTTTTTTTTTTTAATTTATTCAGGGGCGCCTGGGTGGCTCAATCGGTTGAGTGTCCGACTTTGGCTCGGGTCACGATCTCACAGCTCGTGAGTTCGAGCCCCGCGTCAGGCTCTGTGCTGACAGCTCGGAGCCTGGAGCCCGCTTTGCATTCTGTGTCTCCCTCTCTCTCTGCCTCTAACCCACTCTCATTCTGTCTCTGTCTCTCTCAAAAATAAATAAACATTAAAAAATTTTTTTTTATTTATTCAGATTTTCTACTTTTTCTTATATTTGGTTGTTTATATTTTCTAGAAGTGCAGGCTTTGTAACTTTTCAAATTTTTGGATTTTTTTTAAGTTTATTTATTTATTTACAGAGAGAGAGAGAGAGAGAGAGAGAGTGGGAGAGGGTCAGAGAGAGAGGGAGAGAGAGAATTCCAAGCGGGCTCTGCATTGTCAATGAGAACCCAACACGAAGCTCAATCTCACAGACTGTGAGATCATGACCTGAGCTGAAACCAGGAGTCACTTAACCTCCCGAGCCACCCAGGAGCCCCTTGATGATTTTTATAACATTCTCACGATAATATTCTAGCATATCTGTATTTGCTCCACTTTTTTGGGCTAATGTTTATTTTTAATTTACTTTTTTCTAGAAATGTCTTCTCTGAAGTTTTCCATTTTTTCTTTTAAATGGTAGAGTCTTTGAGTTTTGCTGGTGCTCTCTATGGTTTCTAATCTCATTCTTTATTTATTTATTTATTTTTAATTTTTTTAACGTTTACTTATTTTAGAGACAGAGCATGAATGGGGGAGGGTCAGAGAGAGGGAGACACAGAATCTGAAACAGGCTCCAGGCTCTGAGCTGTCAGCACAGAGCCCGACGCAGGGCTTGAACTCACGGACTGTGAGATCATGACCTGAGCCGAAGTCAGCCGCTTAACCGACTGAGCCACCCAGGCACCCCTCTAATCTCATTCTTTAATTCGTACTATGCATACTGTTCCTCCCTTCCACTTCCATTTGTATTTACTCTGTGGTTATTTCTCTAACTTTTTCAGAACAGCACTTTTCTCAGTGTCCATTTCTTTAGAGAGAGAGAGAGCGAGCAGGCCAGCAGGAGAGAAGGGCAGAGGAAGAGAGAGAAATTATCTTAAGCAGGCTCCAGGCTCAGTGTGGAGCCCGATGCAGGAGTCAGTCCCATGACCCTGGGACCATGACCTGAGCTGAAATCAAGAGTGGGACGCTCAACCTACTGAGCCACCCAGGTGCCCCCTGAGTGGTTTTTCAATCTTTCTTTTTTCCTAAAATACAAATTATCACTCGGTACAACTTTGTACTGCATCCTACATGTTTTAATATGTCGTGATTTCATCATCCCTTAGGTCTGAGTATTTTATAAGTTCCGTTTTCTTCCTGCTATCTTTATTATTCACATCTAATATTATCACATTGTGATAAAATGCAAAAACATGCTGTATCTGATGTAAATTCTCTGGGCATAATTGACCATCCCGGGTAGCCTGGAGCATGCCAGTGTCCACAGGTGTTGGCCAAGGAGGCACTTTACTTCTTTAAGAACAAGTCTCTCTCTCTCTCTCTCTCTCTCTCTCTCTCTCTCATTCATTCACTGCTAAATTGCATATTTACTAATTCCTAAAAGTTCATTTTTCGCCTGCTGTTTTATGTATTTTCCTTCACCACAAATTTCTTCTAATCTCTGATTCTGTGGTGAGGTATGAATCATAAAAGTATCATTGTAAATGCTCTTTTCTCTGGGTTGATATGAAGCTGGCTTTCTAGCTTCCTAGAAGGATTGTTAATTATCCCTCATTTCTTCAATTATTTGGGCAGTAAATCATAACGCTCATTTCTCATCTGGGTGGGATGGGGGGTTGTATGACACTTGTAAGTAATGAGACATAGCTAATTTACTTGAAATGCCAGTTTTTTATTAGTCTGCTAAATCAGTTTAAAAAGCAACAACAATTCAGTTCCCTGCCCCCCATAGCCATGTGCCGAACTCTGTTGGGTCCAGATTAAAATTCTCAAGCAGCTCTCACAGGTGGAAATACAATGGTACACAAATGATTCTAATACGGTAGAAGTAAGGGAAATGTCCTAAGAATGGTACCTAGGTCTGACTTGTTCCCTTCTACGTGCCTTTGCTTAATGTAGCACCTGCCATTGCAGTGGCTAGCCAGTTAATATCTGTTCAATGAATGGCTGGACCTCAAAGAATATTATTGCTACCTTTCATTATATGCAAAATTTTGTACACAGACGATCTCGAAGACCACATGTTCCAATAGCGATATAATCATTAAACAAAGAATCACGTACCCTCACGCAACATGTGATTTCACGTCGTCTTGAGGACTCGGTATTAAGCCAATCTTGTGCGTGGGTACGCCACGGGTCACCACATACAGACAATTCCATGCAATAGTTCAGCACACTTGTGCGCTCCCCAGAAAGTGGAGTTCTGGACCACCTTGCGTAGAACTGGAGAGAGGGAAAAGTCCTCTGACCAAGGTCTAACTCACAAGAGCCATTTCTTTTACAGAGGCACACTGACATATGTTGTCGCGACAAGGTCAGTTGCATCTCTGGCCCCGTTCCTTAAGAGCCTTTAACAGATCTATAGGTCACAAGAGTCGCTTCTGCTTCAACACCTTGCCCCTACTCTGTGATACCTTTATCTCTTGCTTTCTACTTGGGCATTTACCATTGACAGTCAGTTATAGATTTAAACTTCATTTTGATTGTATTTTTCTAGGATCCCAATAATTTTTAAAAATTTTTTTTTAGTGAGAGAGAAAGTGAGCTGGGGAGAGGGGCAGGGGGAAAGAGAGAAAATCTTAAGCAGGCTCCATATCCAGCGCAGAGCCTGATGTGGGGCTCGATCCCATTACCCCGGGATCATGACCTGAGCCGAAATCGAGAGTCGGACACTCTGGTACCTGGGTGGCTCAGTCGGTTGAGCGTCCGACTTCGGCTCAGGTCATGATCTCACAGTTCGTGAGTTCAAGCCCATCAGGCTCGCTGCTGTCAGCACAGAGCCCGCTTTAGATCCTCTCTGCCCCTCTCTCTGTCCCTGCCCCGCTTGCACTCTCCCAAAAATAAATGAATATTAAAAAAAAAGAAAAGTCAAACACTCAAGCGACTGAACCACCCAGGCACCCCAAGGATCCCAAGAATTTTGAAGGCAGAGGAAAGCTTGCCTTCACAGGCTCAGTCTGCTCTATCTATGCATACTGTTTGGTTATAGTTATTAATTCATTCAATAAATCACACACATATAAATATTGTTTAAGGATTTCTCGCTGCTCAGGAATATATTAAATGCTATTGGAGGGAAAAAAGATTAAAAAATAATAAACCTTTGATTTCTAAGAGCTTACTATCTAGTTGATGAGTTGCATAAACATCCAAATTCTAAAATCACGTTAGGGCAATGATACTAACTGCCTCTGTGAACCGAGACGCCGGAAGAAATGCAGGAGGAAATAGTCTGTTGAGAAAGTTTGAAAACTAATGGCCAGCCTGTCAAAAGAGCCCTTTTTAAGTTCAGAGAGCAGAGCCATATTAAAAAGATATGTGATCTGGAAGGTTTTTGGAAAACTGTCAAAACAGGTTTTTTTAAAAATGTATGGGCTTCCAGAAATGTCAGCAACTACCCCCAATGAAAAGCTTAAGATTCATATAAATACTGCATGCCATTTATGGTCAAAAACACCAGGATGATAGTGGAGAAATATGAAATTCATCATTCATCATCAAATTCCAAGTCTGGGGACAGTCTTTAAACGACCCCTCCCGTTGCCTGACTTCAGGCAGGTTCCCGAACACTTCTAGTACAGAAATTTGAGGTTAAAGACCTTCAGATCACACAGGAAATATTCAGCCAAAGGGACCAAAGTCATGGGTGTAATTGTGAAAGCCATGGCATTTTTGTTCTTAAAAAATATTATATTAGTTAAAGAAAAGGTAAAATATTTACATAACAAAGTAATAATAGTACCATCAGATTTCCAGTTATCATCACTTGCTGCCTAAGCCCTCAGCTCTGCTTTTTCTTATGAACTTTAAAGAAATGAATTCCATTTCCTTCATTGTATATTTATAGGGAATACAAAAAGACATTTTATCCTGTTTGCTTCACCATTCAGAGATTTAATGTCTTTCCGACTTTGCAATTGGAGTTGACTTTTGCCTCCTGGGATCTTCATGACTTACAGAGATCCAGAGTAACAACTTGGATACCTGAGAAAGACACGAACAAAAATGAAAACAACAAAAATAACCTCGAGTGGCTTGAAGTGATGTGGCATGGTGAGTGGCTATTTATTAAACTTCATAGCTGCTTTGAAAAGGTTTTATCTTCGTTCCAGTCACGATCATCTCACGCTAGAGAGCATCCCCACGGTTTGGGTGTTATTTCCTCTTTCCTGATAGACATATGAGGGTAGTTGTAGGAGTCTTGTTTACTTTTTTTCTCCCAAATCAGCCCTGCAAAATGCCCGGTCCCTCCTCCCCCATCTTTTCAAATTTCCAAACGCCGATCCGATTTGCACAGTGAACTCACACGACTTAAGCCGTCTGTGGTCCAGACTCCGTATGAGTCCCGTGATTAATGGCATGCATTTCTTGTGGAACATAACCTCACCGTCAAGCCAACTCTTTCAAGTGCGTGCGCCACATGAAAAACAGCATCGTTTCAAATAGCAGTCAGTTTCAACAGACTGAAGGAAAAACTAGCTGTGCCGGGTTAATTAAGAGTGATATAAATACATTATGGATCATTGAAAATATTTAAAGGGTGATAGTGACGTACCTGATTTTAGCTCTAAACTTCATTTTGGAAAATCGTTCTTATGTAGGATGAGACTTCACTGTCCTGGAAGCAGTTTTCTCATGGCTTATCTTAAAGGTGTATAGAAGTCAGTTAAAGAAAACTCAGTGTATGAATGGATAAAGAAAATGTGATACGTACACATTATTCAGCCATAAAAAAGAAGGAAATCTTGCCATCTGCGACGACATGGGTAAACTCGAAATAAATCAGACAGAAAAGGACAAATACTGTGTGATGTCACTTACATGTGGAATCTTAAAAAGCCAGTCCTGGGGCATCTGGGTGGCTCAGTGGGTTAAGCATCCAACTCTTGGTTTCAGCCCAGGTCATGATCTCATGGTTTCGTGGGTTCAAGCCCCACGCTGGGCTCTGCGCTGACAGTGCGAAGGCTGGTTGGGGTTCTCTCTCTCCCTGTCTCTCTTCCCCTCCCCTACTTGTGCTCTCTCTGTCTCTTTCAATATAAATAAACTTAAAAAAAATTTTTTTTTAAAGTCAGTCCTCTAGAAGCAGAGAGTAGAGTGGTGGTTGCCAGGAGCTGGGGAAATGGGGCGGGGGTATGAGATGTTGGTCACAAGGTACAAACTTTCAGTTATAAGATGAGTAAGTTCAGAGGATCTAATGCATAGTTTGGTGACCATAGTGAACAACGCTGTATTGTACACTTGCAAGTTGCTAAGGGACTAGATCTTAAATGTTCTCACCACAAAAGAAAAGGTAATGACAAGAGTGATGAACATTAACTAATCTCATTGTGCTGATCACTTTGCAACATTTGTGTGTGTTTCAAATCACGCTGTTTGTCTTAAATTTACACAGTGTTGTAGATCAATTGTATCTCAATAAAGCCGGAAATAAATAAGTAAACAAACAAACAAACAAATAAAATGAATATTTATCATAGGAGAAGCTGTGCGATATAGATGTTAAGAACATGACCCAGAAAACTAATAGACGTGCCTGTTTCTACACTATTCTATACGTAAGGTCATATCCTCAGCATATCCTTCTCAGAAGGGACTGGACAGACTGTATTGTGCTGACTTCTGAGGTGATATAGAGAATATGCGCAGTGTAATAAATACTTTCCAGGGTCTTAATAGAAAATTGGAACACAAACATTCTGCTGTCTACTTATCAAATAGTAATGGTTTCTATAAAGACATGAAATGTACACACAATTGATTATTAATAGTACAAACCCTTCAAAAAAATCTACTCAATCTGTCAATGTTTTAAAGAGATTTATTAAAGCCTTCTACAGCAATTGTGGCTATATAATATGTATTTCTCCCTGTAATTCTGGTTGTTTTTTGCATGGGGTATTTTATTACTGCGTTACTGTTAAGAACAGAAAAAACGAAATGAAATATGAATATATACACTTCTTCACCGGGATTCAGGGAAACAAATTAAAACAATGTGACTAATGATATATTTTTTAAAGAGATATTCACTGATGGGAGTGGGTAGTAAGGAAATAGGGATTTTTATACATTGCTTTCAGAACTATTCATTAATGGTAGTATTTTGGGAAAATACCCAAAAAGTATTTATTAAAATAATTGTTTATAACATTTGGTCTGATAATCCCACCCTAGGTGATCTTGTGACAGAAACAAAGATTCCAGTGGGTAAAGTATTTTTTTTTTTTAATTTTTAAAGTTTATTTATTTTGAAAGAGAGACAGTTCGAGCCTGGGAGGGGAAGAGAGAGGGGGAGAGAGACAATCCCAAGCAGGCTCCATGCTGTCAGTTCAGAGCTAGCCAATGTGGGACTCGAACTCACGAAACTGAGATCATGACCTGAGCCAGAACGGAGTCAGACGCTTAAACGACTGAGCCACCCAGGCACCCCTGCAGTGGGTAAAGTATTAATAAGATGTTTATATCTACATTGTTTGGTAATGCCAAAAGAAAATGCCCTGGAAATAGTCTCAATGACTATCCATAGTAGAATAAGATATGATAATTCTATAACTTGGGTTACTGTGCAGCAATTAAAAAAGAATAAATTTCTGTGTGTGTATACCCACACACATATATTCAGAAAGATTTTTTTTAATGTTTACTTATTTATTTTGAAAGAGAGCACATGAGTGAGTGTGAACAGGGGAGAGGCAGAGAGGGAGACAGAGAATCCCAAGCAGGCTGTGCACACTGTCAGTGCAGAGCCCGATGCGGGGCTCAAACTCGTGAACCGGGAGATCATGACCTGAACCGAAATCAGGAGTTGGACACTTAACCAAGTGAGCCACCCAGGCGCCCCCGGAAAGATTTGTATATTAAGTGGAAAGAGTAAGTTAACAGTTGTGTATGTATAGTGAGCGGGTGTATGCATTTCTTTACACACATACGTATACACATACCACTCTTCCCCCTCCATATATAAATATACGCACACACATACATTTTGTAGATTTGTACAAGCAAAATTAAACATATGGAAGTTTGTGTAACATATATTTGAATTATTTCAATAACCTCATATTTTTATAAATAAGTGTATTATTTATTTAAAGATTTATTTTATTTTTAGAGATAGTGAGCACAGGTGGGAAACAGGGGCAGAGGGACAGAGAGAGAAAAATCTTAAGCAGCCTCCATGGTGAGATCATGACCTGAGCCAAAGAGTCGGACACTCAACCTCCTGAGCCACCCAGGCGCCCCTATAAATAAATTCATTGAAATAGTTTTTAACTGAATTTGATTTGGAATTAAAATAAAATTGGAAGTAAGAAACTAAAAGTAAATTCTTTAAAAGTGGAAGAAAAATCAAGAAAACAACAGATAAGAATAAATTTTAAAACCTGAGCTGTGAAAAATGGAAGCGTACCTGAAAACTTAAAATCACTTATTCTTCTAAAGCAGTTAATTACAATTTTTTTAAAAGTTTGTTTGTTTATTTATTTACTTGTTTATTTAGCAAGAGGGAGAGGGAGAATCCCAAGCTCCATCCCTCCAACTGTGAGATCATGACCTGAACTGAAACCAGAAGTCGGATGCTTAAGGGACTGAGCCAGCCAGGCACTCCACAAATGTTTTGTTTTGTTTTGTTTTGTTTTGTTTTGTTTAATTTACACATTTTTTTAAGGAAAAAGGAGAAGGTGGTACCTGGGTGGCTCAGTCGGTTGAGCGTCTGACTTTGGCCCAGGTCAAGATCTCTCAGCTGGTAAGTTCGATCCCCGCCTCGGGCTCACTGCCATCAGCGCCTAAGCTGTCAGAGCAGAGCCCGCTTTGGATCCTCTGTCCTCCTCTCTCTCTGCCCCTTTCCCACTTGTGCTCTCGCTCTCTCAAAAGTAAAGAAACATTGAAAAGGAAAAGAAAGGAAAAACCCTGTTTTCAAATGAAATCTTACGTGGGTCCCAAAGTGCGGTTAGCTACTTGAAGCCAGAGTAGAGATCCAGACTCCAAGCCGCCCTGTCACCTTACTGCCCGCGAGGAAACTCCGGACTTGGTCGTGTTTTGGAGCTTTAATGTAACTGTGCCAGCTATTCTAAAGCCATTCCCTGAATCAAGCCAGTTGTCACAAGGCAGAAAAATTGAACACACTTATTTTGGTTTTAATGAAACCGATTTGATTAAGCCATGTTCTTGTGACACTGGAGGTGGGAATTCGTTGCGATCATATGAAATTGCCCGAGGTATGTATGTATGTATTCATTCATTCATTTTATGCTTTTTTTAATTTTTAAATTTTTTTAATGTTTATTTTTGAGAGAGAGAGACACACACACAGCGTGAGCAGGGGAGGGGCAGAGAGAGACAGAGACGTAGAATCTGAAGCAGGCTCCTGGCTGTGAGCTGTCGGCACAGAGCCCGACGTGGGGCTCGAACTCACCAGCCGAGAGATCATGACCTGAGCTGAAGTCAGACCCTTATCCGCTTACCCGCCTGAGCCATCTAGGGGCCCCTATTGTCCACTGTTTGAACTTCTCACCCAAGAAGCACCTGATAGCAAATATTCGAGACATTTGCTGTATCAACTGGTTTCACTTCCTCTGCAGATTTATGCTTTTCTCTGGAGGCATCTGGTCTGCCTATCGTGTGTATGATTTCTCTCGATTGGGACACTTGGAGGGTCTGGAGTAAAAGGGAGGTTCAGTAAGAATTTGCGTTCATGTTCTTTTTAAGGCAAAAAGAAGCTCCTTTTCACCCATAACAAAATACTATTCTTGTAGATTGTTCTGTGTCAGAATTTGTGATGATCTAGCCGAGTGGAAACTTACCTCTCTGGGAAAGTAAGTTTGTTAAGTAAATATGTAGTTTTCAACAAATGGGGAAGACCACATTTACCTTTGTTGCTGAACATCATATATTATATGACATTATTATATTATATTTAATATTACAAATTATGTATAACATGTACCCATGACATATGTACACATGTTACATAAGTTACATATATAACACAAATATAGTATGTAACATTAAATACCACATAATGTATTATCCTTTAGTATCAACTGCCATTTTTAATTTTTGCCGGTACCGTAATAAACACTTTATATGTATCATTTTGTTTATTCATCACAGTGACGTTTTAAGTTCGTTGATATTACTATTCCCATTTTTGCACGTAAGCTGTCTGAGGGTCAAGAAAGTTAAGTAACTTTCCTAAGAAGTTCCGATTCTACATAAAAGGGTCAGATACTGTAAACCATCGGCCTGACCCCAGAGCCTATGTTGTGGACCGTCACGTTACTGTCCCTTCCAGCTCGTAAATGGGACAAGGTCCTGAAAACCACATCGTCAGCATAGACAGTGGACATGGCAAGTCATATGGGGTAGAGGTTAAGAAAACAGTTAGATCTGGGTTCATATTCCAGTTGTGACACTTGATAACAGCACGATCTTGGGCAAAAGGCTTTTCAGCATTGGCTTCCTTACTGTCAAATGTGGATCAAGATACCTACTTCCTACAGCTATTTGCAATTGTAAGATAAGGCAAATTGTATACTAGGTGGTTTGACATCCAGTGCAGTAAGAGGTGGCTGTTCCATTGCTGCGGTTCCCCTTTTGGGTGACAAGGAAAATAAGCACTAATGTGATGAGACCCAATCAATATATCACCTTCGTTTATTCATGCGTTTGTCAGATATTTCTCACAGGCTTTTAACAAGTGACAAGCAATGGATTGGCCGTGTGCAATGGCTGGCTGGCTGCGAACCAGCACGTGTCCTTCTCCGCCCCCCGGCCAGCAAACCACGTGTGTCTCCCCAGCAACTTACTCTGTACCCGGGACTCTGACATGCGTTGGCATGCAAAACGAAGGAGCGTACGGACCCCTTGTCGAGGAACTCACAGTTCAGCCGGGTGGAGATACGTACGAACGACTAAATCTGATGGCGTGAGAACTGTTTTAACAGGAACACAATTCAGTGGGACCACAAAGGAGTGATCAATTTGGAGAGAAAGGAGAAGAAAGTCACCAGGAAGAACTGATATTGGAAAAGGATTCTGGAGGGGAGAAAAATGAGAAGGATACTCCAGGGAGCAAGGGGCCATAGGAGTGTAGGAACAGAGGAAAGAATGAGCATGAAATTCACGAGGGAAACTACGAAGACTCGAGTGGGCTTAGACCAGCAGACTAAACTCCTGAACGCGTCTAAGAAACTGAATCAAGCAATAAAGTCCTTTAAATGGACAACATTGGACATCATGCCTTTTACTCACGGATCACGTCAGACTTCACTTGGTCTGCCTTCAATCTCTCTCCTCTCTCTTCCTCTTTGTCTTCTCTCTCTTACATGCACAGATAATTAAAGAAGTCCAAACAAGCTATTGACAACAAATACCCGTCAGAATCTTGCGATGGAGGGGCCCCTGGGGGGCTCAGTGGGTTAAGCGTCTGACTCTTGATTTCGGCTCGGGTCATGATCTTGCAGTTCATGGTTCAAGCCCCACAGCTGACAGCATGTGCTGACAGCACGTGCAGCCTGCTTGGGATTCTCTCTCTCTGTCCCTCCCCTGCTTGTGCTCTCCCTCTCAAAATAAAGAAACTTAAGAAAGAAAAGAGAAGAAAAGAAAGAAACGCAATTAAAAAAAAAAAAAACAAAAAGAAAAAGAATCTTGAGAGGGAGAGATCATCTTGGATTATCCAGGCAGGCCCAATCCTTTTAAGAAGGATCCAAGAGTGCCAGTCACAGACAGGGATATTTGAAGAGTTTACACTGCTGGAGTTGAGGGAACAGGAAGGGGAGCATGAGCCAAAGACAGTGAGCAGCCTGTAGATGATGGAGAGGGCCAGGAAACAGAATTTCCCCCAGATCCCGTGGAAGGGAAAGCAGCTGTGCCGACATCTTGATTTTAACCCAAGGAAATCTGTGTAGGATTTCTATTTCTTTTTGTTTGTTTGTTTGTTTATTTAGAGTGCACGCAAGCAGGGGAGGGGCAGAGAGAGAAGGAGAGAGGGAGAAACCCAAGCAGCGTCTGCACCACCAGCACAGAGCCCAACGTGGAGCTGGAACCCACGCACCGCGAGATCATGACCTGAGCTGAAGTCAAGGGCCCGGACACTCAACCCACTGAGCCACCCAGGCACCCCTGTGTGGGATTTCTGACCTATAGAACTGGAAGCCAATAAATCTGTATCGGTTAAATCTCTGCGTTTGTGGTACTTTGGTACAACGGCATCAGAAAACTTGGATTACATTAAGCATACCTGTTTCCGAGAAGGTAGCAATGTTTGGGGTACACAGCAGCTTAAACATAGCTTCAAATCATAAAAAAAAAAAGAAGAAGAAATCTGGACTTTGTAGAATTCAAATATTCAGCAATGTGTCCCTCCTTTTATTTCCTGCGTCAAAACGATCGCTATCCGAATACAGACAGCGCTGTGCATTGAGCTATGTCTGGCTTGCCTCTAACTTTTACATTCTCCTGAGAGGTGGGAAAAGAAAATGTTTGAACAATTGATTGCTGCGTTTTAGACTATGTCAACATCTTTCCATTGCTCTGTAAAAACTGGCCACCTCAGACTTATTGTAAACGGGATTCTCTGCACTGCGTTTACAATAAGTCTGAGGTGATGTCAGACTTTAAGGACTCCAAGGAGCAACATGTCAACAAATTTGATTCAATGTAGCAAATACAATCTGCATGCGTGAGTGCTGAGCGGACCCTCTAGGTAAACTTCTATTCCTCAATAGAAAGCTCTTATACTGTATATTAAAGTGTTTAGCCCAGTTGTGCTGCTGCTGGGGACCCCCATACCTGATCTCTGAAAGTGGCAACAGGAGTAAATGAACGTTGCATCCCAGCTTGTTGAAAATAATGTAGTTGTGTTGTTACTAAATACTGAGCTTGAGAGCATCACCCAGAAGATTTTCATGTTAATGTGCTGGCTGTTTATCTTTCTGTGACCGCTTCATTAGAAGTGAAAAATCCTAAATGAGTCCAAGCAAACGCTCAGAGTTACAGGATTTTGTCCAGTTGCCTGGAAGCAGGATGGAATTAGTAAGCCCACACAGAAAATCGTCTGCACAAATTGAGACTAATATTTTAGTAGAAAGTTGAGTCTCTTCATGACCTTCACCATACCGTGCAACAAATGTCTTAGCGGGACATACACAGCCCTCCTGGGTCTGATCATTGCTTAGCTGTCAAGCTTCAGAAGTACAAATGCAAGTGGCAAATTACAGCCTGACTTCGGACCTCAGGGAAGTGCTTCCAAGTGTCTCCCATATTTGGCTTCCAAGCCCTCTTCCTGGACCCAAGTGTCCTACATCTCTACCGACCTCTTTCCACTTTCATTTTGGCCTCTTTTTGCCAGTTCTGCCTCTTCATTAACGTCTTAGTGTTAAATCAATCCATTTATTCTAACCTAGAGTCTTTAATTTTTGAGGATTGCATTCCCCTTCATACCTAGGTCATTTCAACATACCTACTATGCTTCCCTTCAACCTCTATCTCTACCACTGTGTTTCTTAGCCTTTAGGCTAGGGCTCTGAAGACCTCTAGCCTGTCTCTTGCTCAAAACGTGGTAAATAACATTTATAAAATTACACGATGGCACTAATGGAATCGGGCAGGGTAACCTAGGAATCCGAGAAATGTTTATAAGATTGTTTCTAGGAAACTGGTGCTTTTGTTTCCAGATAACCAATTATGTCCGGGGAAATGGGTCTTTTGTTTCCAGAGAACCAATTAAGACACAGTGTACTTCAAAAATAAAAAGGTTTCCATAAATTGAGCAACGCTTGTGACAAGATGAAAAGGTGATGATGGTAACTAAGCATTACTAAGCGCTTGTCATATGGCAGACACGTTGCTAAGTGTTCTAGATGCATTATCACAAATAATATGCACTACTATATAAGACAGATAACTATTATTATCCCCATTTTGAGAGTATGCGGTTTTTTATAAATTATATGACGTAGACGCTGGGTCTGGGGTTCTTTCTTGTCCAGCAAGAAAACGGGACACAGGATTAAAAAGCAAGAGAGGCTGATGTCCGGGAGGAGACAAGAGCGCCGATGATGGGTCCTTGCTCCATTTTTGTTAGGATGAGAAGGCTTACAAACGTGGTGATGGATGTGCACAAAGACACAATGAAACCTGCCCAAAGAGACGATGAAACCGTGAACATTATTAACTCATGGGAGTGAGGGAAAGGGGGTTTTGAAGATAGGCGTTAGGGGTTTGGGTCAATACAAAACAGGATCCTGGAGCCAGGCGGAAGGTTGTTTACAGCAGACGTGAAGCCCCACCTCTGTTCACCGAAACTGGCCTAGGGGACACGAAAGACAGAGCCTGCTCCCTCAGGGTCAACAAGGCACCTTTCTTTTGCTAATTAGCTCCGCTCTGGGCAACTTTGCCCCACAGGGGTCTATAGCCCTATTTACCTGTTTACCTAATTTGGTCCTTCCTTCCTGTGAAAGCAGCTTTCTGCTTTGGTACTAAGTTGGGGGGGGACGCTTCCGCCCTGAATACCTAATCTTGTTTACCTCATGTACCTTTGCCCTATTCTGGGGCCTTTGCCCCGCCTTACCTAATCTTATGTATCTAATCTTGTATACCCAAACTTGGGTGTGAACATCCTCTGGCTTTCAAATTCTTTATGCCTTGGTAGCCCTCGGGTGCGAGCTCAGGGAATGCCTAAGCTTCTTCCCCACAATTACGCAAATGGGAAGTTCTGTGGCTGGAACGTGAACTTCGGTTTGTCGTGTTCTAATATTGTGTGATACAACTATCAGGACAAAGAGTAGCCCAGTTGACAGATATTTCCTTTAAGAGGATAGGAACGAGAGGATGGGCTGATGCAAGAACACATGGGTAAAATTACGTGAGCACCGTAGAACGTGTTTGATAATATAACATTTTATTGCTTCAGTGCTTTTTACTCCCTTCCTCTCCTCACAGTGCATCAGGCCCTACCTAAAATGTATCAACCATTAACAATAGAAATCACCAGGCTTAAACATATCATTTCACCAGCGAAAGTAACTGGCTGCCTGGTTACAATAGAGTTATTTTGTTCATTGCACAATGCTGCTGCTGCTGCTTTTTTTTGTTGTTAAAATTTTTTTAACGTTATTTTATTTATTTTCGAGACACAGAGTGCAAGTGGGGTTGGGGGGGGAGCTCCAGGCTCCGAGCTCCGAGCTGTCAGCACAGAGCCCTACACAGGGCTCGAACCCACAAACGGCAAGATCACAACCTGAGCCAAAGTCGGACGCTTAACCGAGCCAGACGGATGCCCCCGCAATGACTGCTTCTAATGTGCTTAATGTAGGGCGCCTGGCTGGCTCAGTCAGAAGATGATGTGAACCCCGATCTGGACCTCGGGGTTGTGAGTTTGCACCCCACATCGGGTTTAGAAACTACTAAAACAAAAACAAAAACAAAACAACGTTAAAGTGTTTGCAGCAGTATGTTTTGGCTTGTTTTTTTAAGTTTCTTTTGAAAGAATGAGAGAAAATCAGGGAGGGGCAGAGAGGAGAAGAGAGAGAATCCCAAGCAGGCTCCATACTGCCAGTGCAGAGCCCGATCCAGGGCTCCATCCCGAGAACTGTGAGATCACGACCTGAGCCAAAATCAAGAGTCAAATGCTTAACTGACTGAGCCGCCCGGTCACCCTGCAGCAGTGCGTTTTAAATTATGTTCCGTTATATAAAGCGTACAGTTTTGGAGTTAACTATGAGGAAAACACCAGACTCCGGCACTTCCTGGCTATAACTATGACCATGCTAGTTAGCTCTTTTGTGACTTTGTTTTCTTATGTGTAGAATAGTACTTCACAGTTTGAGGGGCTCGTTAAATTTCTTTAGAGGTGTTTTTCGTTTTGGTTTGGTTTTTCGGTTTTTTTTGCTAATGTATCAGTTTTTGGCTCAGTGCCTGGTACATTGAAATTGTTCGCTATTTATATTAACAGCACTAATTAATAGAAATAGCTTCATTCATTCATCGTGTGATTTAAACTTTTCAAAATGTTTTTACTGAAATTATCCCAATTGATCATCTAAGAAGCCTGGACATAAGACATAAAAATAGCAAATTTGATCTTCTAGGACGATTATTAATAAGTTCCGGGCTCTGCACTGTTTCTTGGCATTTCTTTTTTCAAAATTAAAAAAAACAAATCCAGTGTGATTAACATAGAGTGTTATGTTAGTTTCAGGTGTACAATATAGTGATTCAACAATTCTAACGATCTCATTTTAACTGAATTCTTTCTTTTCTCTTCTTTTCTCTTCTCTTCTCTTCTCTTCTTTTCTTTTCTTTTCTTTTCTTTCTTTTCTTTTCCTTTTTTTCCCCCAAGGGGCAACCAACCTGGAGCATCTCCTTTATTTTTTTATTTTTTTTAAATTTACATCCAAGTTAGTTAACATATACTACAGCTTCTTTTCCATTCTTAACCGCAATCGTGGCCGGTGGGCACTAGTATCCAGAATGCATTCTCAACGGCAGCACTGTCCCAACGTCGCTCATGTGACAAGTTTATTCTCGAGAAAGTGATTAAGCGTACAGACTCGAGAGCCAGTGTGTGTGGGTCCGAATTACAGATCATTTGCCTGTCAGCTGTGTGAACGTAAGCCTCTAGACTTTTTAGTTAGTATTGGCAGTTGTTTCCTGATGCAGGCAGTCCTCTCCTATTTAATTAAGCAATTACAACTCATTGCTCTTTTAGGATACTTAACTCTGTTCTCAGGCCGAGTGGAAGAAAATCAGTTTAGTTTATTTTAGTTTAGTTTCCCTGATTTGATTTAAATTCGAGTTAGTTCACATATAATGTAGTATTGGTTTTGGTTGTTGAATTTAGTGATTCATCGCTTATTTATTATGAGAACCAATCAATGCACTACCCTCGATTTCAAATGACATTGTGGTCAGAGGGGTAAGGTACCCACCTTCTGGGTGGGGAGAATGCGATACCCACAGATCAAATGTCATTCTGAAAATAGGTGTTAGAAGGTGACTGTCAGTGAGCCAGACTTCAGTCCCGGGACCGGAGCACTATTACTAGTTAATTCGGAAAACACATTGTTCCGTCACTCCCTATCCCCCACGACATAAACGTAGACCCTTGGTTATAACAGAGCTTATGTTCTCTATGTAGAACTGATTTCTGTGAGGTGTTCTGTGAATATCAGCTTGGAAAATAAATAAAATAATAGTAACTACCATTTAATAAGTATCTACAGTCTTTCAAGATATGAACTAAGCCCTTTATTTTTATTTTATTTTATTCAATATTTTTAAATTTAGTTTTGAGAGAGAGAGAGAGAGAGAGAGAGAACGAGCGGGGGAGGGGCAGAGAGAGAAGGAGGCGTGGAATCTGAAGCAGGTGTCAGGCTCTGGGCTGTCAGCCCAGAGCCTGACATGGGGCTTGAACTGGGAACTGCAAGACCACGACCTGAGCCGAAATCGAGAGTCGGACACTTAACCGACTCAGCCACCCAGATGCCCCCAACTAAGCCTTTTATATACATGAGATGGAAAGATAACCTGCACAACCAAGTGTGAAAGAAATAGAACTTTCTTTCCTCTTTTTGTTGCTCGACCTAATTTCTTTCGGTGACCCCCATCTCCCAGGGTGGCAGAAACCCATGCACTGTTGTGGCAAGATCTCCTCTTGCCCATTTCCCCATCATTGTGTATGCATTGCTCAGGGCTTAGAAAGTGTCATCAGTTCACCGAGGCAATCTGGTCCTTGTAGGAAACCGCAGAGGCATCCCTCATTTGTCCTCATAGACCCTTCGAGTGATTCTTACCACTACTTCCACACCATACTCAAGGATTTGGGAATCCTTCAGTAATTAGTCATTCCGTGCTGGACTATTTATGCTCCATCTATTGAGACACAACAGAGAACCATTCCCGCTTTGGGATCTTGCTGTCTTCTTCTTTTTTTTGGGGGGGGGGGGATTTTTTTTAATGTTTATTTATTTACTTTGGGATACAGGGACTGAGAGTGCAAGCAGGAGAGAGGAGCAGAGAAAGAGGGAGAGAGAGAATCCCAGACTCCATGAACCGTCAGAGAAGAGCCCCATGTAGGGCTCGATCCCATGAACCATGAGATCATGACCCGAGCTGAAACCAATAGTTGAACTCTCAACTGACTGAGCCAGCCAGGCACCCCTGTCTTCTTGTGTCTGATTACCACATAGTAATCAGAGTATAGATCCCCTTGATGTTTTGACACCTCCTTCCTTCATTGATCCTCAAGATGAGACAACAGCTGACATCTTGAATACAGCCTAGTGAGAACCTCTGAGCCAGAGGATCTAGCAGATTACTGGCCCCTCAACATTGTGGGATAATACATGTTCGTTGTTTTGAGCTGCTAAGTTTTCGGGTAATGTGTTATACAGCAATAGATAAAAACTACAATAGAGGGGCACGTGGGTGGCTCAGTCGGTTGAGCGTCCAACTCCGTCTCAGGTCACGATCTCGCGGTTTGTGAGGTCGAGCCCTGGGTCGGGCTCTGTGCTGCCAGCTCGGAGCCTGGAGCCTGTTTCCGATTCTGTGTCTCCCTCTCTCTCTGCCCCTCCCCCACTCACGCTCTGTCTCTCTCCGTCAAAAATAAATCAACATTAAAAAAATATATTAGAAAAAAACTACAATAGAAATGAAATCTCTGTTTGCCCTTCAATCTTTCTGTGTGTTTCCTAAAGTCCTTATTTGAAAACCAACTCCAGGAATTCTTCCTTTTGGGATATGATTTCTGGTCTGTCGCATCCTTCTCCTGAGGCAAAGCATATCACAATTCTCAAGTCGAGGCAAGGGGAAGAAGCTGGAGGGCCTACGCATTTGGTAGAGAAAAATGGTATTTCAGAATGCCAGAATGGTGGTGCAGATGGTTATTGTTATGCCCATTTTGTAAGTGAGAAAATTAAAGCTTCAGAGACATTAATTTACCAAAGGTTACACCATCAGGTAGCAATCAACCTTCATTTCCCTTCACTACATTTCACCACCACTAGGAGAAAGTTTGAGCCTCTATGCGAAAAGAGGAAGAACAAAAAAACATCAAGCGTGCTATTTAAGTCTGGCGTGTGAGGTTTTGTATATGTAGAGTTGTATACCAAACGAGAAAGGTTAATTTAGTGTCACTGAGGCAACAGGATAGCAGGGGAGAAGTTCACTTTGGACTTGCCTGACTCTGCTTTTTCATGAGAGCTAAACCAGGGTGCAGTAATTTCTGCAAATTATGATGAAGTACATAGGAAAAATTCAGACACTAGACCAACATTTTCACCTTCTTAAGTTGTCATACTTATTCAATTCCTATCCTACATAGCCCTTTGGAAAGACATGATTTAATATTGCTTTCACCTATGAGACTACTCATAACATTTGGTTCTCATCACATTTTTCTTCTCATATATAATGAGTATTCATGATGGCACTGCTCTACGTCGAGCCTACAGAATTGAAATCAAAGCCAGGAAAATATATTCTGCTCTCTCCACATTGATATATTGAATCTATGGCCATCTTGGCAATGCCACAAAAATTAGTGTGCTCTGTACATAAATATATATATTTCTTCATACAGTTATTTTGTATTAAATACAGTGAGATTGTTTGTGTTCCTTATCTAGTCCATCATGTGGAGAATTTATTCAGCTGTGACTTTCTTGACTACAGCCTGAAGAATCCAGACTGCTCTAGGATATGTAACTAATGGAAACCCTTCTTTACATACAGAGGAATAAAGGGAAATGGGACACAGAAGCTTCCGAGTTTTGAATAAAAGGAGGCCTTCAAAGGCCTGAAAAACTTTTCTAATATTCATTTGGCAAACATGTCACAATTACCATTGTAAAACTTGCATAAACATTATTTCGTTTGATTTTCATGACAACCCAATAAAGCGGGCACTCTATATTAATTGGAAAACTGAGGAAACCGAGGCATAAAAGATTTTTTTAGCATAATTTATCATCAAATTGGCCTCCATACAACACCCAGTGCTCATCCCAACAAGTGGCATAAAAGATTTTAAATAAGTTGCCCAAGGTTGGACAGCTACTAAGCAAGAGAGCCAGGATTCAACATTTTGCTGCTTAGAAGACCCATGCGCCCTGCCGCAATCTATGCCTACAGAGAAAATGAATCATTTTAAAGATGTTTGAGAAATTACATGGATTCCTTTAATAGCCTATCGGTAACAATGCATACATATTTGATATCCATATATATGATGCGTGTTCCATGCATATGAAGCTAATGCTAACGAACAGCCCTGTCGATGACTTCTCTTGGATAGGAAAGCATAGATGTACCATATCTACGTATAGATATAATAGACGAAAGCATTGCCTTATTATCAGAAAACATTATCTTCTTGACCTAATGAGTCTTGACTGTGACTCATTAATTAAAATTCAGTCAACTTTTGAGGGGTGCCCGGGTGGCTCAGTGGGTTAAGCAACCGACTCTTGATTTTGGCTCAGGTCATGATCTCACAGTTCGTGAGTTCGAGCCCCACATTGGGCTCCATGCTGACAGCACGGAGCCTGCTTGGGATTCTCTGGCTCTTCCTCTGCCACTCTGCTCATGCTCTCTCTCTCTCTCTCTCAAAATAAATAAATAAACTTTAAAAAAAAATTCAGTCAACTTTTATATCAGCCTATGTTTATGTTTTGCTATTGTTTTACACTCAGCTCCTTGTACACTATGGTTAGCAAAACTAAGTACTTAGTACTTAGTACTTAATGATTGTTTTTGTTGAATTGCGTTGATGATGTGTTCTGCTTGATTCTTCGGAGATAATCTGTCATGTCATCCAATGGGTTGTGTAATAGTGAATGCTCCCCTATATTTAACCAAGAGCTAGAGAATGCTTGCTTAGTGGGCATTATCAAAAAGGATATATTGTGTAGAGCAACCAGAAATTAACAAGTTTTACAGGAAAGTGACACGCATATCAACTCCTACATTAGACTCTACATGCCTTATTCCTGGGTTTTGGAATATTAGACCAGCCCACTCTATGCTGGAAATGAAGTACTTCCTGACTACCCAGGGAATAGAAATGGAAAAAAGCAAAACAACCAATTGGGTCAAATTATTACCTCGAAAAGTTTGAAGATTGGGCCTACAGTTCCAAAATACTATGCTCTGAAAGGATTCCAATACTTTCTTCATTGAAGGATCAAAAAGGAGAAAAAAAGTTCTTTTTATTTCCTTTTAGGATGCTGTGTTTTTCATTTGCTATCTGACCTTACCCCCATTTCCAGATGTTTTTTCGTCACAACCAGAGATATTTCTGGTGGCCTCATGCGGTGTTTTAAAAATATTTATACAGGCAATGAACTCTTTTCCCTCTTCTTCCTTTTCCTCCTCCTCCTCCTTTGAATTGAGTGTGTAAAATTACAAAGTTAATAAAGCTAACCTAAGTTAAACCTGAAAAGTTGATACAGGACCTTTTGAAATGTCTACAAAAAGAAATGAAATTTGTAGAACATAATTGCTCTGAAATCACAAAGTCTGGGTTGGAAGATTTAATATGCATGAAGATTCTTGGGGCACCCGGGTGGCTCAGTGGGCTAAGTGTCCTACTTCAGCTCAGGTCATGATCTCATGGTCTGTGAGTTCGAGCCCCGTGTCGGGCTCTGTGCTGACAGCTCAGAGCCTGGAGCCTGCTGCGGATTCTGTGTCTCCCTCTCTCTCTGCCCCTCCCCTGCTAGTGCTCTGTCTCTCTCTCTCTCAAAAATAAGCATTAAAAAAATCTTTAATATGCATGAAGATTCTTGCTCGTATGTTCAGGTCATGTTCAGGTCGTACCAACCATTGGGATACCCATAGCCAGTCACTGACTTTCTATCTTTAGTACCACTTTGCTATCCTGGACTGTATTTATTTGCAAAGATGAAAAAAAAAATGCATTTCTTTCAAGTTCCCCAAAACTTGGAATCTTTCTGCCTCTCCAGATACTTTCAATGTGGTTTCAAAAACTGGCCTTAGTTGCATTTGTTTCCTTTGATCATTCATTGCAGATTTGGAGAAGGTGCCCTCGAACTTATTTTCTTCCTCTACATTTTAGAATTCTATTCAAAAAACCCAAGCTTGTTAAAGCCTCTGCATATATTGTTGTTGGAGATGGTAACGTTTCCAAGGTTCTAAATTATTTATTTCTAAATAAATCTCCACACTACAATAAATACAGCCTATATAAGCAAATTGAGAAGATTTTCCACATTTCCCAAAAGTTGCACGACTTTTTATGTTCTCGTTTATTATTCATAAGAATATTCCCACTATACGGAACAAATTCTCTTTAAAAGGTGAGAGAATTGGGAAAGAATTCTACAAATCACTTAGGTGCAGTTCTCATCACAGTTCACTCATGTATGGATTAAATGAGAATATTAGAACAGAGATTGTCTCATTTCCAAGGTCTTTTCTTCCAGTAAATTTAAGGAAACGTGAATTAAATTTCCCTATGGTGAGGCTGCAAACAGAGACGTGCTTTTCCCTGAGACTTATTCTTTTGTTCTTAAGTAAATGTTCAAAATGTACCTGGGTTTCTTTTCTTTAACAGACTGTTCATAATGGCTCAATGGAAAGGTTAATGTGATTTATTTTCCCTTGTTTTATCATTGGTGTCAGTGCTTCAGACAAGGAGTTTAATAATACAGTAGTATGCTATCAACATTGGACTGCAGACCCAAATAACTGATGTTATAAAACATTTGCCAGTTTGGCAAGATGTTTCATAATGAAAAATGAGAAAATCAACAGGGGCGCCTGGGTGGCTCAGTCAGTTAAGTGTCCGACTCTTGGTTTCGGCTCAGGTCACGATCTCGTGGTTAGTGAGTTCGAGCTCTGCATGGAGCTCTGTGCTGGTGGTGTGGAGCCTGCTTAGGGTTCTCTCTCCCTTTCTCTCTGCCCCTCCCCTGCTCTCTCTTTATCCCTCTCAAAATAAATAAGCATTGGGAAAAAAGATCCTTCCCAATCTTAAAAAGATGAGACAATAAATGAAAAGTATTCATTAATAATATATTCTTCAGTTTATTGACTAAGATCATCAAAAACCATGAATGGTCCTACTTTGTTTCTTCCTGACTTATTCAGAGCTCCAAATGTTGACTTATTCTTATTCTTTTATTCTTATTCTGATTCTTACTCATTTTTGAGAGAGACAGAGTATGAGATGGGGAGGGGCAGAGCGAGAAGGAGACACAGAATTTGAAGCAGACTCTAGGCTCTGAGCTATCAGCACAGAGCCTGAGCTCGAACTCATGATCCGTGAGATCATGACCTGAGTCGAAGTCGAAAGCTTAATCGACTGAGCCACCCAGATGCCCCTTCAATTATGTTAATAGTGGTAAAAGTGGCCTATAAAGGAGCCAGTCGAGTAGCATATAGTGTGACATCATCATTTTCAATGACAATCTCCAAAATACTATTTAATGAGATGAATTACATTTGATGTGAGCCAAAGAAGTAACACATATTAGATGTGTGGAATCATACAGTAAACATTCATATTTGAAGTTTGATAAGGACCAACACTTTTTTTCTGCTAAAAATAAAATACTGAATATGCATTAAAAATAAGAAATTTTAATAAGCATGTCAAGACCATTCAAATGAGGAAAAGTCATTCTTTTCAATAAATAGTCTTGAGAAAACTAGGTCTCCACATTCAAAAGAATAAAGTTGGACCACTACCCTGTACCATATGTAAAAATTAACTAAAAATGGATTTATAACCTAAATTTCAGAGCTAACTCAGAAGAAAACATAGAGGAAAACTTTATGACATTGGATTTGGCAGTGATTTCTTTTTTTTTTTTAATTTTTATTTATTTTTGAGAGAGAGAGAGAGAGAAGCGGGGGAGCAACAGAGAGAGAAGGAGACACAGGATCCAAAGCAGGTTCCAGGCTCTGAGCTGTCAGTACAGAGCCCAACGCGGGGCTCGAACTGACGATCAGTGAGTTCATGACCTGAGCCGAAGTTGGACGCTCAACCGACTGAGCCGCCCAGGCGCCTCAGTGATTTCTTAGATATGTCACGAAAACCACAGGTAGCAAGAGAAAAACCATATAAATTGGACTGTATCATAACAAAAACTTATATATATATATATATATACACATTAAAACTTATCCACAGAGTTAAAAAGCAACCCATGAAATGGAGAAAAACATTTGAAAATACTATATCTGATAAGATGGTAATATCCAGAATTTTTAAAAAGAATACCAACAGATTGACGACAAAACCTGATTAAGAAATGGGTGCCTTAGGGGCACCTGGGTGGCTTGGTCGGTTGGGCGTCCGACTTCGGCTCAGGTCATGATCTCACAGTCCGTGAGTTGGAGCCCTACATTGGGCTCTGTGCTGAGAGCTCGGAGCCCGGGCCTGCTTCGGATTCTGTCTCCCTCTCTCTCTGCTCTTCTCCTGCTAGTGCTCTGTCTCTCCCTCCCTCAAAATAGATAAACATTAAAAAAAAAAAAAAAAAAAGAAATGGGTAAATGACTTGAATAGACCTTTTCCAAAGATGCTATATCAATGGCCAGTAAGCATAGGAAGAGATACTCAATATTACTAATCATTAAGAAAATGCAAAGCAAAACCACAAGGTGGGGAGGGGTAACATCAGCAAAGATGGAGGAATGGAGGTCCCCATTTCATGTCCCTCCACAAAAACGGTGTTATAGCCCTCCAAAGACAAAAGCTCCCGTTGTGGTAGCTTTGGGATCCAGACAGGAGGTTGCAAAACCTCAACGAACTCCCAAGACTGAAATGTGCTGCTTGGAAAAGGCACTTGGATCCGCTCCACCTGGCTGCCCTCCTGCAAACAGCCCCATCTTCCAGGGGACCCAGGAGGAGCCACGTCCATATATACCCCTGGGTTACAGTCCCACCAGCCATGAACCAGCTGGCTCCCTCCCTCCTTGAGATTTGAATGGTCCCAGCTGTGGACCTTGAAGTGGCCCCGAGACTCACTTCCAGTCCCACTCTGCCGTGGTCTGGGGGATGCCCTGTCCACTCAGGGAACTGACGGAAGGCGTGCCTGTTCAAGTTCTGGGCGGCAGGCCTGTTGGCCTTCTTCCTGTGGGACAGACCTTGGAGCAGCCCTGTGACCCAGCTTCAGCCCCACCCCACCGTGGTCCTAGAGGCAGTCCTGTCTACCTGGAAACAATGTAGGAGCCCTCTCGGAGACCTAGGGGGAGTCCAGCCCATCTGTGTGCCTGGTAACAGGCCCACTGTCTGTGGACTCGACGGCAAACCCGGAAGTGGCCCCAGGAACTGGCTCGGCTCTGCTCTCGCATGGTCTTGGGGCATTCCCGTCCACGTAGGGAGCTGGCGGGAACCGCACATGCCTGAGTCCCTGGTAACACACCTGCTCTCTGCAGACCCAACTATGGACGTCGCAACAGCCTTGTTAACTCAGCTCCAGTCCCGTACGTCTGGGAACCCAGCACTGGTAAAGGGAAGTGTATAGTCAAGTTCAGAATATTCTAATACTGTGATGGTGGCATGGAAATCACTTTTAACTTTATTACAAAGGCTAAAAGACAAAAATGTTCAAAACTACAGCTACAGGGGGGCCTGGGTGGCTCAGTCGGTTGAACATCTGACTGTTGATTTTGGCTGGGGTCACGATCTCACAGTTGGTGAGTTTGAGCCCTGCATCAGGCCCTGTGTCAAGCTCCTTGCTGACGGGGTGGAGCCTGCTTGGGATTCTCTCTCTCTTCCTCTCTCTCCGCCCCTCCCTTGCTTGCGCGCATGCTCTCGCTCTCTCTCAAAATAAGTAAATAAATTCTACAGCTACAATAATTTGTTAATGAATACACTATAAAAATATATAAATTATGCATAAAAATATAAAATATGTGTGGAGGGGGAGAAAGAGTATGGAATTTTTACATGAAATTGTTATCAGCTTAAAATAGACTGCTGTAAGGTATGGTATGTAAGCCTTCAAGGTATACGGATGCTACTAATAAGCAGATACACACGTGCAGAAAAATCTATATGTTTTCCTTTCCTTTTTTAATTCCAAAGTACCATTTGCTGTCAAAGAATTATTTAGTGCTAAGAAGCAAGTTTGTATCCCTATGAGAATGTAACTTTCCCATCTGAAGCTCCGAAATCATTTAGTTTATATTGGTTTTGATCAAATCAGGAGACAGCAAAAGATGAGAAAATGATTTCAAACAATAATCCTACTCTACTCCTAAGATTGGGATATTTTATGGATGACAGCTAAATTAAACTGGAGTAAGAATTGCTCACGATGATGAATGCCGCTGCTCATTCATAGTAACTAGAAAAGAGAAAGAAAGTAATTTTTTTTTTAAAGGGAAAATCAATAGCCAGAATGATCAATTACTGAAGACAAATCCTGAGAAAATTTATCAAGGATTTCAGCTTCGGTTTCCTCTTTGGGCTCATGAGGCCTTTGGTCATGCAGCCAATGCTTGACAAACCATTCATTCATTCATTCATTCAAGAAATGCCTTTTGAGCATGCACTATGAGCTAAGACATAGGGTAAAGGGATGTAGTCAGAAATAAAAGGATTTCAAGAACCCTCAGGAAGACAACACCTGTCGTAATTCAAGCCATACCCACTGTGTACAGGGGATGAGTGATTACTGAGGCCTTATCTTTAGGGCAGTCCTCCTCTCTTCTGCGTATCACCCCACCACCGCTCGCCCAGGAGTCACTTCTGGCTTCGTGCAAGTTTTCTTCTTCGTTGGTCTGCTGTCTTGGCCCCGTGCCATCCTGCAGAAAGCAAAATCTACAAATATGAACTAGCTCTCACACAGCTGGGAAAATCTACAAGAAAGACGGTGGTACTAATAATGATAAATGTTCTTTTCCCTGAGATTGATAAAATAATTTTTTTTTAAAAGATCAGTTTTTTTTTTTAAAGCACTGAACAGATTGTGGGTCACGGACTTTAGTTATCCACACAGGTACATATCTTTCTCTTTATTAGTGTCTACTTTTGTGAAAAATATCTCAGTAATACAAGAGGAGTTTTTTACAAGGAGGTAATCCATCTAGAATTATTCCACAAAAGGAATATCACGGAGCATGCATTCACCGACTTTTTTTCTAAATATACATATTCATACCACTACATATGTTTGTATGTAATTATTTGGAAAGTCATGGTTCACTAGCAGTGAGAAAAACAACATCATAGCATGAAATTAATCATGACTTCCAGGTACAACTGGAATAAAGTTTTTTGTTTTTTTTTTGTTTTTGTCTGCTAGATTACTGCTATGCTAATTTAAACATAATGTAATGAAAAAAAATAAGCATAATGTAATGGTCCCAGTATATGCCCATAAAGAATTAGATAATAAGAATTAATTGACTCTTTTATAAGTCAACTTCTGTGGTATTTAAATATGGAATTTATAAGCGTTTCTAGTGTGTAGAAGCTGAAGAAAAAGGTTTTGGTTTCAATTCAAGAAATGTTTAATGGTCAAAAATATGCAAATATATGATGGCCTACCAAGAGATAACACTTCATAAGATACTATGGGATAAAATGAAGGCATGGAATATTTGATATGTCTCATCTTGAGTATGGAAAGAGAGATGCTTCATTACCTACTAAGGAGGTTCAAGCATCAGCAAATACTCAGATAAAAGTATTTAGGGCTCAATTTGCTTTGGAAAAATATTATGATTAAATACTGTATAAATAATGACAAAAACAACTCTACATAACACACAGGGGTATGGGTTAGCAATTCTGAAACTATGCATGCCCCAGAGTTGAAGAAATAAGTAAATATATTGTAGGCAACGAATGAGAACAAGTTCTCAGTGTCAGAAAAAGAAGCTACAAACAACAAAAGAGTGAATCCTAGAATGAATCTCCTGGTATTGGATTGGAATTGGAGATATCATTATGAATGCATGTTTTAGCTAACATATACATAGCTAGATGATAGATGTATAGATATAGTTTTATATAGAGAGAAATAAATATAGATGTGTGTGTAGGCACGGGTCATACATACGTATTTCCAAGTTCTGCTCACTGAGAAGACCTAGGAGCAGTGATAACCCAGTAACTGCGAGCACACCTTAGATCCGGATATTGGCTTCTAAATACCATTCTCCAGTGTTAGGAACCAGGGGCAGTTGGAAAAGTGCTTGATTCTAGGACTCGGAGGGAGAAAATAGAAAATGGTTCTGGAACATTTTGCAGTGCCAAAAATTAAGGAAGCGCTCAGAGAGAGGGGAGGCACATCAAAAGGGCGGAGACATCAACGGGAAAGAGTTCCCTAGGGCAAAAGCAGGAACAGTTTAAACAACAAAAGAAGTAATTATCGTACTGGATCGAAACCAACAGAAGATACATCCGTGAGGAGTCCATACCGTGATGATTAAGTAATCAGTAAATGCCGGAGGAGGAATAGCTCTTTTTTTAAAAGTTTATTTATTTACTTGGAGAAAGTGCAAGTAGGGGAGGGCCAGAGAGAGAGAGAGAATCCCAAGCGGGCTCCACGTTGTCAGCGCAGAGCCACACGGGGCTCCATCAGGAACTGTGAGGCCGTGACGTGAACTGAGATCAAGAGTCCAACGCCCAACATACTGAGCCACCCAGGTGCTCCAGGAATAGCTCCTTTTTACTGTTCATTTTCACTAAGTATAGTTGACGTACAATGTTATATTAGCGTCGGGTGTACAACACGCCCTTCGATTGGACAATTCTGTACGCCACTCAGTGGTCACCACAATAAGCGTAGCTACCCTTTGTCACCACACAAAGTTATTACAATATTATGGGCTACATTTCCCATGACGTACTTTTCATCTCTGCGACCTACTTATTTTATAACTGGAAACCTGCGCCTGTTCATCTTCCTCACCCACTTAATTCTGCCATAAGGATAGTTCTTTCTTCCTGAAGAGTTCCAGTTAATAAATGTGGAAGGAATGAGGGAAACAGAAAATAGCATCGTAACACTCATAATTGTTGTAAGCAAAATCCATGGATGCAAGCAAAATGGATGCTTACGTTGGTGAGCAAAGTTTGAGAAGAAACAGGGTATTTACATAGTCTCAATGTATCAGTCCCAAGATATTTGTTAATTACAAAGGAAATAATTGTAATTTTACACTAGTACAGCCCATCAGACACCGCCCTAAAGTAATCGAGGTTAACATCAGAGAAATGAGACCTGTCCACCACCTCTTGGATGTCCTGATTGGTTTCACTGAGAAGGGGACCTCACCTCTGAAGCATTCTAGCTAAAAATCCATAATCACAGTGTAGCCGCCCAAAAATATCAGATAGACCCACACTGAAGGATATTCTACAAAACAACTGACCATTACTTTTCAAAAATGTTAAGGCCAAAAGACAGAGAAGGCTTTGGGAATTGTCACAGGTTGGAGATGTGACAACTAAAGGTGCACCGGATCCTGGAACAGATAAAAGGAATTTGGGGCAAAGCCGCTGAAATCCAAGTTAATTCTGTAGGCTAGTTAATAGCAATTCTAATGTTAATTTCTTGGTTTTGGTAACTGTGCTATGATGCAGGATGTTAGCATGAGGGGAGATTGAGTGAAGGAAGCACCATTCTATGGGGGAACTTGGTAGTAGCTTTGCAACTTTTCTATAATTCTCAAATTAGTTCAAAATAAAAACCTCAAAAAATAAAAACCACAACCGCCGTGACGTGACATCATTTGGAGCCTGGCAGTTTTCAGATGAGAACTTGACACAACTCTTTTCGTTGCACTGTGTTATTTCTTTCCCTTTGTCTTAGATACCACTGGTTTATGTGGGCATCGTTCACATGCATACGAAAAGAATCTTCGACTGCTTATGTAACATTAAGTACAAGAAACACTTTGTCTTAAACAGGAGAAAGTTAACCCTTCTATCTAGATGGCATATCTCTGAATGACTTTACTTCTTAGCTTATCAGAGGTATACTTCGGACCTAAAGATGGGATGTTGTCCAAACTCATGTTTAAAAAGACAAGGTGTTTCATTCTAGTCTATTTTTTAAGTGCAGCAATAGATTTATCGCTAAATTAAGCCCTTTAAAAATTGGCTGCCGCAGAAGGCTTACATCTGGTAATGTGACCGTAGGAGGCAATGCGGTTTAAATAAATAAACTTCATTTAAATAAGAAAATTTTATCAATAAAACAAATAAGGTTTAAGTTATGTCATTTAAATATTAATAACAGCATAGTATCAACCAACTTTTAGTGTATCTGGTTCTTTGATGTACGGTCTACATGTATTATTTCATTTATTAATAATCAAAAGTATGAATTGCTACGCCATATGTCATATACTCTGTGTGCCAGACTGCTGAATGCTTTACAAAATTTATTTAATTTGGTCCCCATCACAAATCGGAGATAGGTAAGATTGCCCTTAGCATCACCTGGTGAGTCGTAAAATCTCCCAAAGCCCGGGCCACACCATGTACCGATTCAGTCAGAATTTCTAGGTATGAAACCCCAACTCACTTGTTTCTGTCAAGCTTTCTCAGGTGATTGCAGTGTGCCACCAGGTTTAAGAACCCCTGCTCCCGTAATGGATTATTCATGATTTTACAAGATGCCAGCGACAAAGGACACGGTTAGGCAAGCTAGGTGCATAACATGAAAGCTAGAAGTTCACGACACTTGTGTCATGTTCTAATTATTATTTAGATAAAGTTTTTTAATCTCAGCATTTGAATAAACAGACTCCTCTGATGAATAGATTATATATTCCATTGTGGCAATATTTTTCTATGATCTTTCACGAATGCGAAATAATTATAACTTAAAAATAATTGCGAAGGAAGAATTACTGAGGTTGCTAATTATGCAGTTCCTTGCCCCGTGTCTTTCATTGTCTGTTTATTCTCCACCTGGCAGTATTTGAAATTGCATTACTGTTCTCTTTTACATTTGTTTTCCTTTAAAAAATATATATGGATTATTGTCCAGTTTGGCTTATGTATGGTGTGTGGTTATTATTTTTAGGTGTCTATAATATAATTATTAATTTATATTATTTTTAACATACAGATCTGAACAGTTTAGTGAGACGTTGACATGATTGTCTAAATCATACAAGGAAAGGAAAAAGGACTTTAAAAAAATTTTTTTAATGTTTATTTATTATTGAGAAAGGGAGAGAGAGAGAGAGAGACAGAGCATGAGTGGGGGAGGGGCAGAGAGAGAGAGGGAGATACAGAATCCTGGGCAGGCTCCAGGCTCCGAGCTGTCAGCACGGAGCCTGATGCGGGGCTCGAACTCACGAGCCACGAGATGATGACCTGAGCCGAAGTCTGACACTTAACCAACTGAGCCACCCAGGTGCCCCAAGGAAAAAGGACTTTTAACCAAAATTCATTGTATTTAGCCTTGGCATGCACTTGAATTCTGGAAATAAACTCCCTCAAGTCTCTCATATATCTAGAGACAATATGCGTTCCTTTTGCAAATGCCTATGGTAAGTATGTCCTTTGTGGTGGTGGCTTTTTTTTTTTTTTTAAGTTTGTTTGAGAAAGAGACAGAGCACGTGAACGGGGGAGGGACAGAGAGAGAGGGAGAGACAGAATCCCAAGCTGACTCAGATTGTTGGTGCAGAGCCCAACATGGGGCCCGAACCTATGAACCGTGAGGTCATGACCTGAGACAAAGTCAAGAGCCCGACACTTAACCGACTGAGCTGCCCAGGCGCCCCGTGTCCTTCATGGTTTTTATTCAAAGAGATATATGTTGGTGGAGATAGGAAATGCAAATATTACATCTCTTCTTTGATTGCATAAATTGTTAGGATAAATAAACTTGAAAGAGTTGAGGGGACAACATTCCTGGGATAGCCTGTGAGACTCTGGCCTTGAATGATGCCACTTCAGGGTCCAAGTGACAAAATAAGATCAAACCAAGGCAAGGGCAGATCTTTGCAGCTCTGTGGAGACTCGAGCATCACTCAGGCTTCTTGTGAACACTGGGATCAAGCTTTTCTCGTACCAATGACGTCTCTAGAAAGACACTTTGATACTGGCAGAGTGAGTTTCTTTAGGCGAATGTTCTAACTCGTGGCCACTAGCTGGGAGGCAGAACAGGGAAGGAATAGCTCTGCAGATTAGCTGTGAACGTATGCATGATAATTCTTTCTAGCTCACCAGAAACAATGCCGTGTACTTAGTTTGGGGGATTCCTACAGTTGAGTCAGTAGAGGGCTGAGCTGTTATAAATTGAGCATTAAATTTTAATAAGGAAAGAAAGCCAATGTGACCTCATTTTAAGCTCACAGCCTAGTGAAGCTTAGATATGCAAATCATAGACATAAAACAAATATGATGAATGTACATGGAGATACTGTGTTGATTAAAACCTCCCTACTTCTGACTCCTACCCCCTAACTTTCTACCAAATAAAGCAAGAGCTGTATAATACTTGGTGGAGGTTCCAGAGAATAAACTAATGCAGATTTGTTCAACAAACATTTGTGGAATAGCCGCTGTTTATAAAGCATTATTCTAGAAAGATGTTACGGAGTGGTTACAATATTGTCCCGTCTGTAAGAAATTTCCGTGAATAATCTAACAGCGAGATCTCAAAAATGTTCCTTCTGGTTTAACCAAATGATACACTCAATAAACTCCTACTGAGCATTGGGCATTGGGATGGGTGCTTGTGCCTAGAGATTTAGAAGCATGGGAAAACTCAGTCTGCAGCTAGCAATGACCAGACGCTGCTTCCGCGATGCCACAATAATGCATATGCACCCCCCACCACCACGTAGCAACTTAGAGCACACAGTTTTGCATACCCTACCCTGTGGCTATTTGATTTATTGCTAGTCGAGTTACTTCCAAAATAACCACTTATTTGACTGAATTAATCAGTTTATTTGTAACACGTATGTCTAAGCTATTGGGTTATTCAAAGGGGATGTATGCAAGCAGAATTCTGTTACAATATGTCATACAATTGTCATATTACCCTGATAATCCAGGTATTAGAATGGGAGCAGGGGAGACGTTGGTCATAGGGTAGAAACTTGCAACTGGAAGATGAATACGTTTTGGAGATCTAATGAACAGCATAGTGATAATAGATAACAGTACTATGTTGCGTACTTCAATGTTGCCAAGAGACTTACTGTTCTTTTTTTTTTTTTAATGTTTATTTTTGAAAGAGAGAGAGCGTGAGCGGGGAAGGGGCTGAGAGACAGGGAGACAGAGGATCCGAAGCGGGCTGTGCGCGGATAGCAGAGAGCCTGATGCGGGGCTCGAACTCACGAGCCGTGAGATCATGACCTGAGCCAAAATCAAGAGTCACATGCTTAACCGACTGAGTCACCCAGGTGCCCAGAAGACTTCATGATCTTAAATGTTCTCATCACAAAAAAGAAATGATAATTATGTGACCTGGTGTTAGCTAACACTATGGGGGTAAACATTTTGCAATTTGGAAATGTCTTCAGTCAACACGCTTCATGTTAAATTTAACCAGTGTTATATGTCAATTATATCTGAATTAATAAAAAGAATGGAGTCGGGGCCTCTGCAACCACTCAGCTGCCTGTAGTAGTGTCCTAACTAGTTTCCTATTTCTGTTTTTTTTTCCTAATGTTTTCCACTACTATTTACCAGTTTTAAACAAAACAACGAAAACAAATCTGTGCATGGTATCCATGCACAAAGCTCATCCATAGCTTAAAGCTTAAAGCTCATCCATAGCTTTCCATTACGCTTCTGATTAAAAACCCACAATTTTGGGGCCCCTGGGTGGCTGAGTCGTTTACGCGTCTGACTTTGGCTCAGGTCATGATTTTGCAGTTCATGGGTTCGAGCCCCGCATCGGTTTCACTGCTGTCAGTGCAGAGCCCGCTTCAGAGTCTCTGTTCCCCTCTCTCCCTGCCCCTCCACCACTGTGCTCTCTCTCTCTCACAAATAAAACATAAAAAAAAAAGCCTCGCACACAATTTCTACCATAATCCTATCTACTCAGAGTACTTACGTGAGCAGAGGTATGACCCCTACCAAAGCCTCCTACATCATGTCCTACTACTCTCTTCAGTGTCCCCTTATTCCTACTGTGCTGCCTTTATTTAATTTCCTCAACTGGGTACATTCTTGACAGTGTCAAAGCTTTTTCACAAATTATTCCGTCCACTTAAAATCGTCTGCAACTGTGCCCTCCCTGCCATGGGCCACACTGTGGCCGATTTAATTACTATCCATTCTTCACGTTTCAAGTCCCCAACTTCACACGTTATATCGGGTTCTCCTGTGTCGACAACACAGCATTTATCACCGTTTGTAATCACATGCTGGAGTGAGTCCGTGTCAGCACGTATGCCTCTATCTATGTAGCTCATTGTCATATGCTTAATGGTTAGCATACTGCTTGGTCCTAAGACACCCTCAGTAAATATTAGTTGAGTGAATGAGCGAGTGAATGAATGAATGAATGAGTTAGCGTATGAATAACGACACTTGTGAAGAGCTGAGCCGGGCCTGGGAGGGCCTGGCGTGGAAAATGGGCATTGGCAGATGACTAATAGCCACCGCCACTAGAGAGAGCTTGGTGGTTTGGGGCATGCCCTTTGGTTCACAACTCAGCTTGACCGTGCAATAGATGTGTAACCTTAAGCAAGTTACTTTTCCATTTGTATGTCTCAATTTCCTCATTCTAACAATAGACACAAGAATAATTTTCTACCTTGTGGTTACAGTAGGATTAAATATTGTATATAAAGTACTTAGCACAGGGGCTGTTGTCTAGTAAGTGCTCATTAATGAGGATGACTATTGTCCTTAATACCGTTTTGTTAAGTTTCGTTAAGAGCTTGCTTAAGATACAGACATATGCTTCAATAAGGTTATTTAATCCGATGCCAGCAATACTAGGGAAGAAAATTCTGTGACAGTGCTAGAAATTAAATCCCAAAGGGAGGTGTAAGCAAAGCACCTACCTAGGGAGGAAACAGCGAGTAATGGGTTGATGTCCAGATAGGAGCCATTGAGCCATTGAGATTTTGGAAAAGAAACTCTGGCAGTGGAAGAGAAGGACCCCGGCCCTGGCGATAGGTGATAGACTCCTACTTACTGTAGAGATGTTGTTAATGCCGTTGAAGAGTGTCATCTTTTCAAGGTCCCTTATGAAACTTGGGCTTAGTCCTAAAAGTAGATAGTTATGCTTCTCTTGGGAATGAATCATGCAAGCAATCATATTTCTCGTTTCCTTTGGCTACCAGGAAGCTCAGAGGCAAGTAGAGGTCTCACAAATAGCAAAGTGTCATATTGAATCAATCGATCATTGAATAACATAACTTCCAAACCAACCTACTTCTTTTATTATACGTTTGCATAATTACATATCCTTCCATATTACTTACAACACGTGTACATTTTCACTTATTTGTTTTTTTTAACGTTTATTTATTTTTGAGAGAGAGAGGGAGGGGCAGAGAGAGGGAGACAGAGAATCCCAAGCAGGCTGTGTGCTAACAGCAGCAAGTCCGATGTGGGGCTCAAACTCACAAACCATTAGACCACGACCCGAGCCAAAGCCGGATGCTCAACCTACTGAGCCACCCAAGCACCCCATTTTCATTTATTTGTATGATTATTTGATTCATATCTGCCTCCTTCACTAGAGAGTAAGTTCTATGAAGACAGGAAAAGTATTTCTCTTCTTTAACTCTGTAGCCCTCAGTTCCTAGTGTTATGCCCAGAATTCGCGATCCCCAAAGACCACCAGGGAGCCGAGTCCGATGCAAAAGCAAAGAGCTTTTATTGAGCTAGCTCGAGCTCAATCCCCTACCTGCACCGACGCAGCGGTGAGATACCGGAGAGAGAGAGAGCGGGTTTCAAAAGCACAAAGGTTTTATAGGGATCATGGCCTTAGCCGATTGGCTGGGGAAGGGTCATGGCCTCAGCCGATTGGCTGGGGAAGGATAGAACAATGGCTGCCAAGGTGTGGTCCCAGATCAGCAATTATCAGCGTCACTTAGAACTTGTTAAAAATGCAAATGTTGGGCCTGGTGGTCACAGACCTACTGAATCAGAAACTCTGGGGGTGGGGCTCAGCAATCTGTGTTTGAACAAGTCTTCCAGGAGATTCTGATGCACCTGAAGTTTAAGAACCACTGTGTCTGGGGGTCTCTAACATGTTTGGTCTCAGTATATACAGAACGTTTCTCACTGGTCACCTATTAACCATTGGCTGTCAGCCTTGCTGTGCCATATAAATACCTAGCACCGAACACCATCCCCAGAGACTCTGATTTAATTGGTTTGGGGAGGGGTAAAATGCTCCCAGGTCATTCTAAGCCTGGGCAGGGTTGAGGGCTCCTGCCCCTGGCCCCTACCTGAGAGAAGCCCTCCCTCTTCTCCTCACACTTTCCACGCCTCTCACACTCCCCTTCCTCCCACCTCAGACTTCGGAAGAATGCATCAATCCATAGTCTGCTTTCTTAGAAAACATAAGTCACTCAAGAGGAGGAGGCGTGGTCTGAGGTTTGAGCGGGAACTTCTTTCTGCGGCCACGTGGGGGACATAGTCACTAGTCGGCCGGCCTAGGTCTGCTCTTTCACTAACAAATGGTAGATGAATAAAAATATTTGTCAAATGAAGAATGCAAGTTCACAGTAACTTGTGGGATGTAGGTTGGGTAGTTTCATGTTATGTTTTCCTTCTTTAATTTTTCTTTGCACAGATTTTCTCACTTTCTTTCAAATATCCGTTGTATTTTCAAAAGTAATACCTGTGCATTGCACAAAATATTATAAAATATAGCAAAATAGATGTAAAAATAACTCAATCTCCCAAGCTAAAGACAACTTCTAATGAGAGGTGCTGTCCTCCAGATCTTTGAATAAATATGTATGTATGTATGTATGTACAAAATTTTTCATGCCCACAACATGGACTAAACTAATTTGTACAACAAATTAATTTGTATGTTGTTTTTCTTTTTAATTTTTTTTAACATTTATTTATTTTTGAGACAGAGAGAGACAGAGCATGAACGGGGGAGGGGCAGAGAGAGAGGGAGACACAGAATCGGAAGCAGGCTCCAGGCTCCGAGCCATCAGCCCAGAGCCCGACACGGGGCTCGAACTCACGGACCTCGAGATTGTGACCTGAGCCGAAGTCGGACGCTTAACCGACTGAGCCACCCAGGCACCCCTAATTTGTATGGTTTAATCTGTTGTTTTGTATGTACTTTGGAAAAAGGCTGTAAGTCCTTTTTAGAACAAGAATGGCTATAACGATGTAAGCACTGGGAATTGGGTCAGTGTGGGTCAGGTCAGTGTGGCTCAGACGATGTAGCTGACAGTTATCTAGTGGGCTCCTGACCCCAGACTCTTTTTTTCTCCTCCCACCTAAACCTAGTCAATCCTTGATCCTGGACTGCAATCTTGGGATCAAGTAGGCTCAGCTTTTAGGGTCAGCAAGATATGGGAGGGAGCCACACTGTATTTTCTGGGCTAAGTAACATTTCAGGGATATAATAGCATGAGGAAATTCTTAGGTGATCGATATGAGGAATACTGGCTATGGGCAGTCTTTCTTCCCTACCTCTCACCTACCAGATCTTGAAATCTCATCATTTAAAAGTCAGCAAAACACTGCGTGGTTTTATTTTTATGTTTTTGTATACCTGCCTTCTAGGTAAACTCTCCCCTCCACCCTGGAGTTCCAGACACAGAAGCGAGAGAAAAGTGAGGTTGATTAGTTCTTTCTCACCTCTGCACGGTACTCAGGATTAAGCACATGGAAACCGGATGCTTTCCATTTAAAAACTTAACACCAACATTACCGCCACCAAAGAGCTGGTTTTCCTTCTCTTACTAAACGTTATAATACACAGTAAATAAGATTGTGGCAGAAAGTGGGCTTCAAAGTGGTGTGGCTCTGAATAGCTTCACGGATTCACAGATTGCTCCCCAAACGCAAGGCTTTCTGCAGTGCCTGCTTCTATAGAATGCCAAGGGACCATTACTGGAGAACTAAATAGCTAATATGTTATATAGTATTTCAAATCATTTCAATGACCCAAATCTCTCTCACCACTACTCCTTTGAATTGATGGCTCAGGCAGTTTTTAAGGGGCTTACTTATCTCGTAAATGCAGTGGTGAGTTGGATTCAGCCTTAAGGTAACAGTGTACTGAAGGTCCCGTGGATACACTGTAACCTGGAGGTCTCACCGGAATACGTGGAATCCCAGCCTGTGGTCACGCCAGTCCCCCAGCCGGGTCCAACCCCAAGGGTTGCCAGGTTTTTTGTGCCGAAAACCGGAAAGTCTAGATTGTTTTCCCCTTCCCGTCCGGGAAAATCGAACTGCACGCGCACGCGCACAGACAGGCACCTGTCCCGTTGCTCCGAGCTTAAGGAATTCTTTTCTTCAAAGTGAAAACTATTATGAAATCTGCAAGTGAAGTTATTTGTCCGTATTCTCTTTTGGTTGGAACATATGAATCTTTTCTGTTTTATCCCCTCGATGAACATTGCATCGTCCCTAACATTTCCTCCCCACCACTACATTTCCGGGCATTATCTACATTTTCTGCGTGTTTCCCTCATCTCAAATGTCTTTCGCGCCCCTCTCTTTATCTACATCAGCTGTATTTCCTCTCCAGACTCTGTTACAAGTATCACCTCCTCTCGAGAGCATCCTCGAACTCTCTCCCTAATTCTGGAACAGACGATTGATGATGGGTGCTACCGCCCTCACTGCAGTAGACTGAGAGAGCTCCTAAATAGCAGATACTCGGTTCATATTTATTTAATTATTGCTTAAATGGATGCTGTCCATCGGTTAAGTTTTGTGATTATGGGTGATCAACGTATTTGGGACGACTTAGGAATAGGACTCTGCACAGGAGCCCAGCTTTTCAAACTAGTCCAACACACTGAAGGTCACCGAGAAAGCTAGAGCTCGGTGAGAATATGAGTGCCCATGACATTGACGAGGTCACACGAAAGCACCAACAATTTCAGACGCTCCTTGCTGTCGGGGTTCAGGTAACCAGTGACTCAAAAAGGGCAGGGAAGCTCATGTGTTAACAAGGAGAGCTAAACTTTGAGGCCGGGCTTTGTGACTAAGGAAGAGTCCCGAAGAGAAATTCACACAGACTGAAAAGTAGGATCAGTTATTTGAGCTTTGCTTTCTTCATCTGAAAAATGGAAATACAATAGCACCTCCCAGCACCGTTTGTCGATACTAAGTAATAGGTGTGTGAGCAGGTAGCACACAAATAGGTAGCTATTTTCCATAATTTCTTTTCCTTCCTTTTATAAAAATCAAATCCATATACTTTCAAGAACCGACTTCACGCAGTATTTGACATTTTAAATGTTCAAAACATGGGCTCTTTCATAGTATCTGGAAAGGAAATGGCATACTCTTTTGAGCATAAAAATTAAGATTTCTCTCGGTGATAGGGACTCTATGAATAAAGGTTGCTTTAGCCTCTTATCATTTCCATACAGTGAAAGCTTAAAGTGCATAATATTTTCAAAGAAAAAATATACTTAGATTTATATTTCCTATGGTCCCTGAGGGAATAACTCAAACTAGTGTGCAGAAGTCACAGAGCAATAGATTTTGATTTGATACAAGAAAAATAGTTTCTAACAGACAGCTGGCCAACGACGGAATGAGCTATTCTAAGACTTAGCAAGTTCTTAGTCACTACATGTGTTCGAGAAGTGCCTGTGTGAACACTCCTCGGGGCGATTGCAGAAGGGTACCCTGCATATTCTCTAAGGCCCCTACTAAGTCTCACACAGTAAATATGTTAGTTTCACCATGATGTATTTTTTCAGGAAACCCTGAATTCTATATATTCCCAAACAAATCTCTCATCCGTTAGTCCTTTGAAAGCAACTCTCATGGCATATTTATCGTTGCCTGACATTAACAGATGCCCAATAAATGGCTATTGAATTTGTAGACCACCTACACTATGCATAGCATTATGGTTACTCTTTCGACAGCATATTTCCTATGTTTTGGGGTGGCATAAGCAGATTGAAGATGAGCCGGCCCTACCGAACTGCATTATTTCAACAAAACTTGCTGAAAACGCCTTATGTCCCACAGTCGTTAAGTGCAAAAACCCAAAGTGCACTAAGTAATCAGAATTCTAAAAGAAGAAATAAACTAAGATTGAATATTATGGCTCCAATACACACGCACACATTCATAGGACTATATCCATATGTGAAAATCTTCATATCGAGTAGAAAGAGTACTATATCCTATTAAGTATGTCCTTACTTGATGATAGTAGATTTCTGGTAGACTGACAGGAAAATGTAAGGCTTCGAAATGCAGAAGGTACCAGGGCGCCTGGCGGGCTGTCAGAGCTTGCAACTCTTGACCTCAGGGCTGTGCGTTTGAGCCCTGCGTTGGGTGTGGAGACAATTTAAAAATAAAATCTTGGGGCACCTGGGTGGCTCAGTCGCTTGAGCGTCCCACTTCGGCTCAGGTCATGATCTCGCGGTCCGTGGGTTCGAGCCCCGCGTCGGGCTCTGTGCCGACAGCTCGGAGCCTGGAGCCTGCTTCGGATTCTGGGTCTCCCTCTCCCTCTGCCCCTTCCCCGCTCATGCTCTGTCTCTTTCTGTCTCTCAGTAATAAATAAATGCTAACAAGAAATAAAAAAATAAGATAAAATCTTTAAAAAAATGCAAAAGGTACCAAATACACACGGTTATCTCGTGAAGGTTATTCACCAGAGACATTCTCATCATTTTCTTCTGGTATAGTTACTTAGAATGCAATGCCTGTTTTCTTTCCCTCAGTAAGATTTCTGAATATGTGAACCAGCAGGACACGTGTAGAAAGCAATGAATGAAGTTGACTGACATGCACTGGCATTCTTCCAGCATCGAGAGAAATAAAAACCGGATTCCCAATATGAACAGAGGCTACGAAACTAATTCACCATGCAGACCACTGAAAACCGCCTTCGGTGTCAGGAAATAGCCTTTGAGTTACACATGACCGCGGTGCTTTATTTTTCAACACAATCTAATTTGATATTATAACAGACCATCCGCACATTACAAAAAATTCTCTCGGGGCATGGCTGTTCCAAGATTTTTTAGAAATGAACCAGCTGTTAGAAAAGATAGGTGAGGAGAGGATGAACAGTTTCCCTTCAGAAGCCGTAAATTTCTTGCGGGTAATATGAGAACGACGAAATGAAAAGACTGGTTTTTATGTCTCTTAGGCATCACTCTTAATTTTTATAAAATAATTTACTTACAATAAAAGGAGCCCACTTCAGCTGTATTTTCCAGTGTCTTGCCAACTCTATACATCTATAAAATCACACCATTCCCGAAGTGTAGAAAATTTCCAGCACTCCAGAAACTTCCCTCATGCCCCATTGAATTCAATCTCCCTCATCGCCAGCCCTAGGCAACCACCAATCGACTTTATGGTACAATAGGTTAGTTTTGTCTCTCCTAGAATTTCGTATAAATGTGATTGTATAGTGTATACTCTGTTGTGTCTGGCTTCTTTCAGTATGTTTTTGAGATTTATTAATGTGGTGATGCCAATCGTTTGTTCCTTTTTCTTTGGTAGTAGTGCTAAACTATAAAGATATACCAAAATTTATTTATATATTCATCTGCTAATAGACATTTGAATTGCTTCCAGGTTTGGCTATGATGAGTAAAGCTGCTATAAAGAAGTATTTCCAAACCTTTTTATGGGCTTATATGTATGGATATGTATGCTATGCTTGATATTGACCGAAATGTGGGGAAACCATCAAGGTATGGTGAATTTATATTATTACTAATACCAGTATCGTATAACCATTTGGTACTGTTAAACATTTGGACCGCTTCCATTTTTTTCTTATTATAAATAAGGTCACAGTGGACATTTTTCTTTTCTTTTCTTTTTTAAAAATTATTTCATGTTCATTTATTTTTGAGAGAGAGAGAGAGAGAGAGAGCGTGAGCAGGGGAGGGACAGAGAGAGAGGGAGACACAGAATACGAAGCAGGCTCCAGGCTCTGAGCTGTCAGCACAGAGCCCGACGCGAGGCTTGAACTCTGAGAGCTGTGAGATCATGACGTGAGCTGAAGTCGGACGCTTAACTGACTGAGCCACCAGGCGCCCCGCAGTGGACGTTTTTCTGTAGAAAGCACTGTCCTCATGTGGGGCTCTTATTTTAAGAAAAGTCCCCCGAAGAAACCTTGGAAGTGTCAATACATACACAAATTATAAGGTACTTGATATCTGTCTATATCTATCTAGTCAAAATAATTCCTAAGAAAGTTGAACCAATTTACGTTTGCATTAACAAAATTTTAATACGAGTATGGAAAAAAACAAAAACAAGTTCCATTCTATACACTCAAATGTTCATGCTTTTCTGTGTCAGATCAATGAAAACCTTAATGCGCTTCCCCAGAAATAGTGAATTTACAAGCAAGGCGTAGATAAGTGATTGTATTTAGTGTTGCTATAAAGTCGATTAGGGCCCTTTCATGTTCAACAGTTTCAGAGGGTGCTGATATTGGACTTAAGACTACCTTACATATTGTTCATCCTGTAGAAATATCTGAAGATAACAGCCATGGTTAAATAATGGAAAATAACAACACTTGGAGAGTGTAAAAGATATTTTATCACACACACACACACACACACACACACACAGTTTAGATCAATGGCTTACAAGTATGTGTGATCATAGAAACCACCTGAAGATACTAGTCCAAAATCCATATTCCGAAACTACTTCTCTAGAAATTCTGATTCAGAGCTCAGGTGAACTTTCTTTGATTCAGAGTATTATACAGAAGAAAGTTTTAGAATCACTGTACTAAATGATGGGAATAATGGTTTTTCTTTGACTCTTTAGCATGTCTTTTACTTTATTTTACTTAATCCATACAGAAATTTGATAAGATAGGCAAACTGGTCATTTCTTGTTTTCACACAGAAGATGAGGTTCACTTGGTCTTAGTGAGTTTTCCAAGATCAAAAAGTTTCTCTAGCTCATCTTTCTCAGCTCATCTTTCTCTAAGCTATAGGGGCATGAGATAACATACAGACACTAGATACATACACTCCAGTGAGGGCAAAAAAAAGTGGGGTGCCTGGGTGGCTTATTTGGTTAAGCATCCAACTCTTGGTTTGGGCCCAGGTCATGATCTCGCGGTTTCATGAGTTCAAGTCCCATGTTGGGCTCTGCACTGGTAGTGTGGAGCCTGCTTGGGATTCTCTCTCTCCCTCTCTCTCACTCCTCCTCCCCCCTCTCATGTTGTCTCTGTCTCTCTCAAAATAAAATAAATAAACTTAAAAAAAAAGAAAGGAGCACAACCACACGCCCACCAGAATGTCTGAAAGAAAAGGATAGACAATACTGACTGTTGATTAGAATCTAGAAACTGGAATTCTCACACATAGTTGATAAGGATATACATTGGTACAAATACTTTGGAAAACAGTGTTTGGCAGTCTCTAATAAAGCTGGACACTCGTATACACCATAACTCAAAAATTCCACTTCTGGGTACATGTCTAAAAAGAAATGCGCGCTGATCTGATCATCACTAAAAAGCATGTAAAAGAATGTCTATAGCAGCCCCATTTGTAATACCTCCCAAGAAATCAAGAGTAGAAAGGGTGAATACATTTTGACATGATCACAGGATGGAATGTTGCACAGCAATGAGGGCATACATGACTTATAAGTACATACAACAATATGAATGAATCTCACATACATCTCTTATACAGACACAAGTACATACTCACAAAGACATACAAAGCAAACTTAATGCTGTTAGAAATCAAGATATTATTTTGCCTCGAGCAGGGACGGGGGTGGGTAGTGACTGGAAGAGGGCACAAAAAGAGTAGGGGAGGTGTGGTCATTTTGTAAAATTTCATCAGTGTGTACAATTGAGAGTTTTGGACTTTTTGTTGTGTATGCTATAGCTTACTAAACACTTGAATTTTTATTTTTTTCTAATTTTTTTATTGTTTATTATTTTTGAGAGAGAGAGAGAGACAGAGTATGAGTATGGGAGGGGCAGAGAGAAAGGGAGACACAGAATCCAAAGCAGGCTCCAGGCTCTGAGCCGGCAGCACAGAGCCCGACGCGGGGCTCGAACTCACGAACCACGAGATCGTGACCTGAGCCAAAGTCCGATGCATAACCAACTGTGCCACCCAGGCCCCTCAACACTTGAATTTTTTTTTTTTTAAGTATACAGCCCAGTTGATGTCATTTTGCTGTAGGAGGTGTGCAAAGGATGGACATGGAATGAACGGGGAGAACAACTCTCTACCATACACGAGCTTTACGTTTTCCCCTGTGTTACCACAGTCTGACAATAGAAAGAAGGGTGGGCAGAATATTCCTTGAGATCCCACATGCTTGCAGTGCGATTCCTCACTTGAACTCACTGTTTCTATTTCTTTCCATATAGTATTAAGTGCATACTTATCTATAAAGCAGCTCTATTGATTTCCAGACAAACATTTTAAACTTCATTTGCGACCACGCTGACCTTAATTTCTCTTTTCAAGTAGACTTTGGAACTTCATTCATTTTCCGATCTGAGTTGAAATATTTGATTTTACAGTGTGAATTGTTCCCATAATGTGACACATATTGGTGTTTCGTAGAGTGGGCACTTAATGATCCACTTCTCCAAAGAAAAACTGAGATTGAGAAATTGTGCACAACAGTGTTTTCATAGAGAAACATTTCAATTTTCATTTTGCCCAAGTGGGACAAGAATCTACAGTTGTTGACCAATTATAGATTTTGTTAAATTTCATGTAATAATAAGAGCGAGTATTTTGAAAACACAGTTTGAGAAAAAGAAACATACTCTTCTACTGAAATATACTTATTTACCATAGTCACTTAGATCAAGACAAGATAGGAGGCAGGAGATTAAATCACTAACATTGTGGGAGCACCTGGGTGGCTCAGTTCGGTTAAGTGACCGACTTTTGATCTCAGCTCAGGTCTGGATCTCAGGGTCATGAGTTCAAGCCTTGCATTGGGTCCCGCACTGGGTGTGAAGCCGACTTAAAAAAAATAAACATAAAAAATTAATTCTTCGGGGCACCTGGGTGGCTCAGTTGGTCAAGCATCCAACTCTGGATTTTGGCTCAGGTCATGATCCCAGGGTCGTGGGATTGAGCCTCGTTTTGGGCTCCGTGCTGAGCGTGGAGCCTGCTTGGGATTCACTCTCTCCCTCTGCGCCTCTCCCTTGCTTGCGCGTGCTCTCTTTCTAAAATAAACATATTTGAAAGGAAAATTGTTAACCCTAAGGTCTTAGAGATTTCAATTTCTGAGTACAATTCACCAAACTGATTATTGATGTGGTAGGCATGTAAACATTTTGGGAAAATAGATTACATTTAATATCTTTGATTCAGAGTTATCATATTGGTGAATCAACTGGTTTTACCCTTTCTTCCTTCTACTGGTGTTCAAATTCATTCACTTATTCATTATTCATAATGATGCCCATCATTTATTAACTGGCCTCAGTGGACCAGACACTCTACTAAGAACTGAATGCATTAACTTTTTAATATATTTTAACCATAAAGATAAATTGCAATAATTTGACAACGACTCTTGTTCTACACTTTACCAGGGTTTACCAATTCTTGATATTTTCACCCCAGGTGCTTTATCGTTGCCTCTCCTACTCCTTCTCTGTGCCTCTGTCACTCTGTCCCTCTTTCCGCTTTTTTTTCCCTCTTTCCACTTTCAATGAATCATTTGACATTAATCTGTAGCTATTGTGCCCGTTTTCCCTAAATATTTCAGTGTATATTTCCTAAGAACAATGCCGTTCTCGTAGACAACAACAATACCGTTATCAAAATCAGCAAACTCAGGGGCACGCGGGTGGCTCACTCAGTTGAGTGTCCGACTTCAGCTCAGGTCATGATCTTGTGATTTGTGGGTTTGAGCCCCACATCAGGCTCCATGCTGTCTTTGCGGAACCTGCTTGGGGTTCTCTCTCTCTCTCTGCCCCTTCCCTGCTTGTGCATGCCCACTCACTCCATTTCTCTCAAAACTAACAAACAAACAAATAAAAAGTCAGCAAACTTAAAATCACATTATTATGCAATCGATGGTAGAGATTCCAATTTCATCTTTGTTTTGAATCCAAGGGAAACGTGTGTGGTCTTTCATCATTAAGCATGATTACAACTGTTGTTTTTTGTCTGTCTGTCTTTTGTAGGTGCTTTTTATCAACCTAATTCTCTTCTAAATTTGCTGGAAGTTTTTGTCATGAACAGAATTAAATTTAGTCAGCTCCTGTTTTTTGCATGTATGTAAATGATCAAATGACTTTCTCCCTTATTCTTTTTTTTAATGTCTATTTAATTTTTGAGAGAGAGACAGAGCACGAGTGGGGGAGGGGCAGAGAGAGAGGGAGACACAGGATCGGAAGCAGGCTCCAGGCTCCCAGCTGTCAGCCCAGAGCGCGACTCGGGGCTCGAATCCACGAACCGTGAGATCATGACCTGAGCGGAAGTCAGTTGCTTAACCGACTGAGCCATCCAGGCACCCCCCTCCTTTATTCTTCTAATATAATTAATCGCACTGATAGATTTTCTAATATGAAACCAATTGTGCATTCCTGGGACAATCTATACTTGGTCATAAAATACTATCAATATATTTTTGGATTTGATTTGCATGTGATTTTTTTTGTTTTTTTGGCGTCTATATTCAGATGATATTGTTTGGTCATTTCTTTTACTGTAATTTTTTCTTCAGTTTTGGTATCAGGGTTATGCTGGCCTTGTGAAATGAGTCGCCAAATATTTTCTTTCTCTCCCTCTATTTTCTGAAAGTATTTGTGTAAGATTGATTTTATTTCTCCATTATGTGAATCCAACAGTGAAATCATCTGGGCCTGTAGTATTCTTTGTGAGAAGTTTTTGATCAAATTATTCTGTTTCATAGATATAGGGGCATTCGGATTTTCTGTGTCATTTTTAACAGTTTTGATAATGTGTCTTTCAACAAATGTTTTCATTTCATCTACGTTGTTAAAATAACGGGCATAAACATGTTTATGACATTTCTTTATCATATTTTTAATACACGTAGGATATATAGTGATATCTCATCATTTACTCTGGATCTAGGAAATTTTTTTCTCTCTCTTTTTTTTCCTCAGCCAGTCTGCTAGGGGGCAATCAATTTTATTGATCTTCTCAAGGAAACAAATTTTGGCTTGGTTACTGTTTTTTTTTTTTTCTTTTTACTTCTTTTTACTTCATTATATCCTTCCTTCTACTTTGGATTTATGAGATCTACTTTATCTAGATTCTTATGATGAAAAGCTAGATTTCGTTTGTTTCTAATTTAGGCACTCAAACTAATAAATTTCTCTCTAGACATTGCTTTAGCTACAAACCCATACATTCTAATGTCGTATTTTTTTTCAGTTAAGGATACTTTCCAATGTCCTTTTTGATTTTTCTTGGACTGAAGAGGTAGTTAGAAGCATGTGTTTTGTTAATGTGCAGTTATTTGAGGATTTTCGAGATAGTATTATTTTTTGACATTTTTTTTTTTAATTTTTTTTTTTCAACGTTTTTTATTTATTTTTGGGACAGAGAGAAACAGAGCATGAACGGGGGAGGGTCAGAGAGAGAGGGAGACACAGAACCGGAAACAGGCTCCAGGCTCTGAGCCATCAGCCCAGAGCCTGACGCGGGGCTCGAACTCATGGACCGCGAGATCGTGACCTGGCTGAAGTCGGACGCTTAACCGACTGTGCCACCCAGGCGCCCCTAGTATTATTGATCTGTAACCATTCTTTTGTGGTTAGAGGACATATTCTGTATCATTGGAATCCTTGGAAGTAATATGGTCTATCTTGGTGAATATTCCATGCACACTTCAACTGTGTTCATTCTGTTGATGTTTGGCATAGAATTCTGTCAAGGTCCATTTATCCTGAAGTCTGCTTTGACTTATTTGAATATAATCACTCTAGCTTTTTTCTTACTGTTTGCATGGTATATGTTTTTTTTTTTTTAATTTTTTTTAATGTTTATTTATTTTTGAGAGAGACAGAGACAGAATGCGAGTGGGTTAGGGGCAGAGAGAGAGGGAGACAGAGAATCCGAAGCAGGCTCCAGGCTCTGAGCTGTCAGTACGGAGCCTGATGCGGGGCTCGAACTCACAAACTGTGAGATCATGACCTGAGCCGAAGTCGGATGCTCAACCGACTGAGCCACCCAGGCGCCCCGCATGGTATATGTTTTTTAATCATTTTAGTTTTTCTTTTTCCAGAGCCCTTTTTTTTCAAGCTTTTAGTTAAATTCTAGTTATGCAGTGCAATATTAGTTTCAGGTGTAGAGTTTAGTGTTTCGACACTTACATACAACACCCGGTGCTCCTCACAGTGCCCTCCTTGATACCCATCAGCCACTTATCCCACCCTGCACACACCTCCCCTCCGGTAGCCATCAGTTGGTTCTCTGTAGTAAAGAGTCTGTTTTCTGGTTCGCCTCTCTCTTTTTCCCCCCCCGTGTTCATCTGTTTTGTTTCTTGAATTCTACATGAATGAAATCATATGGTATTTGTTTTTCTCTGACAGACTTATTTCGTTTAACACAATACTCTCTAGCGCCACCCACGTCATTGTAAATGGCAAGATTTCATTCTTTTTGATCACTGAGTAATACCCCATCACATATATGTACCACATCTTCTTTATCCATTCATCAGTTGATGGACATTTGGGCTCTTTCCATAGTTGAGCTACTGTTGATAGCACTGCAATAAACATCGGGGTGCATGTGTCCCTTTGAATCAGTATTTTTGTATCCTTTGGGTAACTACCTAGTAGTGCGTTTGCTGGGTCCTAGGTTAGTTCTATTTTTAACTTTCTGAGGTACTTCCATACTGTTTTCCAGACTGGCTGCAACAGTTTGCATTCCCACCAACAGTGTAAGAGGGTTCCCCTTTCTCTGCATCCTCACCAACCCCTGCTGTTTCCTGTGTTGTTGATTTTAGCCATTCTGACAGGTGTGAGGTCGTATCTCACTGTAGTTTTAATTTGTATTTCCCTGATGATGAGTGATATTGAGCATCTTTTCATGTGCCTGTTGGCCATCTGTAGGTCTTCTTTGGAAAAGTGTCAATTCATGTCTTCTGCCCATTTCTTCACTGGATTATTTGCTTTTTGGGTGTTGAGTTTTATACATTGGAAACACTGGACAGCAACGTGTAAAAGAATGAAACTTGACCACTTTCTTACACCACGCACAAAAAGAAATTCAAAATGGATGAAAGACCTAAATATGGGGCAGGAAACCATCAAAATTCTAGAGGAGAACATAGGCAATAACCTCCTTGACATTGGCTGTAGCAACTTCTTACTAGATAGGTCTCCTAAGGCAAGGGAAACAAAAGTAAAAATAAGCTGTTGGGGCTTCATCAAGATAAAAAGCTTCTGCACAGTGAAGGAAACAATCAACAAAACTAAAAGGCAACCTTTGGAATGGGAGAAGATAATTGCAAATGACATATCTGATAAAGGGTTAAGATCCAAAATATATAAATAAATCATTTTACTTTTGAGCTGTGCTTTTATATTTAAAGTCCATCCCTTAGCAAACACATATAGTTGGATATTATTCTTTTATCCAGTCTGACAGTGTGAATTTTAATTGGAGTGTTAAGTCCATTTACGTTTAATGTGTATAGATGTGATTAGATTTTTGTCTACCACTTTGCTCTTTGTTTTCTACTTTTGTTCCTGTATGCTTTTCGTTCCTGTTTTCCTGGCCTGCCTTTTGTTAAGTTAATTAAATATAGACATTTTTGAAAGTTTTAATCTTTCAGACTTACAAAAGTGGTGTCATTATGGTCCACAGTGTAATTATGTACACATCACCCCAATTCCCAAATGCTAACATCTTGCAAAATCACAGCACAGTTATCAACATCAGAAAGCTACCACTGTTGCAATGCTGTAAGAAAACCTACAGACAGCATTCAGAGTTCACCAGCCATCCCGCCAGTATCTTTTTCTAGTCCAGGATTCACTCCAGGATCAGACATTGTATTTAGTTTTCACGGCTCCTTTATCTTTAAATAGGTCCTCAGTCTTTATTTGTAGTTGATGACTTTAGCATATTTGAATACTGTCAGCCAGCTATTTTGTGGAAAACCCCACATTTGGGGATTGTACGAGGTCTCCTCGTGATTATGTTCATCTTCCGAATTCTTGGCAGGAGTACCACGTAAATGATGTTATATCCTTCCCAGCGCATCATCTGAGGAAACGCATAGTGTTGATTTCACATCATTGGTGGGAATGTTAACTTTGGTCCTTTGGTTAAGGTGCCGTCTGCTGGATTTCTCCACCACGAAGTTACTATTTTTAACTTTATAATCAGCCTCTTGAGGCAGATTCTCCAAGCCTATGGAATTACCCCATTTTTCATCATACATTTGCCTATTAATTTTAGCAGCCTTTGAGGCTTCTTGCCTGAAACAGTACTGTGGTGTTTGCAAATGGCTATTTTTCTTTAAAATTTTTTTTAAAATTTATTTTTGAGCGAGAGAGAGACACAGTGCAAGCGGGGGAGGGGCAGAGAGAGAGAGAGAGGCACAGAACCTGAAGCAGGCTCCGGGCTCTGAGCTGTCAACGCAGAGCCCGATGCGGGGCCTGAATCCACGAACCGTGAGATCATGACCTGAGCTGAAGTCGGACGCTCAACCGACTGAGCCACCCAGGCGCCCCTGGTTATTTTTCTATGTCAACCATTGTTTCTATTTTTATTACATGGAGTTACAGTATGAGGAAGAACGTTCCCTTCTCTCCCACCTATTTATTAAATTATTTTTTATCACTGTAGGAACTTAAGGAGTTTTGTTTTGTTTTACAGAGTGTAATTACATTTTTTAATTAACATAAATGTCATATTAGTTTCAAGTAGGCGACGCAGCGAATTGAAAGTTCTATGCGTTATGCAGTGCTCACGACAATAAGTATAGTTTCTGGTGGCTCAGTCAGTTAAACAGCCGACTCTTGATTTCAGCTCAGGTCATTACCTCGTAGGTGTGAGATCGAGCCCTGCGCCAGGCTCCACACTGGGTACGGGGTCTGCTTAAGATTGTCTTCCTCTCACTGGGTGTCATATGGAAGCAATGAACCGTGGGAATCTACCCCCCAAACCAAGAGCACCCTGTACACACGGTATGTCAGCCGATTTGACAATAAATCGTATTAAAAAAATCAATAAAAAATAAAAAGATAAACAGGTAAAAAAAAAAAAAGAAAGAAACTAAAAAAGAAAGGAAGTATAGTTACCATCTGTCACCATACAACATTATAACAGTATTCTTGACTATATTCCCCATGCTGTACTTTTCATCCCTGTGACTTAACCATTTTATAACTGAAATTTTGTGTCTCTTAGCCTCCCTCACCTATGTCACCCAACCCCCAACCCCCTTCTCTGACAATATCGATGGACCTAGAGGGTATCATGCTAAGTGGAACAAATCTGACGGAAAGACAAATACCATATGATTTCACTTACATGTGGGATTTAACGAAACAAAACAAATGAATGTCATTGTTAGTAGGAGGTCTCAGTCATCAGAGATAGGATGTGTATGTATTTATGCATACATGTCTATCAATTTCTATGGTTCTCTGTATATTTATTAAAAGTCATGAGGTCATACTGAAACCATCAATTGTACTCCAATATCACAGGTTCATCTCTTTATTTATTTGTAGTTCCTATCTTTGACAGTGAGAAATTTATCGCTCTTCATACACAGTATTTTTATTTATTTGCTTAATTCTAGAATACTTTTGAAAATTGATAACATATACTCCTATGAAAAACAAGCCTGGAGCACTTGGCTGACTTAGCCGGTGAAGCTCGCGACTCTTGACCTTGGGGTTGTGAGTTCAAGTCCCGTGTTGGGTGTAGAGATTACTAAAAAATAAAATCTTAAAAAAAAAAAATTAACTACGGTTTGTGTAAGGTCATTTTTGTCTTTGCTCCTAGAAATACAGTCCTAGTATTTTTTCCCAAAGTTAGGAAAGTTCATTTTTATCCTCCCCCCACCCCCACTTCATTATGGTTATGTGATTCTCTTATAAGACAGGTAAGTTTATTTGATTCTGTGTGTATTTCATTCTGTGTCCTGATCCTCATCTTTGTGGATTTTTATTATTAGTGTCATTACTATTGATTCTAAGAAATATTCACCAAGATCTAAAAGTCAGTGGCATACAAAAAATTATACTTAGAGAAAGTTCACTCTCCACTCCTTCTTCCCCATCCATTCTAACTGTTCCAACATTTTCCATATGTTTTGACCCACTCTCTCTCTATAAATGACCTCATTAGTTTTGGTTTATTCTTTCTGTCTTTCTTTTTGTGAAATGAGTGTGTATGTGTGTGTGTGTGTGTGTGTGTGTGTGTGTTTCTTATTTACCGTTCTTACCTCACCTTTCTTTACAGCATATTACAGATAATCTTCTGCACTTATTTTTTATGTAAAAATATATTTTGGAAATCCTTTGTTAAAAAAATGTTTATTTATTTGAGAGAGAGACAGCAAGCCAGGTTAGGGGCAGAGGGATAGATAGAATCTCAAGCAGGCTGCACTACCAGCATGGAGTCCAATGCTGGGGTCCATGTCACAATCGTGAGATCATGACCTCGGCAGAAATCAAGAGTCAGATGCTGGGGCGCTTGGGTGGCTCACTCGGTTGAGCGTCCGACTTCGGCTCAGGTCATGATCTCACGGTTCGTGGGTTCGAGCCCCGCATCGGGCTCTGTGCTGACAGCTCAGAGCCTGGAGCCTGCTTCGGATTCTGGGTCTCCCTCTCTCTCTGCCCCTTCCGCACTCGTGCTCTGTCGGTCTGTCTCTCTCTCAAAAATAAACAGACATTAAAAAAAAGAGTCGGATGCTTAACCGAGTGAGCCATGCAGGCGCCCCTGGAAATAACTTTTTATCTTTTACAGAAGTCATTCGTGTCCTTTTTTACAGCTGTAACATATTGGAATGTATGGATTACCATAATTTATCCAATCACTCTTCTCTGTGTGGGAATTCAGGTTGTTTTCAATATATTGCAATTACCAATAATGCTAACATGAATATCCTTGTGCATATTTTTGTTATTCTTGGAGGTACGTCTTCAGGGTAAGTTCCCCGAAGTAGAATTGCTATTTCAAATAGTAAGTAAATGCGTGTTTTTCTTGGATGCTACCAAATTTCCCTCCCAAGGAATTTTATCAGTTTGCATGCTAACCAGCAGTATTTGAAGATCTCCATTTTACTGCAGCTTCACTAACATCATATGTTGTTATTTTAAAAAAATTTTGCCCTTCTTGGGGCACCTGGGTGGCTCACTTCTTTGTGTGTCTGACTCTTGATTTCAGCTCAGGTCACGATCCTAGGTTCATGGGATAGAGACTTGTGTCAGGTTCTGCACTGAGCGGGGTGTCTGCTTGAGATTCTCTCTCTGTCTCTCTCTCTCTCTCTCTCCCTCCCTCTGCCTCTTCCCCCGCTCACACGTGGTCTCTCTCTCAAAAATAACAATAAAGAAAACTAAAAAAGTAAAAATAAATAAAAAATTGTGCCATTCTGTGAGGTGGCAGATTATTTCTTAGCATGGCTTTAATTTGTCCTTCTCCAAATATCAGTGAGAATGGACATCTTCCAACAGGTTTCAGGGCCATTTTTATATGTCTTTTTGTGAACATTTTGTTCACATCTTTTTTCCACTTTTTCGGTCAAGATTTTAAGGGTTCCCCCCCCCTTGATTTTGAGAAATTCACAAATATTAAGGATATTCACTCTTTATATATCACATATGATGTAAAGATTTGTTCCCAGTCTGGCAGTTACTCTTTGATTTATTTATGGTGGGTTTTCTTTTTCTTTTTCTTTCTTTCTTTCTTTTTTTTTTTTTTTGCCATGAAACAGTTTTTTTTAATATTGACATAGCCAAAGTTATCAATATTTTTTCTTGTTGTCTCCGGATTTTGAGCCGTAGCTAGAAGATTTGGCTGTATACATAGGGTAGACAGCAATTCACCCCTGTTTTCTTCCAGTACTCGTGTCGTTCAATTTCTGCAGTTAGATAACTAATCTATTGGAGTTTATTCTTTTTATTTTAAATATTTATTTTTAAAGAGAGAGCGCAAGCTCAAGCAGGGGTGGGGCAGAGAGAGAGAGGGCTCAGAGGATCCAAAGCAGGAGCTGCCGTGCTGACAGCGGAGGGCCTAGTGTGGGGCTTGATCTCGCGAACTGCGAGATGGTGACCTGAGCCGAAACTGGACGCTCAACCGACTGAGCCGCTCAGGCGCCCCTGGAGTTTATTCTTGATTTTGGTGTGAGGTAGTATCTTTTCCAAAATCATTGACCAGTTTTCACAGCACCGTTTTTTAAAAAGTCACTTTTGCCCAGTGTTTTGAGACGCCACGTTAATCATATACTACATTTTCCTCCGTATTAGGGTCACTTTTTGGCATTTCTGTTCTCCCACGTTGGTCTTTTTATTCATGTGTCACAAACCTGTTCTGATTTATCTAATGAGACCTTACAGTTTTTCTTTCTTTGTATGATCCTAGTTCGACTTGCGTGATTGTTTTCTATATCAATTTTATTATCTGTTTGTCTTTATTATCAACTTATCAAGTTCCATTGAAATGTAAGTACTCTGATGAGAAGCATGTTAAATGTATATGTTAGCAGAGATAACGAACATCTTTGTGACGTTGATTCCTCCTACCCAAGAATGGGACGTAGCCTTCAATTCGTCCAGGTCTGCTCATGTGTCTTCCAAGAGTCTTTTAACATTTTCTTCACATACATTTTGCACTTCTCACGTTTGTTTTATTCCTAAGAAAGTAATCTCTGATGCAGTCGTAAATGGTCTTTTCTCTAATATTATTTCCCCTAGCTAGCAATTGTTTTCTATATGAACGCTAATAACTTCTGTCCATTAATTTTATATCCTGCTATGTCTTATGGAATGCTCTTACTGTTCCAATTAGTTTTATCACTGAATTTAGAATTTAGAGATCTTTAGATGTGCTATCATAGCATCTGAAAATAGAGATCGCTTCACTGCTTTGCCACTTATTATACCTCAAATTGATTTTTCCTCCCTTGTCTAGTTTCATTGACAAACACCTCTGGTACGATGTTGACCGGTGATGAAGAATCTGAAAGGACCTCACCAGAGAAGAAAGGCAGGTAGCAAGTAGGCATACGAAACAATACTCCATATGATACATCATCAGGGAAATGCAGATTAAAACAACAATGAGAAAGAACTCTACGCCCATCGGAATGGCCAAAATCCAAAACACTGACAATGCCAAGTGCTGAGGGGGATGTGGAGCAACAGCCTCTTTGGAAGACAGCTTGGCAGTTTCTTACAAAATAAACATACTCTTACCAGACGATTCGGCGATCTCACTCCTTGGTATTAACCCCGATAAGTTGAACACTTATACCCGCACAAAAACGTGCACGTGATGTTTGCAGCAGCTTCATTGATGATGGCCAAAACTTGGAAGCCGCCAAGATATCCTCTAATAGGTGAATGGATAGGTAAAATGTGGGAAATCGCTACAATGGAATATTATTCGGTGTTAAAAAGAAACGAGTTACCAGGTTATCAAAAGACATGGGGGAAACCTAAACACTTATTACTAAGTAAAAGATGCCAATGTGAAACGGCTACGACAGCGTGATTCCATCTGTGACATTCAGGAGAGGGTAAAACCATGGAGACCTGTGAAAAGATCAGTGATTGCCAGGGGTTTAGGGGAAAGAGTGATGAATAGGTGGGGCACAGGGAATTTGTAGAGCAAGGGAACTATTTTGCGTGATACAGTAATGGTGGATAGATGTCATTATACAGTTGTCCAAACCCAAAGAGTATATGACACCAAGAGTGAACGGAAGGCAGAGGGCTGGATGAAGATAAACCCCCGAAAGTGTGTCCTGTGCCCCAGCTCTCTCTGGGCTAATAGATGGTCTAATCTTGGGGTCTGGTGCCCGCCCCCACCCCCCCAGATCACAAACTAGCAGCGGGCATCTTCAGGTGCTCTGGGAAGACTACAAAATCTAATCCTTCTCCCTAGCTTTTGGGGTCTGGCCAGTCTGTGACTGCTACTTTGTCATAGCATATATGATTTGTAAATTCATTTTCTACCTTCTATCCCTTTCTCTTGTTTTCCCAGGGTTCAGTCTCAAAAAGGACTTACAGTTAAAGAGTATCCTCATGTAGGGGCACCTGGGTGGCTCAGTCGGTTGAGCGTCCGACTTCGGCTCAGGTCATGATCTCACAGCTCCTGGGTTGGAGCCCCACATCGGGCTCTGTGCTGATGGCTTGGAGCCTGGAGCCTGCTTCGGATTCTGTCTTCCTCTCTCTCTTTGCCCCCCCCCCCTTCTCTCTCTCTCTCTCAAAAATAAACAGACATAAAAGAATAAATAAATAAAAGAATATCCTTGTGTTCTTTTATGTATAAAGCTGTTTTTCTAGAGCCCTGATAAGAAGGGCAGCTTGAATGAACATAACATCCTTCGTCACACTTTCTTTCACTGAGATTTCTCAAAATGTTTCTACATTGTTGCCTTGCTTACTATGGGTTTTAGAAGTATGATATCAGTTTAATTCGTTTGCTCTTACAACTTGTTGAAATTTATCCTGCTTAGTGCTTGTTTAGTGTCTTGAGCTTGCAAATTGATATTTTTAAACAAATTTGGGGAAATGGCAGCTATGATTTATTCAAATAAATTTCCTACCTCGCTCTTTCTTTCTGAAACTCCAGTGACACGTGTTTGTGATTTGACATTTTGCACAGGTCACCGTGGCTCTGTTTATGTCTTTTTAATCACGAATTTTTCTCTATTCTGCAAAATGTATAGATTCTACTAATTTACCTTAAGTAATTGACTCTCTAATTTCCTGGGCCCAGTTTTCTATTAAGCTTATTCAGTGAATGTCCGATTTCAGATGACTGAATTCAGGTCTATTTTCCCCCTATTTTTACACTTTTTTTTTTTTTAAAGCTTAGTTATTTTGAGAGAGAGAGAGAGAGAGAGAGAGAGCAGGGAAGAAGTAGAGAGAGAGGGAGAGAGAGAGAATCCCAAACAGGCTCTGCACCATCAGCACAGAGCCCGACTTGGGGCTCGAACTCACGAACCATGAGATCATGGCCTGAGCCGAAACCAAGAGTAGGGCATTCAACAGAGTGAGCCATCCAGGCACCCCATCCCCCCATTTTTTATAGTTTTAATTTTATCATTAATACTTGCTTTCTCTTCATTCATTGTGTCAACATTTCACCACTTTGGACGTATCTGTATTGTGTTTATTGAAAGCCCTTGTATCCTAATTATGTCATCTCAGGTATCTTGGTATTGGCTTCTATTAACTGTCATTTTTGTTACTATTTTCCTATTTCCTGGCATGTGGAGTAAGTTTTAGTTAGAGACTAGATATTGTTGCTGATATGTTGTATATTGTAGAAAATCTTGATTCTGTCCTGTATCTTTGAAGAATACTGATGTTTTCCCTGGGAGATACGAAAGTCCAATTTGCCCCCACTCTCCTTTATAGTAGACAGTACCTGAAATCTCTGATGAGTTCTCTCGGACTTCCAGCTGTTTCTTTGTGGTCTCCCTCACTCAAAAGCCGTTCAGGAATTAGAGGGATTTGAACGAAGTTTATATGTAGATTTGGGGGCTCTGTCTCCACTCTGTGGCTCCCTCCCCTGTGATTCCCCTTCTCCATTTGCAGCTACCCTAGCAGCCCCAGCTTGGTCATCTGCTCGAGCTAATATAACCATAGTCTCCTGCTTAACGTATGGCCTTCCTATGCAGCATGGACTGGGAGTGCCTTTAGATTAATAACTATACAAATGTGAATCTTTCTCCTTTGAGTTCCCTCCATTCAAAGGTTGAACTCTTTAACATTTTCCCCTGCTTTTATGGACTTTTGTGGGCCTTGTGTGGTAGGCAGAATGGTCCCCTAAAGATGTACCTGTTCTTTTTTTTTTAAGTTTATTTATTTATTTTAAGAGAGAGAGAGAGAGTGTGTGTGAGTGTGGGAGGGGCAGAGAGAGAGAAAGGGAGAGAGAGGGAATCCCAAGCAGGCTCCTCAGGGTCAGTGCGCAGAGCCCAACTTGGGGCTTGAACTCACGAAACAATGAGATCACGACCTGAGCAGAAATCAAGAGTTGGATGCCTAACTGAGCCACCCAGGTGCCCTAAGATGTCCATGTTCTAGTCACTGGAACCTGGAATATGACAAAGGGGAATTAAGGATACATTGGGAATTAACGTTAATCAGCTGACCTTGAGATGGAAAGATTATCCTGACTGGCCCAATGTAACCATAAGGTCCTTCTATAAGTGGAAAAAGACAAATACGCGACCAACCGTTGCTGGCTTTGAAGATGGAAGGAGGGCACGAGTCAGGGAACGTGGGTGCCTCTGGAAGCTGAAAAAGGCAGGGATATGGATTCTCCCCTAGAGTCTCCAGAAAGGAACACAGCCCTCCTGACACCTTGATTTTAGCACCGCAAGATCCGTTTCCGACTTCTGACCTCTAAAAGTGTAACATAAAAGTAGATCCTAATATTTTAAACAATATTTTATAGTGTGTACCATTAATTCTGTGAGGACTACTGTGATTCAAAATCCTCTGCCATAACTGGAAATTTACAGCTTTAAATGTATTAATTCAGGGGTGCCTGGGTGGCTCAGTCGGTTGAGCATTCGACTCTTGATTTCAGCTCAGGTCATGGTCCCACAGCTCCTGGGATCGAGCCCCGCATTGAGCCCTGCATCGGGCTCTGTGCTGACAGCATGGAGCCTGCTTGGGATTCTCTCTCTCCCTCCTTCTCTGCCCCTCCCCTAGGTGCACACAGGCCCTCTATCACTCTCTCAAAATAAATAAACATTAAATAAATGTATGATTTCCTGTGGATACTTACAAATTAATCCTTATTTTCAAGAAATCATCTCCAGTGTCATTCAGAATCATAATTTGTGAAATATTGGCAGAAATTCTGTCTTCTACTTTTTCTTTTATGCCTTTACTTGCTTAAGAAGGTGAATTCAGTGCCTGTGCATTGGTGAAAATGACCATAGGACTTGGAGTCAGAAGTTCCAGTATGTTCTAACAGTTCCCTTTTCCTGAAAATGAGAAAATGAATCTTTCACTTTCTTACTTGTTTCTGAACATAAATGAGATACCGAATACTGTATAAATGTAAAAGCATGATTGATGTGGTGAATTTGTGTCCCATGAGTAAGATGAAGAAGCTATACAAAACGTTGAATGTGAAGACATACAAAGGGATAGGAGTATGGAATTAATTTTAACAGAAATAAAGACATCATGGATATTTCATAGTGCAAAATGTGGTTTTTCTCTGTTGAGTTTGAAATCCCCAAGCAAAGGCCAAGGATGTCTAACTAAGCAGCAAACAGTGAAATATACCAATCCTAAAATAGCAGTGTCTGTTATCCAGGAAAAATGCTATAATTTCTTTGGAACCATAACACTACTTAAATCATACCTCTATCACCCTTTTATACTACCTTCTTTTCATGTAACTTCTCCCATAATCTCTTCCTACCCTGGCTTTGACTTTTGTTATTCTTGACTTGTCGACTCGCTGTCAATATCACTGCCAAACTTTTCTAACTGGATCACTGGGATGCATGTTCCTGATAAGCGAATTACCTTTTACCTTATACGATACTACACTTCGCTAGTATAGACAGAATTAGAGCTTCATAGGTACATATTCTTTTTTTAAAAGATTTTCTTTTCAAGTAATCCCTCAGCCTAAGGTGGGGCTCCAATTTACAACCCCTAGATCAAGTCACATGGTCTACCAACTGAGCCAGCCAGGCAACTCCAGATATTTTTTATATCTATATATTTATATATCTATATATTCTAAGTGTATCCTGTACATACATTGTATATATTCTATATCTATTCTACATAGAATGCATAGAGTATGGGGCGCCTGGGTGGCTCAGTCAGTCAAACGTCCGACTTCGGCTCGGGTCACGATCTCGCGGTCCGTGAGTTCGAGCCCCACGTCGGGCTCTGGGCGGATAGCTCAGAACCTGGAGCCTGCTTCGGATTCTGTGTCTCCCTCTCTCGCTGCCCCTCCCCCGCTTGTGCTCTCTCTCTCTCTCTCTCTCTCTCTCAAAAATAAACATTAAAAACTTTTTTAAAAGAATGTACAGTATACATCTATATCTTTATATTTATGTTTATTTATAAAATATAAAGATTCTTTGTGTGAAACGTTTTCACAGAACTTCATTCTCTTGGCTATACTACACTTTAGGCTCTGTGATGGGTTGGTTGGTTGATTGGTTGATCGTTTTTTAGCTTCTGTGATTTAGCTAGGTGTGGATATTCTCCGGGACAGCCTTTTCTGAGGCGCTGGAAACTTTACAGCTGCCTTTACAATTTTACTTGCTTTACAACCGTGCCCAGTTCCATCACTTACAGGACTGTTCATATCAAACTTGAATGACGCACAGCAAAACCTCGTACTTCATTTTCTTCACCTCCTAAACTCCAATGACCCGATTCCACTTCAGCCATCCACTCCCAAGTTCATGAGGTGCATTTCTTTTTAGTTACCCATCTTGGTTTGGATCCTCAGTCAATGCAGGTGTGAATATGGATTAAATGTGCAGGAGTTTTGTCAGAGAAATGCCTGTGTGGATTAAATATGGAGGGGTTGAGGAGGCTGAGAAAGCTGTCAGATTGCCATGCCAGATCTGACCTCAGCCAAAGGATAAACGGAAAGAAGGTCGGGTGAAAGTGACTGAGACTGCCGCGCATTCTAAGGAAGGTTTGGCAAAGCCGCGGGGTACTCCTTGAGCCAGAGTCAGCCAGCACAGAAACCCCATGTCTTGCCAGAGTGGGTCTGCCTTTGTACCTTCCTTAGTATTCACATATTGGGAGAAGAAGATGGGGGTGGTGGTGGTGTGTGAGGCTTGGCACAAACGCAAGGACGGATCTCGGGGTGCCGCAGCTGAGGCCCTTGGCTAATCACGCTCCCTGTAGTAGGAGGTCTGCGAGGTGCATTCTTACGGCCGCCACCATCCAACCCTTGGGCCCTGCAGATCTACTTGTCCACAGACGTTTGTGAAGAAGCTTCTGCGTAGTTCCCATGGACATTTCTTTCTAAAGGAGAGCTCAGAAGAAGGTAGCGGGATGGACTGCAACCCCAGTCATTGCAGTTGGTCTTGGGGACACAACTGCTCCTCATCCTCTCCTTCGTCCGCTACTCATTCTAAATTCACCTGGCCCTCAGCTGTCTCCTCAACAGGTCTTGGTTCTGATCTGGTGTTAGAACCTAAACCTTCATGCCTGAATGGTGTGAGACTTGCTGTCTGGGATCACTGTACTTCTTTATTCGCACTTAGCGTGGGTCAGTGGAGTAATAGGAGGTACCCACGTGGATCATCTGGGACACACAGACAATTCTTCCCTGCCGCCGTTGTTTAAAGGCAGCTCTGCCTCCTCCAGAACACCGGGATCCATTACCCTTCCCAGGACCGTGACTCCTTGTCTCAGTTTCTGGTCCCTGGGCACAAGGAGTCCAAAGTGCTTGTGGTTCAGCTCTGGCTTGTAGTTCATCGGGAACCTTGCCGCGTCCCCTGGAAGGAGTGTACCTGTTTTGGGAGACAGGACCTTCGGCTTTACAGAGCCCAGAGTTGGGGAGACAGAAAGCATAAGTCTCTCAGTGGGTCATTAGCAGTAAAGGTAATTGGGGTCATTCTTGCTTCCAACCCTAGGTTCCCAAATTCAAGGATCCTTAATACTGGGGTAGAGCACCATATAGAGGTCTCTGATTCCACAAATACACTACACCTTTAAGGTTTTCCATCTATTTTCAGAGTGTGTCTTCTTAGCTAATACTTCAATTGTATCTTTAGAAAGCTGTCCCAGAGTTCTTTGAGACCAGCCACCTGGGCATGGTGTGGTAGGTCATATGACCAATGGTGTGATGTGCTCCTGGCTGGGGCTCTGCAAGCAGGAAGGGCAAACTCATGCCTTGAATAATTATCTATCCCTGTGAGGATTAACTCCTGGCCCTTCCAGGGTGAGAGAGCCCCAAATAGCCAACTTGGCCAGTAGGTATCTTCAAGGAGTACTGCTCTACTGGGGCCTCAGTGTTGGTCTCTGTTGCCGACAGTTCTGTTATTGAGAGGCAGTAGTAAGTCACCAGATCACCCTCCTTAAGTTGGAGTCCGTGTTTCTGGGCCCACACGTGGCCTTCATCTCTACCCCCACAGGCACTGTTCGTGTGCCCGTCCTGCCGGTTTGGGAATGCCCAACGGTGAAGGTTGACTAAGGTGAACTGGCCGAGTTATTTTGTCAACTTGGTTGCATAGTGTTTCTTCTACAGTCGATGCTTTCTGGTGGGTGTTGACCTGTGACACAAATGTCTTCACATTTTGTCCTCCCACATGCCCATGCACATGGCTCTACTAGTGAACTCCTCGCCTTATGTATCTGTCTTTGTTTTGCCAGGCCTCCAAACATTTGGCCAGGCTATTGGTCACGGCCATGTATCTCAGTCCTTATTAATATGCTCTAGCATGATATTATAAATGGCATGGTGGCTATAATCAGGGCTTATACTTGTTTAATTAAGTCTTTGGTAGTCCACAGTCATTCTCCACGATCTGTTAAGTTTCTGTAGTGGCCACCTTGGTGAAATCATTGTAGATATGATATGGACCACCAGCTCAACATCTTTTAGGCCTTAATATTTGTCATAATTTCTACCTCTAATTTTATATATATTATATATTATATAAATAAGATTTCATTTATTTTTTTTTTTTTTTTAACTTAATATCTTGCCTGGAGTGAATGGGAAGCATTTTCAGTGATTTCTACTTGGCCTTCCCTACTATATCTCTTACTCCAAGCCAAGGACCCAATGTGGGGATTACTCCAAATGTGAAGTATATCCATCCTAATTATATACTTAGCATCTGGGCAAATAACTGCTGGGTCCACTGTGAGCCAGACTTTAGCCAGGACTCTATTTCTTGGTCTTCATGGAGCCTTACCCCCACAGGGGAGATGCAATGATCCTTTGGATTGATTCAATGATTCTGTGTACCAATATCAACTCATATCTTACGTCTAATAGTTCTTGAAATGTCTGATTATTCCCATTTTACCAGTCACTTGAGTCAATAACCATAAGTCCCTTTGGGCAGGGACTGGGGAAATTATCATGGCACGTATTTTCTATGGTGTTTTGAAGTCCTCCCCCTAGCGACTCAGATACCTATTCAGTCGATGGACTCTAGAACTGAAAATTAGCTCAGGTCTGGGAACTGAAAAAAAAATTGTGACTTTTTATTGGGGTGACTTCCCTCAGCCTTCTGCTTCTCCATTCTTACCTTTTTATGGTTGCAAATATTATGGTTGCAAATATTCAACCATATTTAAGCAGCACCCTTGTTGTCTACCCTTTATTTTGCCCCTCGTTACACCATGCTCTGTGAATAATCTGCAGCTCCCCGTGGGCCAAACCCTTTTAGCTGCTCCCACAATCTTGCTGGTAATTGTGATAAATGCGGGCCTTTCCACTTCTGTTGGTTAAGCACTGCCACCTAGCCTCCGTGGTATTGTGTGGCTCTGTCCTCACCATGGCCATTAGTGAATCCAGTTTTGCAGGTGCCTTTCCTAATAGCAACCCAAGCTTAGTGAGGAGAACCGCCACTGAAATTCTTAGCGGTGCTTGTGCCCCTGTCATCAGTACAGTCCTGATGACCTTAGGGAATGGCGCAGACTCTGGCTCCTCTCAGGGAATACAAATCTGTTGTGGAGTTTTGGCCTTAACATATCCATTCCTGGACGTCCACTTCCTTAAGCTTCTTTATTTTCTCTTTTGCCATCTTGCAGGGCAATGTATGGATGTCTTCTTTGCCGAACACCGGTCGTCATTTTTTCAAGGCTTCTAGGAGCCATCCTAACAGCAGGTTTGCCCTATTCAATGGGGTCCTTGGTAGGATTAAATCTCATGGGCCAAGAAAAATTATTCAAACTAATGAATTCTTGCTTATTTAGCCTTACTTCTGACCCCATCGAGTACCCTCGTAACCCAGTTCCTGGAGTTCTCCCCTAGTTTGTTGGTATATGGTGGATTGTCCTTGCAATTCATTAAGTATATAATCTCCTAACTTCCTTATCAGTCCCAGCTTGTCCACAGTCAGATTATACTGGAATTTGACACGAGTTATACTAGTGTCTTCTGGTGGCCAGAAGAGTAGAGATGGGACAGACTCCTAACGGCGTACCAATTGCCTCAGGGGATTACTTACGGCAGGAGTGCTAGCCATTATATGGGAAGGGTGGGCCATCTACACATCATGCCTAGTGTGCTCTTGTGTGGAGTGTGGGAGGGCTGTGGAGTCAGCATACTCAGGACAGCCGTCTAGATGTGTCCCTTCAAGTTTTCAGGATACTAGGTTTTCCCTATCAGGGTCCTGACCTTCACACAACAGACCGGCTTTGGTGTCCCTGGAGCTCTGCAACTCTCACGATTAGTTCTTCGGCTTGCTGTTTCATTGTGTCTTGGCCTTCTGCTGCAGGTGATGAGGGCCTGTTTATGTGCTACCACTAAGGCCCTCTGGTTCCTGCACTTAGCTATTAACTGCTTAACAGCTCTAAGTCTCCCATTATCTGTATGCAGTGCGTCAACGCAGCTTGGCATTAACCAGCCAACTCCGCTGTGTTTTAGGTACTCTTCTACCCAGAGATTCCAGATGTCTGCTTCCTTGTATCTGCTACAGCATTCCCCTCCTCTGACATATTTTTCAAGGTCACTGCAGGTGAAATATTTAGCAATTGAGTGACTGTTTTGTGGCAAGGACTGTCCATGGTACCAATCAAAATTGTGTCCTCTTCACCACTGGTGTGGGGGGAGGTGGGGTAGAGATGGAAGGGTATGGGAACCAGTTAGAACTCTTCATCCTACTCACTATTATTTTGGACCATTGTGAGTACCACTTAGTGTAGCCTGGGTACTCCAAGAAGCAGACACTAAGAGAGGACTGACTGTATACAAGGATTTTATTAGAATCACTATGAAAGGGAATATGGATGGAGCTGGGGAAGCTGGAAGAGGGAGAGAGCAATCTGGACTATGGTGCACTCTGAAGACCTTTGGGCAAAGCCATCAGGATGCCCTTGAGCCAAAGTAGATCGACCAAGGTGTCCTTTGTCTCCCAGGAACGGGGCCACCTTAGAATTATTCAGGCATTGGTGGGGAATAGTGCCTGGGACGTGTGGCCTTGGCACAAATTTTAGATAGATTTCAGAGCGAAGCAGCAGCTGGGGCCTTTGATCAATTACATTTCCCATCATAAAAAGCTGACGAAGAACATTTTCATTGTTCCCACACCCCGAAATAGTCAGTACCTCCAATCTTAAAATCTAAAATAATGAGTGACTGTATAATTTGTTGTCCAAACCAGGATGCTTTTGCGAATGAAAGATGTAAGGGGAGGTCTGTTAGAAATTATACTAGGACTGTCCCAGGAACACTGTATAGTCACAGTATCCTTTGTTTTCAAAATCGTTTTCTGTGTGTATAACTTTCTCATTTTCTTATGTTACCACTAGAGTTGTTGAACCTGATTTCCCCCCATCTATCCAGCTCCTTCATGTCCATTTAAAGTTGCCCATCAAAATTGTCCTTCATGCTCTGTCCATTAAATGATTTTTTGGATTACCATTGAACTCTTTTGTCCTCTGGCCCTTCATCTACAAGCACACAGAAGCATCCTAATTCTGATTCCTTTGAAATGACCACTGGGCAAAGCTGGTCAGAGTTACACTTCAGTGCACCTTTGCATCACTGCAGATTCATGACCTTCAAAATCATCCTTGCATCAGCACGCCTTCTGTTTCACCAAGAAAAACCATTTGGTGTGAGTCCCCTGTAATATACCCAACGCTTTCTACAAATGTTTTCAGTGTAGAAGCAACTATACTTAATTCTCTTCCATTGGTCTCAAAGAAGGTTCCATTTCCTCCAGTGCATTGCTGGCCATTCCTTCTAAAATTTTATTCTGTTATTTCCTAGTCTTTATGGTCAACCTCCTCCATGCTTCTGTGCTTCTAAATTTCCCTTTCACATATGAATGTCGTGAACATTGCTGTGTCTCTCTCAACATTAAAAGAAAATTTCTTTTATTTATTATATTTATTTTGAGAGACAGAGAGAGAGAGAGAGAGGGACAGAGAGAGAGAGGGAGAATGGGGGAGGGGCAGAGAGAGAGAGAGAGAGAGAGAGAATCCCAAGCAGGCTCCGCACTGTCGCTGCAGAGCCCAACACGGGGCTCGAGCTCACAAATTGTAAGATCGTGACCTGAGCCGAAATCAAGAGTCAGATGCTCAACTGACTGAGGCCCCCAGGTACCGCTAATCGAAATCTTAAAATAGCTCAGAAGTAAGTGCTATTCTCTCTACTTTTGAAAAACTTTTAATGTTTATTCATTTTTTGAGACAGAGAGAGACAGAGACAGAATGTGAGCTGGGGAGGGGCAAAGAGAGAGGGAGACACAGAATCTGAAGCAGGCTCCAGGCTCCCAGCTGTCGGTACAGAGCCGGCCGTGGGGCTCAAACCCACGAACTGCAGATTCATGACGTAAGCTAAAGTCGGACACTCAACCGACTGAGCCAGCAAGGCCTCCCTAGTTTCGACCATGAGATACTGAAGCTCAAAGTTGTGGTTTGAGTCAGGCCCTGCAGCTTCTATGGAAAGAGCGAGCGTCTTTCATCAAGCACTATATTGGACTTAAGCTCAGTAGAATCCGAAAATTATGACCATCCATTTTTCTCCAAATTTAACTCTGTGGGCAATCACAGTTGTGAGAGATGTGAATTCTGTTTACTTCTATATTGCTGTTTACTACATGGATAATTCTAATAGTTTTCTTTGTCGCTCGTCAAACCCAAGGGTGAACAAATCCGTGCCCGTCTAAAATCTAATTGCCTTGTCTGAGTTCACAGTCTTCGGGCTTCACTTTTCCTTCCAAATATCAATTGAGTTGAGTTTGAGTGGGATGATTTTGTGATTTGGGGTTCCCTGGAGATGCACAGAACTAGATTATATTGTAGTATATACATTTTTATATCAAATCTGTGGCACACACACTCTGGTTGGAGTACCAGTAAAAGTACAAGTCATGTTCCTCCACAGGGCCGATCGAATGTTTAATTTGGGTAGGCGGCTTTGGTTTATTTTGTTGGTTGTTTTCCTTTAGTTTAATAATTACTAGTAAAGATCGAAGTACTCATGTGGTCTCTCTAGATTTCACTACCATCTCAGCTATTTTGACATACTTTACTATTCACTTTAGTCCAAAATATTGAAGCTTTTGGAATTTATTTGAAGGGAGATGATTCATAATCTAACGAGCGCTCCAGAGTAATTCAATCAATAGCTCCAACAGTGTAAAGAATACTTAGCCAGAAATGCTGTGTTTTCCCTGTTTGTGACCATTCAGACTTCAGTCTTGGTCTCCGAAAACAATGTCACTTAGAAAACGAATCAATTATCTGAACATAGAAATATAATTGCACAAATTGTATAAATATATAAGAAATTATTGGCGCAAATATCCCTGGGCAGATGCTTCTCTCGCTTAGCAAAGACCTACTTAAGTTAGAGCCCAAATAGTGCCTGGCGTGTGATACAACGGTCAGCCGTGACCACATGTGAGGCACTATTTTAGGTGCCGGAGACAGAAAGGAAAATAAGAAAGTTTCCCCACATCTAGTTTATGTGAACTTATAGGATAAACAGTTAATAAACAACAACAGCAAAAATACTTTAAGATAAATGCTATGGAGAAAATAAAATGGGGTTGAAGTCACAGTGAGTGCCTGTGTGTGTGTGGGGGGGGGGATCGGGGTAAGGTCGTTGAAAAGTATGGGTCAGGGAATGGTTCTCAGAAGAAACGCCATTTGAGCTGAGGCGTGCATGCCAAGAGAAAGCCATTCATCCAGAAAACCTTGGGGTGGACCTATTAAGGCAAAAGGAACAGCAGTTTACCAGGCCACAAAGTGAACCTGAGATCGGCTAATTTGAGGAAAAGGAAGAAGGCCAGTGCGGTTGGGGGTAGATGAGTTGAGGAAAGCAGTGGGAAGAGATTTTGAGAAGAGATCTAAAAAGGCGATTTGGGCCTGCCAAGAGTTTGGGTTTTCGTTCATGTGCAGAGGAGCACCTTTGGAGAACTGAGTGAGGGGAAAGATGTGACTGTATTTCCATTGAGAAAATACTACGTGGGGTGCTCTGTGGAGAATGGATTGTGGAAACACAAAATGGAGGCACAGAGAGCAGTTTAGAGGTTACCGGGACGGTCAAAGCTGGGGAGCAGAGTGGCTTGGATAGCAGTGGGGGGAGAGAATAGTCAAAAGGTTCAAGGTATTTTGAAGGTAGAGGATAGGACCGAATGTGAGATTGAGGGAGGGAGAACTTGAATGATTCCTTGTAGTCGTATGTCTCCCCATTTCTTCAGGTCATCGCTTAAGCAAGAATTTTTACTTTTCTTCATCGACAGTTCTTACACACGTCCTGTTATATCATTGTGGATAGATGTATTTATCTTGTAGCTGGAATTTGATTTTGAAACTTAAAACTGTATTACTTTCTAATTCCTTTGTTCTTTAGTTTGCTTCTATTCTTGCTAACTAGGAATTGTAGTGTGATGTGGAAAAAGGCGGCAAAGCTCTCGTCTTGTTCTGATATGAGAGCTAAAACCTGTCACTTTAAGTATGCTTGTTGCGGATTTTTGGTAGATATATTTTATCTATTTGAGGAATATCTAGATTGCTAAGCGGTTTTATTACAAACATCTGTGTGATTTACTGAATGCCCTTTTCTGCGTTCATTTATACGATCATGTAGTTTTTCTCCTTTAATCTCTTAAAGGTGAATTAGTCGATTTGTTTTATGTTACAGCATCTTTTCATTCCGGAGAAAAACTACTTAGTCGTGACATACATATTATATATGATTGGATTCAGTTTTTTAATAAGTTACTTAAGATTTTCCACCTATGTTCATAAGTCTGCAGTGTTTTCTTCTCTTACTAACCCTTGTCAGATTTCAAAGCCTTCTAGACTAATAAGATTTTCATTATTTTAATGAAATAAGAATTTTCTTCTTTTAGTTTTAATGGAAACGATTTCAGTAAAGATGAATTTTCTGTCACCTAATTCATATTTTCTAGTTCTTCTCGAGTCATTTAAAAAAAATTTGGGGGGGGGGGGCGCCTGGGTGGCACAGTCGATTAAGCGCCCGACTTTGGCTCAGGTTATGATCTCACGGCTTTTGAGTTCGAGCCCCACATCGGGTTCTGTGCTGACAGCTCGGAGCCTGGAGCCTGCCTCGGATTCTGTGTCTCCCTCTCTCTCTCTCCCCCTCCCTCACTTGCGCTCTGTCTCTCTCTGTCTTTCAAAAATAAGTAAACATTAACAATAATTTTTTTTTCATTAAAAGAGAGAGAGAGAAAGAGAGAGACAGAGAATATGAGCAGGGGAGGGGCAGAGAGAGAGGGAGACACAAAATCCAAAGCAGGCTCCAGGCTGCTGTTGGAGCTGTCAGCACAGAGACTGACACGGGGCTTGAACTCATGAACTGTGAGATCATGACCTGGGCTGAAGTCAGACACTTAACTGACTGAGCCACCCAGTGCTCCTCCTTGAGTCATTTTTGATAGTTTCGATGGTCCATCTCAAGTTTCCCCCCAATTTATTAGGACAAAACTGTTCATAATTTTTAGCACTTAATAAACTGTACTATGTTTAATTAGGTCTCTTCTCGTTCCTAGGATTTTCTCCTGCATACTCTTACATGAAGCTTGTCTATTTTATTAATTTTATTGTTTTGCTGTTCATTAATTCCCGCTGTTAACTCTCCTCCATTCTCGTGGGTTTCTTCTGTTAATTCTTCTTCTAGCTTCTAGAGTGAAACAACTAACCCATTAATTTTTTCTCTTTTTTGTTTTGTAATGTATGCATTTTTACCCATACTTTTTTCCACTAAGTATTCTTTTGGTTGCCTATGTCACATTTCATACGTCACATTTTCCTTGATTTTTCTTTCTCAATATTTTAGAATTTCCATGGTAGTTTCTCACTTGATCCATTTGTGTTTTATTGTCTGCAAGGTGTTTCTTATTTATTATACATGGAAGTATCTATTATTGATTTCTTACTTTATTACGCTGCACTCAGGGACTCTGGTCTGTATATTTTGGATTCTTTAATATTCATTGAGAATTCCTTTGGGACATGGACAATAAATTTTTGTTAATATTTCATATGTGCTGGAAAAGAATACGTTGTATACATGTTGTTTGTAACAAACTTGATCATTTTTTAGTTTGTTCTCAATACTCTTAGGAATTTAGTAGCTTCCCGATTTATCAGTTTCTGAGAGAGGTGAGGCAAGACCTCCTTCAAGTCTTATTTCTTTGTCTGTGAACTGATTTACTTGGTTGAAGGACATCGTTTGGGGCATCATCATTGTGTAAGGTGTATCGTAAGTTCTGTATTGTGGGCTAAATTGTGTCCACCCCCAAAATATACATGTTCAAGCCCTAAACCCTAGCATCTCAGACGGTGACACCAAACCTACCAACACCTTGATCGTGGACTTCTGGCCTCCAGAACTGTGAGAAAATAAGCTTCTGTGGCCAAAGCCACCCAGTCTGTGGTGTTTTGTTATGACAGCCCCAGCAAACTAACACATGCTATATGAATGGGCATGGAGAGCAAATCCAAATTAAAATCCATATGTATGCACAAAGTCTTGTCCCCTCCACAATGGAAAGGGTACAGCGTAACCCACCTAAGACCAATGACTAGGTAGTTCATTGACTCTGAATCATGTAAACAAGATTGGTTACTGCTGCTGGAGTATTGGTTCATCACTGGTGGCACTTCTTGTCCGCTTAGATGAGGGAAATTTCATGTTGTTCAGATTATACGTACCCTCTAATTTAACCAGTATCGTTACTTTTCCTGGGAGATCACAGGAAATTAGATGAAGAAAACATAAATATTCACAAAAAATGCATATGATGTCCGAAAGGAATTCTTGTTTATTTGCCCAGAAGGAAAGATAGTCTATTATAAGATTCTACACTGGTCACAAAGTATCAGACATCATTTTTACTGGAGGGCCAGGGACTTGGAAGGAACAAACTTCGTGGATTAAAGATAAGAAAGACCAAGATACTGATATGTAGATGAACATCAGGGAATAGGTCCAGAGCCTGAGAAAATTCTTTTCTAATATGAATGTTCTGCCAGTCTGATTTCTGCCCACTGGGATTTCCATTTTCTATTCTTCAGGGTAATTTCAGAGTGGAGCTATAATGTCTTAGAGTTCAATTTTGACGGATGCTGGAATATTGCACAGAAATATCTGTGAACCAGGCTCAAATGTTTATGTTTAATTCTCTGTAAACTGATTATATAAAATTCTTCATGAGACCACAGGTGTCAGTTGAGAGAGAAACATAACGGTAGTATAAGTGAAATTAGGAGTGGTAAAAATATACTTTTTGTGTCTTCAGGGCTTACCACTTTCACTCGATGACGGAATACTCCTTGGCACGCCCAAGATTATGTTTAGTTGCCTCAGCTGATATCTAGTTCATGACAAGCACTTGGATGTCATGGTCATCGCTTCATGATCTTGTTTTCAATATTTACTAGCAACCAATAGCAACTCATCAATTGTTTCTCCAAAGTTGTTTTTAAAAGGTAGTATGGCTTTGCTCCAAATTCGTAATGGCTTCCCATGTACGTTGTCCTACCATAGGCTCTATGGAGCATGCAAGTATACTTGTGACACTCTAATCATATCTGGATACGTCGTGTTATAATCGCAACTGGAAGCAGCTAGAGAGCTTTCTCCTCTGCTTCCCACAAAAATCTGGCCGCATAGAAATGCAGTGTTAACCCCAAAGAATAGAGTCTCATGCATTGTCACACTTCCTTTTTAGGGTCATGAGATACTTTTCTCCTTGGCCAGGAAGGAGATATACTAACATGCTTTCAGATTAGTGGGTTCCTGGGAATTTTACTCTATTTTCTTGAGATCTCTTTTCCACAATGTTTGTATATTTTCCTAAGACATCCAAGGAAACTGCTGGTATCTATCCTCCAGGTTCTCTCGGCAAGGTGTTATCAATGTAACAGACCAACATGAATGTCCTGTAAACTTGCGGGGCAGTTAAGTTTCCTTTGAACTAAGCATAAAGAAAGGAAGTACCATTAGCACTGCTGATTTGCTCTAGAGCAAGCTGTAGCTACCAAGCCTCTGGTTGATTAACTTTACCAATATCTAATACTATTCTCCAAGACCCGTTAGACTATTTATCGGCCAAATGAGATAATTAAATAGTGCTATTGTAAGAATCAATGGGCTTCAATCTTTCAAGTCATTCTTGTTGGCAAATTACTCTGCCGTTCCCCTAGAGGAATACACTGTTCGATAGGTAGCCCTTACTTGACTCAGTAGTCAGGAAGGGAAAATGGAATTATGCCATTTGTTGAAGGTATATATCTTCCAAAAAAAAAAAAAAATTCCCCTCAGAAACAAGAAAAAAAAAACCGGTATGAGTTTGGTGTCACATGATTAAATATGAGCATTTTAACTGAGGATTCCACTTGTCATCTGACCCCATGTGGCCTCATTCTGGCTAATAAGTGAAAATTGTGTGAAAGGTCCTCAGGAGGTAGGTTAGCTTGTTGCTCATATATAATCCCCCAAGAGACATTCATTATATCTATGATATCATGCTAATCATACTGCATTGCACAAAAAGTAGCTAGCATATTGAAAATCTTGATTTTGATCACTCTCTACAGAGTGAGAGACACAGCCAAGAATTTTTTCATTAATTAATTAATTTTTAAATTTACATCCAAGGTAGTTAGCATGTAGTGAAATAATCATTTCAGGAGTAGAATCCACTGTTTCATCCCTTGCATATAACACCCAGTGCTCATCCCAAGTGTCCTCCTTAATGCCTGTTGCCCATTTAGCCCCCCACCCACAACCCCTCCAGCAACCCTCAGTTTCTTCTCTGTATTTAAGAGTCTCTTATATTCTGCCCCCCCTCTGTTTTTATATTATTTTTGCTTTCCTTCCCTTATGTTCATCTGTTTTGTATCTTAAATTACACATACGAGTGAAGTCATATGATATTTGTCTTTTTCTAACTGACTAATTTCGCTTAGCATAATACCCCCTAGTTCCATCCACGTTGATGCAAATGACAAGGTTTCATTCTTTTTTGATTGCCAATGAATACTCCACTGTATGTGTGTATATATATATATATACCCCACATCTTCTTTATAGATTCATCCATCGATGGACATTTGGGCTCTTTCCATACTTTGGTTATTGTCAATAGCGCTGCTATAAACATTGGGGTGCATGTGCCCCTTTGAAGCAGCACACCTCTATCCTTTGGATAAATATCTAGCAGTGCAATTGCTGGGTCATAGGGTAGTTGTATTTTTAATTTTGGGGGGAACCTCCACACTGTTTTCCAGAGTGCACCAGTTTGCATTCCAACCAGCAGTGTGAAAGGTTTCCCCTTTCTCTGCATCCTCGCCAACATCTGTCATTGCCTGAGCTGTTCATTTTAGCCATCCTGATTGGTGTGAGGTGATATCTCACTGTGGTTTTGATTTGTATTTCCCTGGTGATGAGTGATGTGGAGCATTTTTTCATGTGTCGGTTGGCCATCTGGATATCTTCTTTGGAGAAGTGTCTATTCATGTCTTCTGCCCATTTCTTCACTGGATTTTTGTTTTTGGGTGTTGAGTTTGATAAGTTCTGTATAGATTTTGGATACTCACTCTATCTGATATGTTGCTTGCAAATATCTTCTCCCATTCCATCAGTTGCCTTTTAGTTTTGCTGATTGTTTCCTTCACCGTGCAAAAGCCAATAAATGTCACCCAAATCGGTACAAAAGAAGTCATACTTTCACTATTTGCAAGTGACATGATACTATATATAGAAAACTAGAAAGACTCTACCAAAAAACCTCTAGAACTGATAAACAAATTGAGTAAAGTTGCAGGATACAAAATCAACATACAGAAGTCTGTTGTATTTCTATAGACCAATGATGAAGCACCAGAGAGACAAATTAAGGAATCAATCCCATTTACAATTACACCAAAAACAAGACACCTAAAATACACCTAACAAAAGAGGTAAAAGACTTGTACTCTGAAAACTATAAAACACCAATGAAAAAATTGAAAATGGCATGAAGAAATGGAAAGACATTCCATGTTCATGGATTGAAAGAACAAGTATTGTTAAAATGTCTATAACTACCTAAAGCAATCTACACCTTTAATACAATCCCAATCAAAATACCAATAGCATTTTTCACAGAGCTAGAACAAGCAATCCTAAAGTTTGTATGGAACCACAAAAGACCCCAAATAGCCAAAGCAACCTTGCATAAGAAAAGCAAAGCTGGAGGCATCACAATTCCAGACTTCATGTTATACTACAAAGCTGTAGTGATCAAAACAGTATGGTACAGTCACAAAAATAGACACAGAGATCAATGGAACAGAATAGAAAACCCAGAAAGAAACCCACAACTATCTAGCCAATTAATCTTTCATAAGGCAGGAAAGAATATCCGCTGGGAAAAAGACAGTCTCTTCAACAAATGGTGTTGGGAAAACTAGACAACCACATGCAAAAGAATGAAACTGGATCACTTTCTTACACCAAACACAAAAACTAATTCATAATGGATGAAGGACCTAAATGTGAAATCTGAAATGAAACCATCAAAATCCTAGAGGAGAACACAGGCAGTGGCCTCTTTGATATCAGCCATAGCAACTTCTTTCTAGATATGTATCTTGAGGCAAAGGAAACAAAAGCAAAAATAAACAATTGGGACTACATAAGGATAAAAAGCCTCTACACACAGTGAAGGTGACAATCAACAAAACTAAAAGGCAACCTATGGAATGGGAGAAGATATTTGCAAATGACCTATCTGATAAAGGGTTAGTATCCAAGATATATAAATAACATACAACTCAACACCCAAAAAAACACATAATCCAAGGAGATGTGAATAGACAGTTTTCCAAAGAAGACATCCAGATGGCCAACAGCACATGAAAAGATGCTCAACATAACTGATCATCAGGGCAATGCAAAACCAAAACTACCATGAGGTATCACCTCATACCCGTCAGAATGGCTAAAATCCACAACACAAGAAACAACAGCTGTTGGTGAGGATGTGGAGAAAGGGGAGCCCTCTTGCACTCTTGGTGGGAATGCAAACTGGTGCAGCCACTCTGGAGAACAGTATGGAGTTCCCTCAAAAAGTTAAAAATAGAACTAGCCTACGATCCAGCAATTCCACCACTAGGTATTTACCCAAGGAATACAAAATACTAATACAAAGGGATACATACACCCCGATGTTTATAGCAGCATTATCTAAAATGTGGAAGCAGCCCAAGTGTCCATTGACTGACGAATGGATAAAGAAGATGTGGTGTGTGTATACATATATGTATATATATATATATAGAGAGAGAGAGAGAGAGAGAGAATGGGATATTACTCAGCCATAAAAAAGAATAAAATGTTGCCATTTGCAGTGAAATGGATGGAGCCAGAGAGTATTATAAATGAAGTAAGTCAGTCAGAGAAAGAGAAATGCCTTATGATTTCACTCATATGTGGAATTTAAGAAACAAAACAAACAAGCAAGGGGAAAAAGGGAGAGAGAGAGGCAAACGGAGAAACAGACTCTGAGCTGTAGAGAATGAGCTGGTGGCTACCAGAGGGGAGGTGGGTGGGGGATGGGTTAAATAGGTGATGGGGATTTAAGGAGTTCACTTGTGATGAGCACTGGGTGTTGTATGAAACTTTTGAATCACTATACCGTACATCCGAAACTAATACTGCACCGTATGTTAACTCACTGGAATTTGAATAAAAACTTCTAAAAAATGAACAAAAAAATAAAAGCTGCTGGCCTCTTAAATATTGGAAAACCTCTTTAGAATACAATGCAAATGCCAATTAAGAGTGATACTATACAAGAATAGGGTGCTATCTCCAGGACACCTTTTATTTTATTTAATTTTATTTTATTTTTTAATTTTTTAAATGTTTAATTGTTTTTGAGAGAGCGGGAGCAGGAGAGGGTCAGAGAGAGAGGGAGTCACAGAATCCAAAGCAGGCTCCGGGTTCTGAGCTGTCAGCACAGAGCCCGACGCGAGGCTGGAACCCACGAGCCATGAGATCATGACCTGAGCTGAAGTCAGATGCTTAACCAGCTGAGCCACCCAGGTGCCCCTCCAGGACACCTTTTATACCTTGAATCAAAGGCATTTATATGGTGCCAATCCTCTGTGGGAAGAATGCGTGGGATTGGAAACGAGGAAGTTCTTGTCATCAGTCCGAGTGCCTCGCTTGTAAAATATACACAGCTGATCCCTACAGATCTGGGCTTTGCTGGTTTAAACGCCCTCAGTTGTAAATGAGGGATACTTCTGCCAGGGGACACATCAAGACTAACATTGAATCCTATGCTGAGGCTGCTGCCTTGGCCCTCCAGTTTCCTTGTGCAAAAGAAATAGACAAGAAGAGGAGTCAAGGACCTGCCGTGGATAACTGACCACGATCATCAGGAGGACATAGGGCTACTGTCATACCGTGGGGACAGGGGAATACGTGTGTACCCCAGTGACCCTTGGTGGCAAAGGGCTGAAATTCCTCATGAATTATGGTTGCCTTCCTGTCACCAAGGAAGTCATCAATACCCACAGAGTTACTATTTTAGTGTGAGAGGAATCTGGAATGAGGGTGGAAGAGGAAACAGTGAGTACCAGCTGCGACCTTGAAACCAACTGGAGCGCTATGAGTTGTTCATCCCACCAACCTTCTTCTCTACATGTCCTCCAGGGAGAGCGGTTCACCAGAATCCTGGGGGAAATGCATCCGAAACACACGTGGGGTGTTTCTAAGCAGCACAACGAGTGGACTACGATGGGCACACAGATGCACTTCCCAGATCCCTCTGGGGAAGGACTTGATGATTTAGCTACTGTCTCAGCAAACATCCTTCAGCTGTCAACCCCTTCAGAGATTCCTTAGGTTCGGAGATCTGACCGGCCTAGGATCATGCCCCTTTGCAGGATAGCCCACGTTCAGTGACTCGATCAATGCGAAAGTATAATGGTCTGATTGATCATCTTTTTTTTTTTTAATTTAAATCAGAAGAATTTCCAACATTGACAACTCTTATAAAAAGCACCCAAGCACAGGCAGAACTCCATCAAACAGAAATCTTACGGGTAGCTAACAGGCACCAGCACTTCCTCCTTTCTTTGCGACACCTCTAGCTCCCCGGTGAACTCTCCTTTTGTTACTCCTGCAAAGCACGCCACAAGCTCAGTCCGTGTTCTCAACCCACCAGCTTCAGTTCACATGAATGGTCTGATCATCATAGCACAAGTTGGGATAACTGGAATGGCTGTTCTAACTCTAGAGCTCCCAGTGGCCTTGGCTAACGTTTGTGCCCGTCACAGCTTGACTTCTTCCTCTGCCCGATTCTGCTTCCTTCCTCTCTTTTCTGTAGGTGTTGCTCCAAAAGTCACTCATGAACAAACACACTGTGTATCTATCTCAACATCTCCTTCCTGACCCGTCCTCCAATACCTGCTTAACCACAATGAAGGGAAAGGAGTTTTGGGAAAGTAGTAGGTTTTATGTTCAAGAGATAAATGACTTCTTTAGGCATGTAAAGTATGAATTTCTGGGCTTTTTTTTGTTTTTTTTTAGTTTTCTCTGTTTTCTATATCCAACCATGTATCACCATTCTAAATTATTAGGATCTTACTCTTTCCTAATCACTGTGATAACTTTGTCACTTACGTGGCCCCAGCAACAGCTATAATTCAAACTTTGCGTCAATTTTTATTTTTTTAATTTTTTTAATGTTTATTTTTGAGAGAGAGACAAAGTCTGAGCAGGGGAGGGGCACAGAGAGATGGAGACAGAATCCAAAACAGGCTCCAGTCTCTGAGCTGTCAGCACAGAGCCCGATGTAGGGCCCAAACCCACAAACCGTGAGGTCATGACCTGAGCTGAAGTTGGGCACATAACCAACTGAGCCACCCAGGCGTCCCTGCATCAATCTTTGTGTTTGGTTTATAGTGATGTGTGTGTGTGTGTGTGTGTATGAAAAAGGCCTCAGGTAACAATCCTGAGTTTTATTACATGCCTGGAGGGAAGAATTTGAGTTTTGAGCTTTATCTGTTCTGTCAGAAACAATCATCTTAGACCATCCCATTTAAATGAGTTTCTAGCAGCAGTTACCTGACCTCCCAGAGCTTCACCTTCAGTAGGCTCACTGCCTTGGGATACCTCAAGCACACTTCACTAGCTTACTCTGTGCCCCATGACGTCGTCTGCTAGTTTACCATTTTGGAATCTGAATCGGCATCTTACTGCCTTTCATCTTAGCTCAGCTCAACAAACTACTCCAGATATGTTTTCCTGGGGGTCTTGTTTCTGGGAGATAGGAGAGTAAGCTATAAACATAAATCCTGAATAATTTAAAGAGAACAAAAGGAATTTATCAGAAAACAGGTACAGTTCAAATATTTGGGAGAAGAGTAGAACAAAAAGCCTCAGGAAAGGCAAATCTGCAACAGCTCTGGAAGATATCAGTAACAGTTATTCACGAACTATCTTGAAGTATTTCCCAGGAATCTCCCCTGGTGATTCCGAATTAGTAAACCTGGGATATGACTTAGAAGTTCATGTTTTTTACAAGGACATAGTAATGTTAGTGCTCACAGTGACTTAGCCCCAACCTCCTTCCGTCCCTTTGTGTATATACTCAAGTTGTTTAAGTTTCCAGACTATGCCAAACTAAAAATGTTCTGCACACCAAAGGAAGCTATCAGCAAATGGAAAGGCAGCCTACAGCATGGGAGAAAATATTTGCCAATCATATATCTAATAAATATATGTAATGTCCAGCATATACAAGGAATTCATATAGCTTAGGAGAAAAAAAACAACCTGATTAAAAAACGGGTAGAGCATCTGAACGGACATTTTTTTCAACAAACAAAAAACAAAAAACAAGCATACAAATGGCCATCGGGTACACGAAAAGGTGCTCGACGTCACTAAACATCAGGGAAATGCCAAACAAAACCACAAAGAAATATTCTCACGCTTGTTAGAATGGCTATTCTCAAAAGGACAAGAAACAACAAATGTTGGCAAAGATGTGGAGAAAAGGGAACCCTTGTGTCCTGTTGGTAGAAATATAAATGGGCATAGCCACTATGGAAAACAGTATAGAGGTTCCTCAAGAAACTAAAAATAGAGATACCATATGATTCTACAATTCTGTTCCTGGGTATTTATGCAAAGGAAAACAGTAACTCAAAAACCTATCTGCACCTCTATGTTCTTTGCAGCATAATTTACAATAGACACTACGTGGAAATAACCTAAAGGCCCACTGATGGATGAATCGATAAAGAAAATGGGATATATACCATAAAAAAAAGGAAATCCTGCCATTATGACAACATGGATAGGCCTTGAGCCCATTATGCTAAGTGACGTAAGTCAGCCAAAGAAAGACAAATACTATATGATTTCATTCATATGTGGAATCTAGAAGGAGGGAAAGGGGGGAGGGGCAACAACTCACGGGTACAGAGAACAGAATGGTGTTTTGCCAGAAGCGGAAGGTCAGAGATGAGCAAAATGGCTAAAGGTAGTCAAAAGGTACAAACTTCGAGTTTTAAAATAAATAACTCCTGAAACGTATAACATGGACACTATAGTTAATTATACTGCGTTACATATTTAAAAGCTGCCAACCTTTGAAAAGACCAGTAAAATCAAGAAGTCTCTCTCTATCCAGTCTAAGAACAAATGAGAGAGTAACCAAACTGCTAACATCAGAAATGAAAGAGGGGATAGCACCACAGATACTGTGGAAATTGAAGAATCATAAAGTAATACTATAAACAACTCTGTGCTCACCAATTTGGTAACCTAGACGAAATGGGCCAATTTCTTGAAATACACAGTCTACCAAAACTCACACAAGAAGAAATAGATGATCTGAATAGAAACGGAATCAATAATTAATGACTTTCCCAAACAGAAAGCACCAGGATCAGATAGGTTCACTGGTAAACACTGCTAAACAATTAAAGAAGAAATCATCCCCATTCTCTATAATCTTTTTCAGGGGATAAAAGCTGAGAGAATACTTACTACATCATTCTATGAGGCCAGTGTTACCTTAATACCTAATTAGACAAAGACATTATAAAAAAAAGACAAGTAATTCTCATGAACATAGGTAGAAAAATCCTCAATAAAATATTAGCATATTGAACCCAATGATGTATACATAGAATTATACATTGTAATCAAAGGGGATTCATCACAGATATGCAAGTCTGGTTCAACATTTGAAAATCAATTAATGTGGGGCACCTGGGAGGCTCAGTCAGTTAAGTGTCCAACTTCGGCTCAGGTCATGATCTCATGGTTCATGAGTTAGAGCCCCGAGTTGGGCTCTGTGCTGACAGCTCGGAGCCTGGAGCCTGCTTCGGATTCTGTGTCTCCCTCTCTCTCTCTCTGCCCGCCCCCCCACTCATGCTTTTTCTCTCTCTCTCAAAAATAAAAATAAACATTAAAAAAAAAGAAAAGAAAATCAATTAATGTCATGGTCATATCAATAGATGTAGAAAAAAAACACTTGAAAAAAATCCAGCATTCATTCATGAAAAAACTCTGAATCAACTAGGAATAGAAGAGAGCATCCTCAACCTGACAAAGAATATCTTCAAAACAGCTACAGCTAATTATCTTCCTTAATGGTGAGAAACTCAAAGCTTTCTCCCCAAGATCAAGTAAAAAGCGGGAGAGTCCCTTCTTGCCACTCCTTTTCAAAATCGTACTGGATGTTCTAGCTAATACAACAACACAAACAGACGCGCACACACACACACACACACGCACACAGGAAATAAGTGATATGAAGATTTGGAAGGAAGAAATAAAAATTTTTCTTTGCAAATGACTTGATCATCTATGTAGGAAATCTGAAAGAATCAACCAAAAAAAAAAAAACTCCTGGAAGTAATAAGTGAAATTGCAGGATACAAGGTTAATACACAAAAGCTAATTGCTTTCCTATGAACCTGGAAGGACCGAGAGGAATTTTGAATTAAAAACACAATGCAATTTACATTAGCACCAAAACAAAATACTTAGGCATAAATTTAACAAAATGCATACAAGACTCCTATAAGGCAAGCCACACAACTCTGATGAAAGAAATCAAAATAAAAACTCAATAAATGGAAAGAAATGCCATGTTTGCGGACAGGGAGACACAATAGTGTCAAGATGCCAGTTTTTCCCAACTAGATCTATACATTCAAGTGCAGTTAGTGATCAAAATCCTAGCAAGTTATTTTGCAGATATTGACAAACTGATTCTAACATTTATATGTAGAGGCAGAAGCCCCCAAACAGCCAACACGATATTGAAAGAGAATAACAAATTTGGAGGACTGACACTATGCAATTTCAAAACTTACTATAATAGGTGATGGGGATTAAGGAGGGCACTTGTGATGAGCACTGGGTGTTCTTTGTAAGTGTTGAATCACTAGATTCTACACCTGAAACTAATATTACACTGTATGCTAACTAACTGGAATTTAAAAACTTGGAAGAAAACAAAAGATAGACGTGTATACATATAAAAAAGACTTCCTATAAAGCTACAGTAATCAAGACAGAGTGGTTCCGGTGAAAGAATAGATCAGTGGAACAGAAGAGAGAATCCAGACCTAGACCCCCATAAATATAGTCAACTGGTTTTGACAAAGGAGCAAAGACAATACAATGGAGCAAAGATAGTCTTGTCAACAAATGGTGTTGGAACAACTGGACATCGACACGCAAAAAATTGAACCCAGACACATACCTTACACCTTTCACAAAAATTAACTCAGAATGGATCACATACCTAAATGCAAATATAAAACTTCTAGAAGATAACATCGGAGAAAACCTAGATGGCCTTGGGTATGGCGATGACGTTTTAGACACAGTATCAAAGACACGATCTATGAAAGAAATAATTGAAAAGCTGGACTTCATCAAAATTAAAAACTTCTTCATCAAAGACAGTGTCAAGAAAATGAGAAGACCAGCTGCAGACTGGGAAATATTTGCAAAAGACACATCTGATTAGGGACTATTGTCCAAAATATACAAAGGACTCTTAAAATGCAACAGTGAGATAAGAACCCAATTAAAAAATGAGTAAAAGACTAGAACAGACACCTCATCAAATATGTACGCATGGCAAATAAGCATATGAAAGGACGTTCCACGTATGTCACTAAGAAATGTAAATTAGAACAATGAGCTACCACCATACACCTTTTGGAAAGGCCCAGATCCAGAACACTGACAACACCCAATGCTGGTGAGGATGTGGAACAACGGTAACTTTCGTTCAGTGCTGATGGGGATGCAAAATGGGGCAGCCACTTTGGAAGACAGTTTGGTGGTTTCTTATAAAATTAAGCTCACGCTTATCCTGTAACCCAGCACTCGTGCTCCTTGTTTATCCAAAGGATTTTCAATCACACAAATGAAATCCACACAAAAATCTGCATACAGATGTTTCTAACAGCTTAATCTAATTGCCAAAACTTAGAAGCCAACATTTTGTCCTTCGGTAAGTGAATGAATAAAGTGTGATACATCCAGAAAATGGAATATTATTCAGTGCTTAAAAGAAATGAGCTATTAAGCCATGAAAAGACATGGAAAAATCTTGGCTGTGTTATTACTAAGTGAAAGAAGCTAATTTGAAAAGGCTACAAACTGTGTAACTCCAACTATATGACATTCTGGAAAATGCAAAACTATGAAGACAGCAAAAAGATCGATAGTTGCTCGGGACTGGGGGAGAATGAATAGACAGAGCACAGAGGATTTTGAGCGCAGTGAAAATACTTTTTATGATACCATAATGATGGATACCTATCATTGTATATTTGTCCAAACTCATAGAATGGACAACACGAAGAGTGAACCCTAACGGAAATTATGGACTGTGGGCGATAATGATGTGTCAATGCGGGTTCATCAATTGTACCAAATGTACCACTCTGGTGGGGGGTGATGATAATGAGGGAGGCTATGCACATGTGGGGGCAGGAGGTATATGGGGAAGCTTTGTACTTCCCCCTCAATTTTCAAGTGAACCTGAAACTGCTCTAAAAAGTACTCTATTTTCGAGTATTTTTAGTATTTAAAAAGCATATGTCCATATATAGGGCAATGATTAAATAAGATATGTTATAGGCATGGTATGAAATGTTGAGGACTTATAATAAAAAGGAATGTGGAAGTCCTAGCTATATTGACACATGTAGGAATAGCCATGTTATATTAAACAAAAAAATTGGGGGGATAGTTTGTATAGGATCTTCGTAAAACAAGCACACTAAACAAATAAAAAGGACATAGCTGAGAGTTTATATATTTGTATATGTTTACATGACTGTAAAGGTTTTTCTTTTTTAAATGTTTATTTATTTTCTGAGAGAGAGCGAGCATGCACACATGAGTGGGGGAGGGGCAGAGAGAGAGAGAGAGAGAGAGAGGGAGAGAGAGAGAATCCCAGGCAGGTTCTGTGTTGTCAGTGGAGAGCCTGACGTGGGGCTCGATCTCATGAACCATGAGAGCAATACCTGAGCTGAAATCGAGTCGGACACTTAACCAACTGAGCCTCCCAGAAGTGTCCCAAGGGTTTTTTCTTTTTTTTTTTTTAAATATGAAATTTATTGCCAAATTGGTTTCCATACAACACCCAGTGCTCATCCCAACAGGTGCCTTCCTCAGTACCCATCACCCACCCTCCTCTCCCTCCCACCCTCCATCAACCCTCAGCTTGTTCTCAGTTTTTAAGAGTCTCTTATGCTTTGACTCTCTCCTACTCTAACCTCTTTTTTTTTTTCCTTCCCTTCCCCCATGGGTTTCTGTTAAGTTTCTCAGGATCCACCTAAGAGTAAAAACATATGGTAACTGTCTTTCTCTGTATGGCTTATTTCACTTAGCATCACACTCTCCAGTTCCATCCATGTTGCTACAAAGGGCCATATTTCATTCTTTCTCATTGCCACGTAGTATTCCATTGTGTACATAAACCACAGTTTCTTTATCCATTCATCAGTCGATGGACATTTAGGCCAAGGATTTTCTTAAAACATTGGTTAACGCAGCTATGTGGGCTTAGACTGGTTAGTGATATAATTAACTTTTTATGCATCACTATATTCTTTCATTTATTCTAATAGTCACATAAGACTCATGTTTCTCACCAGTGAGAAAACCTTTGTTTTTATGACTATGTTAACAATGTACACCACTTAATACGGAAAGCCAAATATTACCAAAAATACAATTAAGGAAGTAAAAGTTACCTTGAAATTTTAACACCCTGAGAAGATAAGCACTAACTTTGTGGTGGTGGTGACTAATTTGCTAAGGCACAGACACATGAGCATTATTTTCCCTAAATGGAACCCTGTAGGCTTTTTAAAATCTAAATTAGGCACTTAAAAAAGTCTTTTAGTTGGGTGGGTAGTTCTAGATATAGAATGTTAGTACAAACAAGAGAAAGAGACAGGGAGAGAATTTCATTCCTCAGTTATCAATATTTATAACAATCATTTCTTATGAGCTATTACTACTGCATTCCCTCTAGAATCTCTAAAATAATGTCAAATTATAATATTCTCAGCAGGGATTTGTCATGTTTTCTATTTTAATGGAAGTGAATTTTGCATTTTACATTTTAGGATGACAACTTTTAAAAAAATTTTTTTGGTGACTTGTCTTTACTCTTTTAATAGGATTATTTATATTTTATTTAGCTATTTTATGAGAATATCTGCTGAAGTAGGTCTCATATTTTTGCAACGATTTATGTTATCAATTTAATAAATTCTGTTATTTCCTCATGGTATGAGTCAGCGTTCTCCAGAGAAACAGAACCAATAGGGACTACATTATATGCACACACATATGCATATGTGTGTATATATTACATATGGGTGTTTATGTAAATATCTTTATCAATCTATCTATCTATAGAGAGATATTAAGATTTATTGTAAGAAACTGGCCCAGGGTGCCTGGGTGGCTCCGTTGGTTAAGTGTTCAACTCTTGATTTTGGCTTAGGTCATGATCTCAGGGTCATGGGATCAAGCCCCGTGTCAGGCTCTGTGCTGATAGTGTGGAGCCTGCTTGGGATTCTCTCTCTCTCCTTCTCTCTCTGCCCCTCCTCCCTCCCCCCTCAAAATAAATAAATAAACTTCAAAAAAAAAAAAAAAAGAAAAAGAAATAGGCTCATATAGTTATGAAAGCTGAAAAGTCCCAAGTTCTGTAGTCAGCCAACTGGAGACTCAGGAGAGCTGATGGTGTAGGCCTGAGCACATGGAAAGCTTATAAGTAAGTTCTAGTCTAAAAGCCAGCAGACTGGAGGTGCAAGAAGGGCTGATGTTTTAGTTTGAGTCTGAAGACTGGGCAAAAAGACCAATGTTCGAGCTCAAGAGTCTTCGGCAGTAGGAGATCCCCCTTACTTGAGGAAGAGTGAGCCTTTTTAGTCTATTCACACTTTCAATTGATTGGTCGCAGGCCCCCTACATTAGGGAGGGCAATCTACTTTACTCAGTCTTCCAACTGAAAGTTAATCTCATGAGAAAACACCCTCACAGATACACCTAACGTAATTGTTGACCACATATCTGGGCGTCCCGTGGCCCAATTTTACAAATAAAATTAAGCATCACAAATCCACTCCTTGTGACCTTGGCACCCGTACACACCTCCTTAAACCATACTTAACCTCAAAGACACTAATGAGGTCATAATTCCACCTCACAACGTCTTGTATATGAAAGTACACTACACTTTCTCTAGAAGAGAACGGAAAGTCTTTGAGTGATGTTTACTCTTCTTGATATCCCATAACTTAAGTACCATGATGTAAAGTGAATAATACTTAAATGTTATAATATAAAGTCAATACATCTGATGTTACATGAAAATAAACAAGAGAGGGAAGAAAGAGTTGACATACAGATAGATATTGACATACAGATCTACAGATAGAGATATATAAACACACACAAACGTAACGAAATGAGGGGGAAATACTCATGACAATTACAGTCCTCATTTCTGGAAGTGGTAATTTGCTCATAGCTGGTATTTATAATTAGCTGCATATACTACCCATTCCGTATTCCCTTTGCCTTCAGCAAACACCTCAGCTGGTTGTGGATCTTTGCCCGGTGGGGTGATCCAAATCTTTACTCCTGAAGGGTCTCTGCGATTGATGGCTTTGCCAGGATTGTATCATTGTAGTAATCCATTGACTAATCACAGGGCATGGTAATTCTAAGAGATGCCCTAAAGAACCTTGTGTATTCCGGACATGGTCTTCCTTGGCTGCACCGTGAAGTAGTAGTTCAATTTACTCTTGGGAAACAAGGTCCATCATTCCAGCCAGCACAGGAACTCCCTTCTTTGCCTGTTGATTCAAAGGCACGAAGAGTCCAAAGTTGCCTGGCAGCAGTCTAAAGTTCCAAGTCAATGAAATCATTGTTGTGACTGCTTATGGAAGCATTCCTCCCTTTGGAGCCAAGTTTCTAGGCCAGTAGACCATAAGATCACGGGAAAAGATAGTATCCCTATCTGCCACTGATACTTTTTTTTTATTAAGTTTATTTTGAGGGAGAGAGGGAGAACATGAGCAGGAGAGGGACAGAGAGAGAGAGGGAGAGAGAGAATCCCAAGTAGCTTCACACTGTCAGCATGGAGCCCGACTGCGGGACTTGAACTCACGAACCCTGAGAGTATGACCTGAGTGGAGACCAAGAGTCAGATGCTTAACTGACTGAGCCATCCAGGTGCTCCGATAAGGGATTGGCAACCACAGACCATGAGACTGTGACCTGAGCTGAAGTCAGACGCTTAACCAACTGAGCCACCCGGGGCCCCTCTGCCACTGATACTTAGGCACTGTTGGATCTGCTGGATCATATAGCCCAAAAGGCAGAGCAGCTTGTACAGCAGCTGGGACCTATTTCGGGGCCTCTTTTGTTCTAGTCCCCATTCAAACCCAGTACCTTTTTGAGTCACTTGGGTACATTGGCTGGATGAACACATCCAAATGAGGAATATGTTGCCTCCAAAAACCCATCCGGCACGGTGCCTCTTTTTTGGTTGTGGGAAAGGCCAAATGCAACAGTTTATCCTTCACCTTAGAAGAGATATCTCAACACGGGCCCCTAGAAATTCCACTGTGATGAAGGGCCTCTGAACTCACATGGCATGTATTTCCCACTCTGGCACACAAACATCTTACCAATACATCCAGAGTAGTCGCTGGCTCATGAGACCCGATCAGCATAATGTCATCAATATCACAGACCAGTGTGATGTTTTCTAGAAGAAACGGTGATCCCAATTCCTGCAAGTGAAATTATAACATAGCACCGGGGGGTTGATATGCCCCTGAGGTAGGACGGTAAAGGTGTAGTGTTAGCAAACCGCTTTGGGGGATTGTTATTGACAGGGACGGAGAAAAAGGCGCCTGCCAGATCGATAGCTGCATACCAAGTACCAGGGGATGTGTTCATTTGCTCAAGCAATAAGATCACATCTGGCATAGTGGTTGTAATTGGAATCAACACCTGGTTAAGCTTGTGATAATCCACTGTCATTCTCCGAGCTTCGTCTGTATTCTACATAGTTCAAATAGGTGAGTTGGGAGGGGTGGTGATGGGAACCCCCAACCCTGCATCTTTCAAGTGCTTTCAGCTGTAAAGCAGAGAAATATCCCAGTGCAAGTTGGGAATTGAATATGAAACGTAAATTGTGTGTCAATTCAGTAGGATACGTTATTTTTGTTTGAAACGATACCGTGTCAAATATGTATCAACTTAGATAAAAATGACACAGGATCCCTACCACGTACCTTAGAAAAGAAATTCAAATGGATATAAGGTCGAAAAATCAGGAGAAAGGGGCACCTGGGTGGCTCAGTCGGTTAAGCGTGCCACCTCGGCTCAGGTCATCACCTTGCAGTTTGTGAGTTCGAGCCCCGCATCAGGATCTCTGCTGTCGGGGCAGAGCTGGCTTCCTCGGATCCTCTGTCCCCCTGTCTCTGCCCCTCCCCTGCTCACGCATGCGCTCTCTCTCAACAATAAATAATATAAAAAAAAAAACAAAACTTAGGGGCCCCTGGGTGGCTCAGTGGGTTAAACGTTCAACTTCGGCTCAGGTCATGATCTCATGGTCCGTGAGTTCGAGCCCCGCGTGGGGCTCTGGGCTGACGGCTCAGAGCCTGGAGCCTGTTTCAGATTCTGTGTCTCCCTCTCTCTCTGCCCCTCCCCCACTTTTGCTCTGTCCTCTCTCTCTCGCTCTCAAAAATAAACATTAAAAAAATATTTAAAAAAAAGAGAGACGCTTAACCAACTGAGCCACCCAGACGCCCTAGCAGTGTTTCTTTAAGCAAGACAACACAGAAACTTGGAAAGGGCTAAGAAACATATTTAGATTTTCTCCTAATTTGTATTCTTGCATTAATCTTGTCTTCTTTAAAAATGAAGATGATAATTTTTTGGTTAGTTTAGATTTAGCTGGATCACATAATAATATGAAAAATTCTACAACTGATTCCCTTCAAGAAATTTTACAAATTCAGTACTGATTTCCTCTTTGATCCGAGACAGTTTTAGTGAGTTCTTTCTTTCTTTCTTTCTTTTTTTTTTTTTTTAAGTTTATTTATTTTGAGAGAGAGGGAGAGAGAGAGAGAGAAAGAGAGTGAGAGCATGCGCACGGGGGGGGGGGTGGGCAGGGAGAGGGAGGGAGACAGAATCCCAAGCAGGCACCGCACTGCTTGCACGGAGCCGGCTTGGGGCTCGAACTCACAAACCTTGAGATCATGACCTGAGCCGAGATCAAGAGTCAGACGCTTAACTGACTGAGCCACCCAGATGCCCCGGTAATTTCTTTCTTAATTATGTATGAAGCATTTTTTTCAACTTTACTTTTTTCCTCATTTCAATTTTTTTTTTTTAACATTTATTTATTTTTGAGACAGAGAGAGGCAGAGCATGAACAGGGGAGGGGCAGAGAGAGAGGGAGACACAGAATCTGAAACAGGCTCCAGGGTCCGAGCTGTCAGCACAGAGCCCGACGCGGGGCTCGAACTCACGGACCGTGAGATCGTGACCTGAGCCGAAGTGGACGCTTAACCGACCGAGCCACCCAGGCGCCCCTCTTTTGCTTATTTCAAATTTTATTGGGTCATCATCAGAGAATGTGACATGAAAAAGATTTTTAAATCTTTGTTAAGGTTTCTGTTGTCGCTATTTTTTATAAATATTCATAGGTGTACAGAAATGCATATTTTTTTCACATATGATACAAGTTATGTGATTATGAATACATTAGTATATGTTCACATTATATATGCATCCATACATATATAGTGTATATTATTAATGTATATTAATTAATCACTCCATGTGATTCCTTGTTTTTCATCTGAAGATCTATTTGGTTGAAGAAGGACCACAGTCCACTGATCAAGTAAAACCACATTGTTTTCAAATTCTCCTGGTGTTTGGAATGGTTTTTGCTTTATTTAACTTCTATGTGATTTGCTACATACATATTTTGATTTTCAGAGCTTTCACGTAAACTATATATTTTATTATTGCTTCATGTGGTTTTCCTTTGTTCATTGTAGCTAAAACTTAAAATTATACTTTGATAAAACGGTTTTCGTATTTGCCTATTATTAATTTCATTCGTCCCTTTATTTTTAGCCTCTCTGTATTATTTTATTTTATTATTACAGTTTAAAGGCATACACAAATGCAAAATTATGAAGGATGCTGCAGCTAAAGGAGCATTCAGAAATTGAACACATCCGTTTAACCAGAACCTCGTTGAAAAAATAAAAACAATAAATTGTTTCACATCCCAGATGCCTTCCCCTCATGGAAAACTACTGCTCACACTTGTAATGCCGTAGAGTAGTATTTATCGAAAGATAATCCTTTCCCCATTATATTGCAGTGACACCTTTCTCATAAATTGGTTGATTGGGTATGTGAGAGTCCGTTTCTTTATTGTCTATGCTGTTCCATTGGTCTGTTGGCCTATCCTTATACCGATAACACCCTGTCTTAATTACTACATTATTATAAGAGGACTTGATATCTGATAGTGTAAGTCCTTCCATTTTTATTTGCTGTTCTTTTTATTATTGTTTTCTTCTTCAAGATTGTATTAACTATTATTGGACATTTGTGCTTTCATATCAATTGAAAACTCAGCTTGTCAGTTTCCGTAAATTCTTTACTATTTTTATACCTTTTCTGCGGCGTCGCTTATTAACAATTATCATGGAACCATTTTAAGTTTACAGTTAGATGAGTTTTGTTAAGCGTATGCAGGTTACCCCGCTAAAACAACCCGGTTTTAGAATACTTCCATCATCCTCAAAAGTTCCTTCCTGCACCTGCTTTATATTACTATAGCTTTTTTTTTTTTTTTTTGAACACAAGAGAAGTTTATAGAGTACCCCACAAGGGAGCAGCGGGCAGGACAGCAAAGGATAGACGGCCTATATGACTATAGTTCTGCATTTTCTAAAAATTCATGTAAACGAGGGTAACCAAGGGTTCCACAGCCCCCTTTGCATTTGGGCCCAGCAGAGACCAAGGCCTTGCTTGCACCACCTAGGCCACCTGCTTGCTCAATCCAGAAGCTGCATTCAGGAATGAGAATCAGATCAAAGTCCAGAGAAAAGGACAGTAGAGCTATGCATTTAGGCAGCCATTTTCCATATAGGTATATAATCTTTTTAAAGTATATTTATTTCTTTTGAGAGAGAGTGAGAGCTCACGTGAGAGAGTGAGAGTGAGTCTCAGAGAGAGAGGCAGACAGAGAATCCCAAGCAGGCTCTATACTGTCAGTGCAGAGCCTGATGTGGGGCTCGAACTCATGAACCATGAGATCGTGACCTGAACTGAGATCAAGACTTGGACGCTCAACCGACTGAGTCACCCAGGTGCCCCTATATATATATTTTAAAAATGACTAGAAAATAAGAACTCCATAGGATATAAATCTGTGCAACTAACTATACAATGATATAAAGTAGATTAATATCTATTATTAAAACAAAAATAAGTCCTTAGATGAAATTTTAATTTAGGATAACTAAAGGGTTGCCTGAGGTTATTTGGCTGAATGGTTTTGGTGAATTGAAAAATGGACTTAGAATACCCATCCATCTGGCTAACTTCATCAAGATTAAATTGAAGTATCTCCTTTTTGGGGAGATTTTTCTAATGTGCTTTCTTTGTGCTTAGCACCATTTCCCTCATTATACTCCATTATGTTTTTTTTCTATGTATACAAATGTCTCTGTCCTCTACCTCACTATGTTCAGTGCTTGAGATCTTTTGGTTCAAAAAAATACCACACTGGTTCTCAAATCTAGAAGTACATTAAAATCAGCTAGGGAACTTTTAAAAATTGATGCTTGGACTCCAACCATTAAATCTCCAATCATTAAAGCCAGGATCTCTGTGGGGAGGCCATAGGCATTGCTGTATTTTATTGTTTCTGTTGTTTTGTTTTTTAGTATCTCAGGTCATTGTAATGTTTATTTAGGATTGAGAACCATTGATCGATCACTTGGTAATTGTTTTTTTTTTATAATTTATTTATTTTTTTAAATTTACATCCAAGTTAGTTAGCATATAGTGCAACAATGATTTTAGGAGTAGATTCCTTAATGCCCTTTAGCCCATTTAGCCCATCCCCCCTTCCACAAGCCCTCCAGCAACCCACTGTTTCCTCTCTGTATTTTAGAGTGTCTTATGTTTTGTCCTCCTCCCTGTTTTTATATTATTTTTGCTTCCCTTCCCTTATGTTCATCTGTTTTGTATCTTAAATTTCTCACATGAGTGAAGTCATATGATATTTGTCTTTCTCTGACTGACTAATTTTGCTTAGCATAATACCCTTTCATTCCATCCATGTAGTTGCAAATGGCAAGATTTCATTCTTTTTGATTGCCGAGTAATATTCCATTGTATATATATATATACCACATCTTCTTTATCCATTCATCCATTGATGGACACTTGGGCTCTTTCCATACTTTGGCTATTGTTGATAGTGCTGCCATAAACATGGGGGTGCATGTGCCCCTTCGAAGCAGCACACCTGTATCCATTGGATAAATACCTAGTAGTGCAATTACTGGGTCATAGGGTAGTTCTATTTTTAATTTTTTGAGGAACCTCCATATTGTTTTCCAGAGTGGCTGCACCAGCTTGCAATGCCACCAACAACGCAAAAGAGATCCTCTTTCTCCGCACCCTCGCCAACATCTGTTGTTGCCTGAGTTGTGAATGTTAGTCATTCTGACAGGTGTAAGATGCTATCTCATTGTGGTTTTCATTTGTATTTCCCTGATGATGAATGATGTGGAGCATTTTTTCATGTGTCGGTTGGCCATCTGGATGTCTTCTTTGGAGAAGTGTCTATTCATGTCTTTTGCCCATTTCTTCACTGGATTATTTGTTTTTTGGGTGTTGAGTTTGAGAAGTTCTTTATAGATTTTGGATACTAACCCTTTATCTGATATGTCGTTTGCAAATATCTTCTCCCATTCTATTGGTTGCCTTTTAGTTTTGCTGATTGTTTCCTTTGCTTTGCAGAAGCTTTTTATTTTGATGAGGTCCCATTAGTTCATTTTTGCCTTTGTTTCCCTTGCCTGCGGAGATGTGTTGAGTAAGAAGTTGCTGCGGCCAAAGTCAAAGAGTTTTTTGCCTGCTTTCTCCTTGAGGATTTTGATGGCTTCCTGTCTTACATTTAGGTCTTTCATCCATTTTGAGTTTATTTTTGTGTACGGTGTAAGAAAGTGGTCGAGGTTCATTTTTCTGCATGGCACTGTCCAGTTTTCCCAGCACCATCTGCTGAAGAGACTGTCTTTATTCCACTGGATATTCTTTCCTGCTTTGCCAAAGATTAGTTGGCCATATTTTGTGGGTCCATTTCTGGGTTCTCTATTCTGTTCCATTGATCTGAGTGTCTGTTTTTGTGCCAGTACCATACTGTCTTGATGTTTACAGCTTTGTAATATAGTTTGAAGTCTGGGATTGTGATGCCTCCAGCTTTGGTTTTCTTTTTCAAGATTGCTTTGTCTATTCGGGGTCTTTTCTGGTTCCATACAAGTTTTAGGATTCTTTGTTCTAGCTCTGTGAAGAATGCTGGTGTTATTTTGATAGGGATTGCAGTAATTGTTTAAAAATACAAATTTCTGGAGCCCACCACAGATGCACTGAATCAGAAATTCCAGAGTGTTACCCAGTAATCTATGTTCTGGCCAGCCCTGTAGTTGATACAGACATATCTGTAAAATATGGGAACCACTGATCTAACCAGTGTTATTCAACTTTGACACTAGATTGGAGGCACGGAGATGCTTTAAAAAATACTGATGCCTGGGTACCTCTTTCCTAAGTAGTCTGATTTAATTGTTCTGATCTTGACACTGAGATCTTTACAAAAACTTACTCCAGACAATTTTAATGTGTAGCCAAGATTGAATACCTTACTTGTTCATGAGCCCCTTGAGAACAGAGATCATCACATAACCAGCTTTGTAGGTTCTGAATTTGGCACAGGACTTGACACATTGAATGAGGAGGAAACGAAAATGAAGGAGAACTTCAAAATGGGCAGGGAGCAGGGGAAGAATAGATCAACCATGCTAAAAAAGGTTAAACATTTGAATTTTTCCTTAAGGAATGCAGGTCAACTGCATAGTCTTCAACAGTTATTTAGAGAATCTGACTTTCTTCATATTAACTGAGATTATCTTCATTTTGCTTTTCAAAAGTAAGAGGTATTGGTTCTAGAAAGACTATCTATGAATAATATTATCTACTCTGCTACTCCTCATAAATAATCAGTTGGAATACAAAATATATTCAAATACTTAACTATCTTTCAGGTTTAAAAAATATATCAGGCTGATCATGACTGGAAACCATTCAGCACCAAATGGATCAATTAAGAAAATAAGGAATTTAAAATACATTCACTTCAGGAAAAGATCAGTCTTAATGATTATTAAAATAATCAGTTTAATTATTTATGAAGACAGCTGCATTTCCTTTTTTAAATCTGTTTTGCGGCAAAATCTTCCAACTTCAAATTGTTTTAGACCAAAATCAAGAAACAAATATTTCATTATCTTCAAAAAGACAAAAAGATTAATAATCAACCAAGTTTAGGAGTTATTAACGATTTTCTAATTGAAATTTGGTTAATGCTGGAAACAAGAGGGGCCAAAAAACTACTATTTTTCTTTTCAATTTGGTAATATGATGTCTAGTTTTTAGTCCTTCATTTATCTATTATAATAATTAGTATCAGAAATAGATTAAATTAAAAAGGGGTGTTTAAACATAATTTTCTAAATTATAATATGAAGATATTAGTCATGTTCAAACAAATGCAGTGAAAACAATCGACACAAATGTTTTCCTATATAGTTTTATAAAACAAACAACAATAATCAGAATTTTATCAACAGTGTGTCAACATCCAAATGAAATAGTTGTTTTGTTTTTCGTTTTTTTTAATTTTAAAAAATTTCACTCGCTCTTGAGCTTGGCTCTCTACAATCGCTCCAAGGTTCTGGACTCCTCTGATCCTTCTGACCTGCCCTTCACTGAAGCAGATGATGAATAGACCCTGATCAGAGCAAATGACCACAGCTAGCTTCCAAGCACGATGGCCTTAGTAGATAAGAAGACGCAGAGAGACAACAGCTCATACAAGTTGCAGAAAGTAGCTGATGGTTTGGTTAGTACAATGGTGAATTCTGTGTTACAATGTTAATAACAAGGATCTAGATCAAAGCCATTATCAGAATGTTGGAAATAGAATTGAGCATCTTCCTTGCAGCTATACAACCACAGCTCATCTTAACATTGCCTGCTTCTTACTTCAAGAGAGTTTTAGTATAATTGGTTAATATTCTTGGGCACAAAACTAACAATAGGTAAAACCCGAGGCAGTGGCATAACCCCCACCCCCACCCCCACCCCCAATCAGTTTAATAGATTTCCCATGAGTGCCTAAGCACTTGGCAGTGTACTATGAGAATAAAGGGAGGTAAGCTTAAGTTTTCAGTCAGGATCACACCTTAAGTCCTATGATCTTTTCTCTGGGTTTAGGTCTTCTCTTGAATATTGACCTATGATTCTTCAGTGTCCTATTCTGCAATTCCTCAAAGCTGTCTTATGAAAACGTTGTTCAGACACTCTAGTTGTTCCTAGCATTATTGATGATCTGAATTATCTGATCCATTTTCATTAAAAGAAGAAATATACATTTTGTTTCATATTTATTGCCTATTTCATTTCTAAAAGCCTGTTTCTTTTTCTTTTTTTTTTTTTAATGTTCGTTTATTTTGAGAGAGAGTATGCACCCACTCACCAGCAGGGGAGGGGCAGAGAGAGAGGGAGAGAGAGAATCCAGAGCAGGCTCCACGCTGTGACCGCAGAGCCTGACGCAGGGTTTGATCTCACAAACCATGAGATCATGACCTGAGTGGAAATCAAGAGTTGGACATTCAATTGACTGAGCCACCCAGGTGTCCCTCTCGAAGTCTGTTTCTGTGGTAGATTTGCTAGATCTCCGTTTATGGTTTCCTATGTCCAAACAACTTCAAACTTATATGTTATATCTTGTAATAATCGTAGTTTTATCATATCCGATCACTCCAACATATAAAGTTTGTTTAACTCCATTTCTATTACCTTTGTTTTTTTATGTTTCTTTTTGTTCAAGGCACCTTACATGTTAGGTTATTCTTTGTTTTTAATGTTTATTTATTTTGGGGGAGGGAGGGGAAGAGAGAGAGGGAGAGAGAATCCCAAGCAGGCTCCGCGCTGTCAGCACAGAGCCCGATGCGGCACTCGATCTCAAAAACCGTGAGATCATGACCTGAGCCGAAATCAAGAGTTGGACGCTTAACCGATCCACCCAGGCCCACGTGTTAGGTTATTCTTGACTGTATAATACTGGCACTGCAAATATTGTCAGTGTTGAGAACTGTTGTAAGCAAAATAATGCCCCACCCACAACGATGTCCATGTCCTAATCTTTGGAACCTGTGACTATGTTAGGTTACATGGCAATGGGAAGTTAAGATTAAAAATGGAATTGAAGGGGCGCCTGGGTGGCTCAGTCGGTTGAGCGTCCGACTTCAGCTCAGGTCACGATCTCGCGGTCTGTGACTTTGAGCCCCGCGTCGGGTTCTGTGCTGACAGCTCAGGGCCTGGAGCCTGCTTCGGTTTCTGTGTCTCTCTCTCTCTCTGCCCCTCCCCCGCTCCTACTCTCTTTCTCTCTCTCTCTCTCTGCCAGAAATAAACATTAAAAAATTAAAAAAAAAATGGAATTGAAGTTGCTAATCAGCTGAATTTACAATAGAGATATTACTCTGAATTAATCAGGTAGGCCCAGTGTAACCACAAGGGTCCCTAAAAGTCGAAGAGGGAGGCAGAAGAAAATATTGAGAAGGGGATGTGGCTGTGAGGAAGAAGGGCTAAGGAGAGGAAACACTGCTGAATTCCAAGTTGTGTGAGCCAAGGAACATAGGTGCCCTCTAGCACCTGGAAAAGGCAAGGGAATGACTTTTGGCCTTAGGGAGACAAGAGTGTTGAACTTCTACTAGATAGACTCTTATCTATAGATTTTTCTACTCCCATCTAATCTGTAGAACTTTAAAATAAATCTGTGTTTTGGGGGCGACTACGTTTGTGATCATTTGTTTTTCTTTTCACGAAAGGAAAGTAACAAAGTCCTTGAGACCCAGGGTAAAAGTACCTTGCTCCCGGGAAGATCTGTGTTTGCATCCGTCAGGGACTAGTCTGGGAGCCCCTTAAGGCAAGTTACTACCTTGAGATTCCCTGGATCATCCTAAACCAGTTTGCAAATACAGTATAACTTCGCTTGCATTGTGAGTAAGCTGTTCTGCGAGACAAGCAAACATTTCTAATAAATTTTAACTTGATAAACGAGTGATGGCTTGCAATATAAGTACTACATGACGCCGCATGTCACACGGTCACCACTGAGCCAATGGTTCTTCTCTCTCTCTCTCTCTCTCTCTCTCTGTCTCTCTTGCACTGCAGGATTGTGGGTGATCATCTCCCATGCTCGAATGCTCGGTCTCAGGCACGGTGTTTGGCAGAAATCGGTGAGTTTTTGGAACAATGGAAGGTGCCCACAACCGGCCCTAGTGTATCTTTTGTCCCTTCAAGGCACCTGTGGACAGTCCTTTGCTTTTCCATCCAAGAGTAAGCTTAGGAATGCTTTGCTTCCTTCTAGGTCAGGTGCCTGCAGATAGAGACCCTCTCCTCTGCTGCCTTATTGCCAGTTACATTCAATACAGGATATGACAAGAGTTTATTAATACCATACCGTTGTCAACATCCGTGCCAGCCTAATACAATGGCCGCCACGTGGAGAAAGCTTCCACTGAGCCAATAGATATCAGTGATTCTGTTAGTGATAGTGAAAGTGGTCCTACACAATCACCCTCCCCTCTCTTCTCTCCCTCACACCAGCCACGTAGGTTTTCAAAGGTAAGTGCGGGTCAATTTGTTTATTTTGCTTTATCTTTTGTATTTTCTTTGACTTTTTGTATTATATGACAACATCGTAATCATTTTTCTATGAATATTTTTGGGTTGTGGAACGAATCATCTGAGTTTCCATTATTTCTTGTGGGGAAATTCACTTTGATATACAAGTGCTTTGGATGACAAGCATGTTTCTGGAAGGAATTATGCTCACAAACCAAGGCTTTACTATATGTGTGATGGCCAGCTCTGTTCATTAACAAGAAAATCTTTTCTACAGTTCCATGGTGTGGAGAAAAAATGTATATGTTAGAAACCGCTGAACTGTATCCCTTCAATTCCTGAATTACATGATACATGAATTATATCTTCGTGAAGCTGATCTACATTTTTTTTAAAAAAATTAATGTTTATTTATTTTCGAGAGAGAATGAGAGAGGCAGTGTGCAAGCAGGGGAGGGGCAGAGAGGGAAACACAGAACTTGAAGCAGGCTCCAGGCTTGAGCATAGAGCCTGACGTGGGGCTCGAACTCACAAACCGTGAGATCATGACCTGAGCTGAAGTCAGACGCTTCACTGACAGAGCCACCCGGGTGCCCTTGATCTACATTTTTAAATGTGGCTGTAGTTCTTTGGGTTTCTGCTTTTCTTGCTAGGTTTCTGCTTTCATTCTGATATTGGTATGAAAGTCTATTTTTGCAAAATGTTTCATGCATTAACACACACATATATAATTTTTTAGGTATTGAAAATTATTCAAATGTCAGGAGATAAATAATATTTGTGTGTGTGTGTGTGTGTGTGTGTGTGTGTGTTTAATCTTTGACAAAGCTGGAGTCCTTTTGTTTACATGCCATGGTCAGACTCCTACCCATTTCTTTACTCATGCTCCCTATGTCCTCACAAATCACAACACTACCTTTGTTTAGTTTGGTTGTATATTTTGTTAGCATTTTTCTTTAGTCCTTAAGGATTAAGGCAATAAATGCTGTATAAACATGCATTAAAATGAAAGGTCTAGCCATTTCTGTTCAAAAATCACTGGGATTTTGGTAAAGCACTAGAGGAAATCTTTCTTGGCATAGAAAGGTGATGAATAATAATCATGTCTGAGTTCCATTAAATTCCTGCTGCTATCTCTCAGTCATTTCTAAAGCAAGGATACTGTGTATAAGTGATTATTTTTATTAGAAGACTTTATTGTTTAGAGCAGTGTTAAGTTTATAGAGGAATGGAAGAGAGAGTATGGGGAATTCTTACATACCTCCTCTTGCCAGCCATTTCCCCTGTTATTAACCTCTTCTTTTATTTAAGTTTATTTGTATTTATTTTGAGAGAGAGATAGCGAGCAGCGGAGAGGCAGAGAGAGAGGGAGAGACAGAATCCCAGGTAGGCTCTGCGCCATCAGCACGGAGCCCTATGCAGTCTTGAACTCACAAACCGTGTGAGCCGAAGTCAAGAGGCAGAGGCTCAACCGACTGAGCCACCCAGGCGCCCCGATTTACATTTTTTAAAATTTGTTAAGGTATTTTTCAGGGCCCAGAATTTGGTTTATCGTGGTCAGTATTCCATGTGAGCTTAAGAAGAATGTGTATTCTGCTATTGGATGAAGAATTTTATAAATGTCAGTTAAATCCAGTTCAGTGCTGTTCGGTTCAACTATATCCTTACTGATTTTCTACCTGCTGGATAGATATGTTAATTAACAAAACGGCAGCGTTACAATCTCTGAATGTGACAGCGGACGTGTCTGTTTGTCCTTGAAGTTCTGTCAGATTTTGGCACAAACGTTTTCATTCTCTGTTATGTTAGATACATACATGTTAAGGATTATTATGTCCTGGAGGTACGTCTGCATTATGTTATATTGTTTTCTTGGAGAATTGACACTTTTATCATTGTGTTCATGCCCTTCTTTTCCCGTGATGCGTTTCCTTGTTATAAAGTCTGGCATGTCTGAAATTAATATAGTTATTCCTGCTTCCTCTTGATTTTGGTATGACTCTCTATCTCTTTACTTTTGATGTAGCTGTGTTTTTACATATAAAGTGGGTTTCTTGTAAACAACATATACTTGGGTCTCGGTTTTGATCGGCTCTGACAGTTTCTGTCTTTTAATTGGTGTATGTAACCATTTACACTTAACATGATTGCTACTACGGTGGGATCGGTAGTATGATCACTAGTGATTGTTTTCTATTTGTGATCATTGTCCTTTCTCTCTCTTTTTTTTTGGTCTATCCCTATTTTTCTCCCTTCTCTGGTTTTAATTGAACATTTTATATGATTCCATTTTTCTTCCTTCTTAGAATATCAATTTTACTTCTTTTTTTAATTTTTGGATTACTTTCCTACAGTTTGACATACACGTTTACAACTAGTCTTCAGCCCACTTTCAAAAAAACAATACCGTATTGCTGCATAGCTGGTACAGTTATCTTAGAATATTCTCGATTCCTTTCTCTTGTCCTTCATAACATTGCTGTCATTCATTTCACTTATCCATAAGCTATAATCATCTGACACATTGTTGTGATTATTTTGAGCAAATGTGTAAATGGTTTTTAAGAAAGCTTCCAAGAATACTGATTGATGTTTAGATAACACAATTATTATCTTCAATGAAATGAGCCACTCAACATCAAATTCACTATTAATTGGGCCGTAATTTCACATTCAAAAAGATGTATGTGTTTCTTTCACTGCAAACCTGAGAGAATGTTAAAACTAATAAACACATAATTTACTGAGCATTTGCTGTGCTCTAGGCACTGTTTCAAGTTTCTTACATGCATTATCGTATTTCCTTCTACAAAATCTTTGTACTCTTCCTCAGTTTACAGTTGAATAAGCTAACACACAAAACATTTACATAACTTTCCGAAGGTCACGGGACGCATAAATTCTGGTAATTGGAAAGGTAGGATTTGAACCCATGCATTGTGGTTCCAGATCCCCGCCTTTTTTTATTTACACTATTCTGCCTCCAGGTATAAGGGAGGAAATATAAAATAATGAAGGAAAGGAAACTAAGTATTTTTAAACACAATGTGCCAGAAATTATTTAATTACTTTATTTCATTACTAATTACTTTATGCATATCGTTTCATTTAATTCTCACAGCACACTAATAGGTGATTTTCATCAATAGTTACAGATGAGGAAACCATAGCTCAGAAAGATTAAATAATTTTACCAAGGACACAGGGCCAGTATTGTAACTACATTCTGTCGGACTCCAAATAATATGCTAGACTACACTTAACTGAAAAATCAACTCTGATTTCTCCATTGGGAAATATTTATAGGACACTTGCCAGGGTATTATACACTTGAAAATAACAGGGGCATTAATTACACAAATCCCTGCAGTAAAGATGAGGATCCAAGCACCCTAACTGAAAATCATGGAAAAGCACTTTGTTACTCTTTAAAAGGCCACTGTTGTGGGGGCGCCTGGGTGGCTCAGTCAGGTCAGCGTCCAACTTCGGCTCAAGTCATGATCTCATGGTCCGTGAGTTCGAGCCCTACCTCAGGCTCTGTGCTGGAGCCAGCTTCGGATTCTGTGTCTCCTTCTCTCTCTGCGCCTCCCCATCTACATTCTGCCTCTCTCTTACTCGCAAAAATAATAAACATTAAAAATTTTTTTCTTTTTTTTTTAATGTTTACTTATTTTTGAGAGAGAGAGAGAGAGAGAGAGAGACAGAGTGTGAGCAGGGGAGGGACAGGGGGAGAGGGAGACAGAATCTGAAGCAGACTCCAGTCTCTGAGCTGTCAGCACAGGGCCCAACTCGGGGCTAGAACTCACGGACTGCAAGATCATGACCTGAGCCGAAGTCGGATGCTTAACCGACTGAGCCACCCAGGTGCCCCCCCCCCCCAATCTTTTAATTAAAAGACAAAAAAACACCACTGTTGTCATCATCATCACCATTATCATGATTTTCATGATCATCATCGATTTGGCCAATTAAAAACACATTAATTTCGCTGTCCTTTAAAATATGATTTTCTATGCAAATTGGTGCAGCCGCTCTGGAAAGCAGTGTGGAGGTTCCTCAGAAAATTAAAAATAGACCTACCCTATGACCCAGCAATAGCACTGCTAGGAATTTATCCAAGGGATACAGGAGTACTGATGCATAGGGGCACTTGTACCCCAATGTTTATAGCAGCACTCTCAACAATAGCCAAATTATGGAAAGAGCCTAAATGTCCATCAACTGATGAATGGATAAAGAAATTGTGGTTTATATACACAATGGAATACTACGTGGCAATGAGAAAAAATGAAATATGGCCTTTTGTAGCAACATGGATGGAACTGGAGAGTGTGATGCTAAGTGAAATAAGCCATACAGAGAAAGACAGATACCATATGGTTTCACTCTTATGTGGATCCTGAGAAACATAACAGAAACCCATGGGGGAGGGGAAGCAAAAAAAAAAAAAAAAGAGGTTAGAGTGGGAGAGAGCCAAAGCATAAGAGACTGTTAAAAACTGAGAACAAACTGAGGGTTGATGGGGGGTGGGAGGGAGGGCAGGGTGGGTGATGGGTATTGAGGAGGGCACCTTTTGGGATGAGCACTGGGTGTTGTATGGAAACCAATTTGACAGTAAATTTCATATATTAAAAAATAAAAAATAAAAAATAAAATAAAAAATAAAAAAGTAAAAAAAAAATATGATTTTCTAAAACTTTTTTTAAGTTTATTTGAGAGAGACTGAGACAGCACGAGTGGGGGAGGGGCAGAGAGAGAGAGGGAGAGTGAGAGAATCCCAAGCAAGCTCTGCACGGTCAGCGCAGAGCCTGATGGTGGGGCTCCAACTCACAGAGCCGTGAGATCGTGACCTGAGCCGAAACCAAGAGTCAGATGCTTCCACGAGGTCATGAAGAGTCAGACACTTAACCATCTGAGCCAGCCAGGCACCCTTAAAATATGATTTATGTGGTGATGGACTAAATTAGTTATGCCATGAAGCATAAAATCTTTTTCTGAACTCATTTTAGTAAATACGTGTTAAATACTATATAGAAGGTTATGAACTTTTCCTCCTCCAAATGTAAATGCTCTCAACCCCTTCCTTTTTCCATAGCTTAATAAATTTGGTTTAATGATTGTCAAATTTGTGGTTTATGTTTTGAGAGATATTGGCATGAAAATAATTCAGGACATTTATTCAAACTTTAAGAAGTCTCAATTTAGAGCAGCCTTTGCAAAATCACCAGTTATAAGTTGTTATTTTCACAGAAACAGTAATGAGTTTTAAGACAGGCTGTGATAACTCATCGCAGTTTGTCAGGACCTGGGCTAGGCTGCACACTGTTTAGGGTGAATTGTTGAACATTGGACATCATTTAGAGCCTTCTGCTGCTTTTTCCAAAGACCAATGACTTGAGGAATAGAGAGGCCCACATAATTTATGCCTAAGCGCTTCGGTATTTGTCAAAAAAAGAAATACATAATGTAACATTACTTTTTGTGAATCTTCTTTAAACACCAAAAATAAACATATAAAAATAAACAAAAATAACTTTCATCTTACTAAATATCCTGTAGTAATCATAATTCCCTCACCTAATTTTCATAAAGACTTTATGAGATAGCTATTAATTTATGAGGTAGCTACTAATTATGATCATCCCCATGTTATGGAGGTCACTGAGGCTCATAGAGATTATTAAGCCTTGCCCAAATCCATATGGCTCTACCCCAGTAATACGTGAAGCTAGAATTTGAACTCATGTCTCTCTTTTACCAAAGCCTATGCTCTAGATACTGGTTTTGCCAGCCCCAGTAAGTATATAGGCTTGGTTACATAATGCCAAGGTCTTCTACTGCAAGAGTAATTTTTGGTTCCATTTCATCACTTCTCTATTCAAAAGCATATTTCCTAAGAGAGCCCAATAAACTGGTAAATAACTCTGTTGGTGGCAAAGTTATTTTTCACATTACTCCCTGTCACTTTCCTCTACTGGTTTTCTTAATATATGAGACCTAAAGGGCCTTTTTCGTTGTTGTTAAGTAGGCTTCATGCCCAACACGGAGCCCAGGGCAGGTCTTGAACTCAGAACACTGAGATCAAGACTTGAGCTGAGATCCAGAGTTAGATGCTTAACTGGCTGACCCATCCAAAGAGCTTTTTAAGTCGCAAAAAGACTGGAAGGGGTCACAAAGAACAAAGAGCCTCAAGATAGTAAGGCTGGAAGAAGCCTTTTGAGGCACTATATAGCCAACTCTAGTTTCTCTTCCTTCAGTGAGACAGCGGTTCTCACAAATTCATTGAAGGTGGAATTATGAAAACGATGTAAACTCAAAGGGAAAACAACAACTCCATTTCCACAGATGGTTTCAGAAATGCCTGAAAGAAATACTAAGGTGAAATGTGTTCATGATTGAAGGTGAGCCTCCAAAAAAGCCATCATACAAGGATGGTGGAGGGCCACGAGCCGAAAATTTGCTTTATGGATCCACGGCAATGTTTAGTGAAAACTAGGTCAATCGGACTCTGTGATCTTTGGCAACTCCTATCTCAGCAGATGCAGACGTCTTTTGCAATGTGAAACCACGGAGCAGAAATGATTTTCCACAAAATCACATTTTCCTATGATTTATCCTTTTAGGAAAGAATAGTGTAAGGTGGAGTTTCTGGGTTTTTAAAAATAGTTTAGTATATGAAATATTATGGAGTAATAGGAAATAATGACAAATTTCATGTCTAATAGACAGTATGACCAACCTGTGAAAATGAAGTTAGGCACCCTCTGATTCAACCCTCCAGATGCAAATACGCAGGGCAGAGAGGGGAAAGAACATACCTAACGCCTTCCTGGTAGTAAATAGCAGAGTGAAGACTAGAAGCTGTGCCTTTGATTCCAACTTTTGCATACAGAAATAATAAAAGGTAGCACTAACATAACATATATACATGCATATAGATACACACACACACACATAAATACATAGACACCTCACAAAAATCCCACAAAGTGAATACTCTTAGTAACACTTTGGACAGATGAGGAAACAACCAGAAACTTTTGCCAAGTCACATAGCTCGGAAGTGGTGAAACTGAGATTTGAATTCAGGTAGCCTGAATGTAGAATCTGTACACATAACCACTTCACTGCATTTCCTCTGTCGTCCAATTTGAACCTTTGGCGTAGCTAAGCTTTAATCAAAACTTTCGTTGAGGTCTCGATTCTGGGTGAACCTCAGAATGGTATTACCTTTATCTAGTCGCTTAATATGCAAATCCACACTGACACTCAGAGGGCTCTTCTTCTTCTTCTTCTTCTTCTTCTTCTTTTTAATGTGAAATTTATTGCCAAAATGGTTTCCATCCAACACCCAGTGCTCATCCCAACAGGTGTCAGAGGGCTCTTCTATAACACTAACTTCAAACTTCTCAGTGTCCTGCCATACAGAAATGAAGGCACGGAATTGTAAAGGATTCACTCCAGGTTATAGGAGGAGAGGGAAATAATTCCAATACCGGAACGCAAACATCCTTACTAACCTGTTGGCCAGCACCATGTATTCCCAAAGCACAGAGGTTTGTCTGGCCCAGGGCAGGACCACAGAAATGAAGTGACCTCTAACGTGTTCAAGGGCCACGGACCTGAGGGTTTTTCAAGAAACCGCTAAGCAACTAGCTAGACTGTAAACTATTCTCTCCATCATTGAGGACAACTGTTTCTTCAGGTGGTCTCCACTAGGAAAGGCGTGGCTTTTGTGAAGGCTGACACGACTTCTAAGGTCTGATTTTGTCATTCTGTCCCTCATCGTGTGACACACGAATTCAAGTCAGAGCCTGTCATTTGCATGAAGCCACAGCCTCATATTTGAAGATGAATGAAACCACAGTTCAAGAATGTTCTAGTTGCTCCTTTCAATACACATTCTCAAATATATATTCATATGTGGAGACACTCTAGAATTTTAGTAAGGTGGATGGAATAAATATGCCAGGATGTGTCCATCAGGATACCATGTCATCGTGAGAGATGTTAGATTTGCGTATTACAGTATATGGAAGCAAAATTTCTTGGTCATGTCATGCTTATTAAATACATGTCATATCTGCTTTCTACAGGCACGATGTATTCTCAAGCGTCAGGCAAAGAGAAGAAAAAGAAGAGCCCCATGTTCCAAGAAAGAATGGCCACATGCTTGCACCAGGCTGAAGAGTGAAGATTATCTCTCACTCGACCTTTCCTTCCACACGACACAACTAAACTTTTTAAAAAGAGTTTTGTGAATGCCCGACTTCAAAATGATAACTCTTCATCCTTTGAGAAAGAATGAAAAAAAAATTTAATCTCATCATAAACTTCCTCTCCATCCTGTTTTTCCGTCATCACTCCCCTAATCTTCTCCAGCTCCGCTTGTTGAAATCTACCCACCCTTCAATAAAGGGATGAAATGGAATTTCTAGAAGGAATGCACCATTAAGCATGACCACCCCCATCATATTTCCACATGAAAGTATTCTTGCTTTCTCCTCTGTATTCCTGTATCACCTTTCTCATACCATCATTACAGCACTTCTGTGTATTTAAATCAAACCACGACAGAAGAGTTCTCAATGGAAATCTGTCTTGATCAATGTGCAATTATGGCTGATCACTTCCAATGAAAGCTGACCCAAAGGAGCAGAAAGCTGCAGAGCTCTTGGGGGCAAGAATTCCCCCACATCTTTTTTCTCTCTCTTTCTTCTAAGGATGGGCTTTCATTTCCAGGTCCTAGCCCTCTTGGGTGGCATTTGACTTGTTTTTATGAACTTCTGAGGTTAAGGAGCCAATTGTAGTTTTACTCATAGGGCCAGTCTGGTCCATTGATTTGAATTAAAGGGAGAAAGCTGTTTCTAGGAGTGATGATTTGTGTACCCGCTAACTGTTGTGGAACAAAATTAAATCATTGCTATCACAGGCCCGGAAAAGTTGGTTTCTAATGGTAAATATTGAAATCTTCCATTTCCTGAGTTTCAGGTTGAGGAATTGAAAAGGAGTTTTTTTTTTTTTTTTCCTCAACAAGCCGCCTCCCAAGGGCACAGTGGTAAACCATAGGTTAGAGTGTCATTATTTAGGCGGTCTTAATGACAGTGATTAGAATTAGAAGGCTCGTTTACATTAACTTTAATAAAAATTAGCTATAGAGGTTAGGGAACAAAGTAAAATACTGCATTTGATTCACAGTATAAATAGGACAATGTTTTGTACACATCACCATTATAATTTGGGAAAATCAAGACTATTTCCAAAGCTTTATTATATTTTAGTGAATATGCCACTTTTTAAAAATATTCTCCAGTCTGTTTTCTGTATTTAAGAGTCTCTTATAGTTCGTCTCCCTGTTTTTATCTTCTTTTTCCTGCCCTTCCCCTATGCTCATCTGCCTGTTTCTTAAGTTCCACGAGTGAAATCATATATATGTCTTTCTCTACCTGACTTATTTCGCTTAGCATAATACACTCTAGTTCCATCCATGTTGTTGCAAATGGCAAGTTTTCATTCTTTTTGATCGCCGAGTAGTATTCCATTGTATATATATATACACCACATTTTCTTTGTCCATTTGTCAGCCCATGGACATTTGGGCTCTTTCCATAATTTGGCTATTTTTGATAGTGTTGCTATAAACATTGGAGTGCATGTGCCCCTTCGAATCGGCACTTTTGTATCCTTTGGATTTATTTCTAGTAGTGCAATGGCTGGTTCGTAGGGTAGTTCTATTTTTAATCTTTTGAGGAACCTCCATAGTGTTTTCCAGAGTGGCCGCACCAGTTTGCATTCCCACCAACAGTGTAACTGGGTTCCCCTTTCTCTGCATCCTCGCCAACACCTGTTGTTTCCTGTGTCATTAATTTTAGCCATTCTGACAGTTGTGAGGTGGTATCTCATTGTGGTTTTTTTGATTTGTATTTCCCTGATGATGAGTGATGTTGAGCATCTTTTTATGTGTCTGTTAGCCATCTGGATGTCCTCTTTGGAGAAGTGTCTATTCATGTCTTCTGCCCATTTCTTCACTGGATTATTTGTTTTGAGGGTGTTGAGTTTGGTAAGTTCTTTGTAGATTTTGGATACTAACACTTTATCTGATAGGTCATTTGCAGTGATGTTCTTCCATTCTGTTGGTTCGAATAGACCACTTTTCAAGTGACATGTTTAAAAGTGATTATTGTCTGTGACATAAACTCAGTTTATAACATGTGTAAAAGAATTGAAATACACCTACACTAGTTCATTGGCATAACCGATATCAACTGAAATTATTTTTTCACTATATCTTTATATCATCAGCGATTTAATTTTTATTGTTTAAAATATTTATTTGTTCGTTTTCAGAAAGAGAGAGAGAGAGCAAGCAGGGAGGGACAAAGAAAGAGGGAGACAATGAATCCCAAGCAGTCAGCACGCTGTCAGCATAGAGCCCTATGCAGGGCTCGAACTCATGAACCTGAGCCGAAATCAAGAGTTGGGCACTTAACCAACTGAGCCACCCAAGCACCCCTCAACTGAAATTATTAATCACTTAAGCCCAACAGCGGGAGCCTGCCAGTTTACTAGGTACTTTGGAAATCAATCAATAATCAGTATCGGTGGTGTTTTTAATTTAATTATAACAGATTTATGGAGTTATAATTGATATGCAATAAACTTTACATACATAAGGTACACATTTGGTAACTTTTGACATATATGTATATATATATGTATGAAATATACATACCCATGAAACCATCACTGTAATCAAGAAAATGAATATAAGCATCACTCTCAAAGTTTCCTCATGTCCCTTTGTAAACCGTATCCCCACCTTCCCTGCCTCCTGTTTCTAACCAATCGTTGATTTGATTTTGTCACTGTCAATTAGTTCACCTTTTCAGGAATTTTATGTAAGTAGATTTGATGGAATCCTTTTTTGGCTTCTTTCACTTGATGTACGTGCATTAAGATTCACCAAGGCTATATGTTGGACATCTGGGTTGCCTCCTGTTTAGGTCTAATACAAACAAGGCTGATATCGATATTTGTGTACAAGTTCTCATGTGGACATATGGATTCATTTCTCTTGGGCAAATACCTGGGAGCGGAAGGGTCGCATTATACGATAGACATATGTTGAACCTTTTAAGAAACTGTCAAACTGCTTTCCAAGGTGGTTGCGTCACTTCCGATGGTGCCGAAATGAAGATTTGTCTTCCCGCCTTATGAGTCACACGGACACTGAGATGTGTCAGGTACATCCGGATTTCAGACAAGGGGAGGAAACTCTGCCTAGTTTTGTAATTGCTCTCGTGCAAAGCATCTATTGGCTGATTCTTTAATCATATGTCCTTTTGTTTTGTTTGGGTTTTGCTTTTGTGTTTTTGTCTGAGATAGATTTTGTTTCTCCTTCCCTTTAATTTTTTAAACAAGCGTTGGTGAGCATGTGGAGACGTTGGAGCTCTAGCACAATGTAGGTGGGAATGCAAACTGGTGCAGCCACCGTGGAAAACAGTAAGGAGGTTCCTCAAAAACTTAAAAATAGAACTACTATATGATCCAGCAATCCCACTTCTGGATATTTATCTGAAATAATTGAAATCAGGATCTTGAAGAGACCCTCTTCAAGGATCTCTTGTTCGTTGTAGCATTATTCACAATAGCAAAGAGGTGGAAACAATCTAAATGTCCATCGATGAAGAAATGGATAAAGAAAATGTGTTATATCCATACAATGGAATATTTTTATTTAGCCATTAAAATAAATCCTGTCTCGGGGCAGCTGGGTGGCTCAGTGGGTTAAGCGGACGACTTCAGCTCCATTCATGATCTCATGGTTCCTGAGTTCAAGCCCCGCATCGGGCTCTCTGCTGACAGCTCGGAGCCTGGAGCCTGCTTCAGATTTGTGTCTTTCTCCCTCTCTGCCCCTCGCCCGCTCACGCTCTGTCTCTCTCTTAAACATAAATAAACATTTAAAAAAATATATATAGAAAAATAAAATAAATCCTGCCATATGCTACAACACGGATGAACCTGGAAGACATCACTAAGTGAAATAAACAATTCACAGAAGGACAGTCACTGCATGATTCCACTTTAAAAAAATATTTTTTTAATGTTTTTATTTATTTTTGAGACAGAGAGAGACAGAGCATGAGCAGGGCTCGAACTCACGGACTGTGAGACGATGACTGAGCTGAGGTCGGCTGCCCAACCGACTGAGCCACCCAGGCACCCCCGCATGATTCCACTTTTATGAGATATCTAAAGTAATCAAACTCATTGAGGCAGAAAGTAGAGTGGCGGTTGCCAGAGGCTGGGGAAAAGGGATATGGAGAGTTACTAATAAACAGGCACAAAGTTTCAGTTAAGCAAATGTATAAGCCCTCGAGATGTGCTAAACAACATTGTACTTTTGGTCAACAATAATGTACCTCTCTTGTATTCTTGCAGCAATAAAGGAAAATCTAAAAAAGTAGACTATTTCTCAGAGCAGTTTTACTTTCACAGTAGAATTGAATAGAAAGCATAAAGTTCACCCCCTACCAGACTGGTTCGTTTGTTACCATTAATGAATCTACATTGCTACATCATTATCACCCAAAGTCCATAGTTTGCCTTAGAGTTCATTCTCCGTGTTGCACGTTCTGTGGGCTTGGACAAAGTTATAATAGCATATATCCACCTTCATACGTCCCACTGAGTAGTTTCGCCGGCCTACGGTTTCTCTGTGCTCTGCCTTTTCATCCTTCCCTTCTCCCAACCCGGGGTAATCACGGATCGTGTTACTGTCTCCATCGTTTTGTCTTGTCTAGAGTGTCGTATATTTGGAATCGTACAGTAAATATGTAGCCTTTCCTTCTCATGGCTTTCTGGCACACTACTTTGTACTGCTGGATAACGTTCCATCATTAGCCTGGCTTTTTGTTTTCTCAAAAGTGCAATTTAAAAAATAGAAATTTATAATTTTGATGAAATATGATCTCTCAATTTGTACTGATTCTTGTGGATCACCTTTTTAATATTGTATTTAAGAAATCTCGGCTTAACCCAAGGTTGCAAAGATTGGCTTTTATGTTTTCTTCTTACGTATTCTCTTATGTTTTGTAGTTTAAGGTTTTACGTTTAGGTCTGTTATCTGTTTCGAGTTAGTGTTTGTATATGGTGTGAGATTTGGAGCTCAATCTTTTGGCACAGAGAAATCCCGTTGTTTCCGTACCATTTCCAAAAACGACTATTCTTTCTCTGTTGAGCTGGCTTCACATTTGTATTGAAAAGCAGTTGCCCATATTTGTTTTTGTTTTTAATTTTTGTTGTCTGTTTATTTATTTTTGAGAGAGAGGGAGAGACAGAGCATGAGTGGGGAAGGGGCAGAGGGAGAGGGAGACACAGAATCTGGAGCAGGCTCCAGGCTCTGAGCTGTCAGCACAGAGCCCGACGCGGGGCTCGAACTCACGAACCATGAGATCATGACCTGAGTTGAAGCCAGACGCTCAGTTGAGTGAGCCACCCAGATGCCCCAGCAGTGGCCCATATTTGTGAGATAAGGATACTTGTTGATTTATTACCTTTCTTCATGCCAGTATTACATTGGCTAGATTATTGTAGTTTTTATGAAAGTCTTGAAATCACCTTGTGGTTTTTCTCTAAATCTATTTTTTAAATTTGTTTTGGTTACTGTAGATTATTTCATTTGCCATATGAATTTTAGAATTAGCTTAATTTCTACAAATGTTTAATAGAGTTCACCAGGGAAGCCATTTGGTTCTGAAGTTCTCCTTGTAAAAAGGTGTTTTTTTAAAAATTTTTTTAATGTTTATTTATTTTTGAGATAGAGACAGAGCACGAGTGGGGGAGGGGCAGAGAGAGAGGGAGACACAGAATCCAAAGCAGGCTCCAGGCTCTGAGCTCTCAGCACAGAGCCTGATGTGGGACTCGAACCCACGAGCCATGAGATCATGACCTGGGCTGAAGTCGGACACCCAACCGACTGAGCCACCCAGGCATCCCAGGTGTTTTTTTTTTTTAAATCAATTTATTTCATAAAATCTTTTAAATGTTTATTTACTTTTAAGAGAGAGAGAGAGAGAGAGAGAGAGAGAGCATGAGCAGGGGAGGGTCAGAGGGAGAGGGAGAGAGAAGGAATTCCAAGCAGGCTCCGCGCTGTCAGCACAGAGCCTGACGTAGGGCTTGAACTCACGAACCGTGAGATCATGACCTGAGCCAAAATCAAGAGTCAGATGCTTAACCGACTGAGCCACCCAGGCACCCCAAAATCAATTTATTTCATAAACCATATGAATAGTCAAGTTATCTATTTCTTCATAAGTGAACTTTGGTAGTTTGTGCCTTTCAAGGAATTTATTCATTTTCTCTAATTTGTTGAAATTATTAACATATAGTTGTATATAATATCCTCTTATTACCCTTGAAACATCTGTAGAGTCTCTTGTGATGTCATCTCTCTCATTCTTCAAATCGGTAATTTGTGTCTTTGCTATTTTTGTTTCCTGATCACTCTAGCTAAGGCTTTTTTTTTTTTTTTTTTTTTTTTTTTTTAAGGTCCAATCTGATAGTCGCCACCTTGTAAGTGGGGACATTGGTACTATTTTCATTTAACATGACTGTCTACATGTTAGGTTTCTTTAATACTCTGTCTTGAGAATTCTGCCTTTATCTCTTCAGATGCTGAGGGTATCTGTCAGTCTTTGTCTGACACATGCATTCTCCCACTTGTGCCACAACCTGGACAATCTCTCAAGACGGTAAGGCAGAGGCTACGGACACCCATTTCTCAGGGATCACCCTCCACTACTCCGTGATGCTCAATGACTTAGAAACCGTTGTTTCATGTGCTTTGTCACTTCTTGAAGGTGTTTTAGGCGGGAGGGTAAATCTGGTATCTCTTATGTCATTGTGGCTGAAAGAAGGAGTCCCAAATAATTCTAGTTATATTACATTTTTTATTCTAGACATTCTACGTACAGAAAGAAGTTGAAACATGTAAAATCTACTCAGTTTGTGGCCGTGAACAAATTACAAATGATTCTATAAAGGGATCATTATCAAAACAGATTTTTATCATATGTTTACTTAATGGATTATAGTAAGGATTAAATGAGAGGTACTGCTTCATAAGGAAACCTGATTGGACATTAGGAATGAAATGATGGTACATTACAAGCCAGCACAGTTACTTAATTATATTGCATATGATAGATATCCATGTTTCCACTCACTGGGAGGTCTATTTTCTTTTCTTTTCCTTTGTCTCCTTTCTTTTCTTTTCTTTTCTTTTCTTTTCTTTTCTTTTCTTTTCTTTCTTTCTTTCTTTCTTTCTTTCTTTCTTTCTTTCAGTATAACTGCCAATTATACAATTATACAATATATAATGGGAGTTCCATTTTTCAAGCCAGACCCATGGCAAATGGCTTGAGAGCCCTTGCAATAGATCTCTAAGCTTACTTCCAAATGTGGGAACCTTTAATTCTCTCTTTTTATGAGTAACACTGTACACCTATGTATAAAGTGGAGGGATATTTGCATAGGATTTTTTTTAAAGAAGTAAACATACAGTATTGACTTACACAGATGATGATGGTGACAATGACCTTCTTAGATTTGCACACATCTTTTCACTTCTCAAGGTTCCATATCTAAAATTTATTTTCTCAGTAAAATATATAAGACGATCATAAATGCGCCCAGACTTACATTTCTTAGAGCTATTTAAAAATTACTCAATTCCAATAGTGACCCAATGAGTATCATTACTCATCAATATGGCTTTAATATCAATGCCAGAGGATTTCATAAAATAAAGTGAATATGAGACTGGTCAGGTTAATGAATAAATTACATAGTTATTCCATTTATCAATATAATTACTATCATGACTAATAGGGTTGGAAATAGCAGCCTTATAAGTCACATCATCAAATTCACCGTGCAAAATCAGAATTTCCCCTCTAGCCTTTTAAACAGTGTCCATATTCAGCCCACAAGGCATTGAGAAGGAAAATGACAGACAGCCATCCAGCTATGTAGCACATGTAAAGAACACTGGATCCATATCTTACATTTTTAAGGACATTATAATGCCAAAGTGCTTGTTCATATTTCTTCATGTCTGCAGAACATCAAGAGGTGGTGCTTTACCTTCAAACATGTACCTTTGACTTTTCCTAAGACTTTGCTTTTCTTATATTTTACAGCTTGACTGTTTTAGGACGTAAAGGAATGAGAATTCTAGTGTCATTTTAGTATTGGCTTCTTATAAATGACTTAAGTATATTCTCACTTTTTTTTGTTTTTTTTGTTTTGCCATTTAACATATTTTGTGCTTGTGTCGGTCCTGCTTTCCCTAGAAATATAGCTTGAGTTTTCTGTATTTGCTAGATAAACTTAAGTCTTTCAAATATCCAAAGCCTTTCATCTGATATTATTTGCAACTACTAAGTTATGAGCTTATAAGGACTGTTAAGAGTCAAGTCAAAGAAATAGCTTTGTTTTGAATATGAAACAGGAGGATCCAGGGGCGCCTGGGTGGCTCAGTCGGTTAAGCGGCCGACTTCGGCTCAGGTCATGATCTCACGGTCCGTGAGTTCGAGCCCCGCGTCGGGCTCTGTGCTGACAGCTCAGAGCCTGGAGCCTGTTTCAGATTCTGTGTCTCCCTCTCTCTGACCCTCCCCCATTCATGCTCTGTCTCTCTCTGTCTCAAAAATAAATAAACGTTAAAAAAAAAAAGAAACAGGAGGATCCATGAACTAGGAAATATACTGTGGGTGCCAAGGGCAGGCTTCCCCCCGAATGTGCCACAATGGCATATTGATTTATTTTATTTGATTTTATTAAGTATTTATTTTTGACAGAGAAAGAGAGAGAGAGAGAGAGAGCGAGCTAGTGGCGGAGGGGCAAGAAGAGAGGGAATCTGAAGCGGGCTCTGTGCCCACAGCAGAGAGGCTGATGTGGAGCTCGAACTGAGGAACCATTGACCTCGTGCCCTGAGCGGAAGTTGGATGCTGAACCGACTGAGCCACCAGGCATCCCCGCATATAAATAAAAGTTACTGAAGCCACGGCCTGTGCAAGAAGGACACTCAGACCCTCCCCTGTCCTCCTGAAAGCAGGAAATGAATCTCCCATCTGAAAGGCACCTTCCCGGTACCGGGAGGTAAAGAGACATCCTATCACAAGACATAGGACGTTCAGAGCCCGGAAGGCTGTAGAAACTATCTCAGCTCAAATTCTGTTTCGAATTCCTTACTAACTGAAGTTTCCAACGTTTTGTTTTGTCAAGTCCTCGCTGATTGATTGTCTCTTTGTCTAGAAAGTATAAAAACTGCTTGCATCTTGGTCATTTTTTCAGGTCTCAATCTCATTATTGGGCCTCCGTGTGCACATAATAAAACTTTGGGTTTTTTTCTCCTGTTAAATTATCTCTTGTAAATTGAATTATGAGTCCCGCTGGAAGACCTTGAGGGTACAGAAGAATTCCTCCTTTCTTTCAGTACACACCAAGCATTTCCATGATTTTTGGCCCGTGTGTATACAATTGGTCAATCAGTTCATTGTCTTGACTGAATTGGTTAATTTGGTGAAAATCGTGGATCTTTATAGCTGTAGCTCAAGCAAGCCTGTGCGTCAACCACTGGTTCAGAAGTTGTGAGTGGACGTCACTGAATTTCATTATGTGTATCAGCCAAGATACGTGTGGTTATACCAGAATCATGATAGCCACAAAACTTCAATGGCTTACCACAATAAAAGGTTTACTCTTGCTTATGCTGTATGTAAATGTCCAGCCGGCAGGGGGCCCAGATCATCCTTGTTACTCAAGACAAGGACAGAACAGCCACCATCTCAGATGTCCTTGGTTACTTTACCTTTGATAATAGTCTTCTGGAGGGTATTGTCTGGCAATTAAACCCCCCAGTTGGAAGTGATCATACATTATTCCTGCTTACAGCCCATTGACCCGATCTCATGAGACCCCACTCAACTGCAAGTTTAATTTTACCATGTGGCCAGAAGACAGAGATTTGGACATATTTGGTGAAGACCACTCATGACTACTTCACATTATATATGTTTTACGCTGTATGATTAACTAGGGAAATTTGTTTAATTAAATGTATAAGCCTCAGTTTAAAAGACAGAAACATGATTTACAAGTCTCACGTTCAAGTCGAACGCCTCGTGTTCAAGTTAGATGTTCGAAGTTTAAAGTAGACATTTCCTGCTCAAGTTAAAACTACCTCAAAAGCCAAAACAAGGTAGAGCATTTACATAATGTATAAAACAGCTGCAGGAATGTTCTGAGGAATTGACATTCACATTTTACATCAAAATTGTCCTACTTAAAAAAAAAGTCTATATTTATTCCTCATTGAAAAAAGGGCAATATTCCTTTTTATATTGGCTATACAGAGATCTACTTACATGATACTAATGAAAATTTTCTCTGAAAATTATTTTTTGCAATGGTTATGCATATAAAAATGTTTGCGTCACGCTTTTAAAGATTTTTTTAAAGTTTTATTTAAGTAGTTTCTACACCCGACGTGGGGCTTGAACCCACGACCCTGAGATCAAGAGTGTCACGCTCCTCCAACTGAGCCAGCCAGGCACCACTGTTTATAAAGTCCTTAACTAAAAAACATCAAAACAACTTCATTTCTCTTATTTTTTTAAACTACGAGATTGGAGTCTTTTCATTCAAAAGGAACTGAAATATGGGAATGTTGCTTTTGGTAAAATTTAGCAGAGCTTAAAAAATAGCCAGGAAAATGGAGAAGGAAAAGTTTACCCCTTTGGTCCCAGCCTCTTCACTGAAAAAAAAAAAAAAAAAAAAAAAAAAAGAACCTTATTTTATGTGTGGTTATCAAACGTTTTTTGTGATTTTTTTCATGGCAAGAAATAATTTTGAATTGCTATTTAACATGTGTGTGTGTGTGTGTGTATGCCAAAATGAACGTATCATGAAATAATACCTACCCTTAATTTGAGATGCTTTCCTGAAACTTCCTATTGTATTTTATTACATTATACTAAAAATAAATGCTTCTTGTGATCCACTAAATTTATTTCACAGTTAATTGAATGCTACCTAAAGTTTAAAAAATATTTTAGAGAACTCAAGCAATATAATTGTAAAAGCTTCCTCAACCAAGGAATATGTACAATGTAACATGTGAATATTGAAAATATCAAATTCTAATACTAACATTTCTATTAATAACTGCTCAGGGAGGACAGAGGAAAGGTCTGATTTACTATTATAGCTTCCATGCCTAGTACAGGGTCTGGATAGTGTAGGGGCTCATTGTTGAAGGAAGGAGGGGGGGAGGGAGGGAGGGAGCGAGGGAGGAAGGAAGGAAGGAAGGAAAGATGGAAGGAAGGAAGGAAGGAAGGAAGGAAGGAAGGAAGGAGAGAGGGGGATGAATATTGTTTCACCATGAAATCTTACTATATGCACACTTCTGGGGGTGATGAAAATATACATCATTGACAGTTCCTCAAAAAACTAAACCGAGAATTATCCTATGATTTCAGAAATTCCATTTCTAGGCTTATACCCAAAATAATTGAAAGCAGGGACTCAAACATATTTGTACGCTCATATTCATAGCATTGTTCACAAGAGCCCAACGTTGGAGACAACCCAATGTCCACGGACAGGGAGATGGATAAACATACAACGTATATACATACAATGGAATTATTCGGTCTTAAAAAGGAATGACATTCTGATGGATGCCACACACGGATGAACCTTGAAAACTTTATGCTAAGTGAAATAAACCAGACACAAAATGACAAACGCTGTACGATTCCATTTGTATGAAATATCTCAAGGGTGGCAAATTCTTTGAAACAGAAAGTAGAATCGTGTTTATCAGGAGCTGGCACAGGGGGGCTGTGGGGAATGGGAAGTTATTGTTTAATGGGCACAGAGTTTCAGTTTGAGATGAAAAAGTTCTGGAGATGGGGGGATTACGGTTTCAAGAAGGGGAATGTACTTAATGCTACGGAACTGTCAAAACAGCTCAAATGGTAAATTTTAGGTTATGCAGGTTGTACCGCAATAAAAATATACCAATTGTTCCTACTGCCTTTGACAACACTTCGCGTTTGTTACGGTTCTTTAAAGATCCCCAGAGTATTTAATATGTCACTTGACACTCCCGAAAACAGCCCTTCAGTCCGCACGGTGCATCTGTTCTTAGCCCATTTTGAAGATGAGGAGATCGGAGCTGGGGAAGCTTAGGGGGCTTGTCCAGATACCCAGCTAACAAGTAGAGGAGTAGAATCTTAAACTCCTCCCAAGTTTTCTGACTTAAGCACAACATTCTTCTCTGACGCTCCATTCAAGCAACTAATCGTTACACGGGGAATACATTCCAAGAACCCCGGTGGATGCCTGAAATCAAGGGTAGTACTGAATCCTGTGTAGACGGGTTTCTCCTATACATGCATACGAATGATAAAGTTTAACTTATGAAACTAGGCACAGGAAGAGATTAACAACAGTAACTAGTAATAAAATAGAATGGTTTTAACGACATACCGTAATAACAGTTACAGAATATCTCTCAAAATATCTTGTCCCGTACTCACCCTTCGTCCTGTGATAATATGAGATGATAAACTGCGTCTGTGATGAGACACAGTCAAGGGAACCACGTAGACATCGTGAGGCAGCGTCAGGCGACTGGTGGCCTTCTGATGCTGCGTCGGAAGACGGATCATCTGCTTCCAGAGCACCCTGACCACGGGGAACCTGAAACCGTGGAAAGCGAAACCGAGGTGAAGAGGGACTCTTGAAATCAGAGATCTAGATTAAACTCTTATTTCTAGATTAAACTCTTCTCACAGCGCATTCAGATAATCTGCCTTTAAAATTTAAACCTTAGATCCGATAGAAATCTTTGGAAGGGGATGACAAGTTAACCTATCACAAAACAAAGAGCTAGATTAGATAACACTCAGACAACTGACTAATAAATGTATTAGATTTAACGCTCAGAATAAAATCCAGCCAATTCCCCCAAACAAACCTATTCGGAAACATAGCCAATGTCTTCCTTTACTGCCGATCCTTCCTCTCTCATCTGGACACAGATGCTTGTTTTTTGGCCAGTGGTATTTGTTTCGTGTTATTTGTTGGTTTTCCCTGCAGTGAACATGGGGGTCAGGAAGCTCTTTTCTATTGGTGACTAAAACCCACAGCAAAACAAACAAACAAACCCACGAACTCAGAAACAAGACCAGAATATGATCATATTGTCTGCTTTGTACATATCCAACATGTATTAAGTCTCCCTCTCTCTCTCCCCCCACCCCTTTCTCTCTCACTCCACGCCTTACTCGGATATAAAGTCAGCTTTTCCAAACTTGTCGAAATGCAACAAATACATTTGAGAGATCTTTTTGAGTTAATTCTGAAACACGTAATTCACTGCTCAGCCATCACTCCCCCACGAACACAGTGCAGTAGTAACATGGGTGATCAGCAGAATGAATGCTGCAAACTGTCAAAATGATCTCCTCTTGCTTTCAGTCCCTGACACGTTTGACAGGTACAATTTCTTGGAGCTTCTTTCATTATTTCAGAACAGAGATGGGCTGCAGTGAAATCCCCAACCTGCCTGGCTGCCTGTGGCACGTTCCAAAAATATCTAACCTACCTCTAGGTTCGCAGGGAATTGAAAAGAAGACTGAAAGTTCCTCTGGACTTTCATACAGATGTCTTCTGATAGATGTTGCCTTACAAACTCTACCTGTCAACAGACACGACCCCTTGGTGGGAATCAAGATGGCAGTAAGCCTCTTTGTTTGAAGGTTTCTTGCTATGAAACAGGCCTGTCCATTCTTCTCAGACCTTACTGGAGTAAAGAAGAAAGCCATCCACTTACCTCGTTATTTTCTTTTCATTACATAAGAGTTCTAAGTAATAAAGCAACAGAGATGACGGGACCTAGGTATTTATCCACAAGCCTGTGATAGGACACCTTCCATCGTTCCTCACTCTCAGATTCAGCCCCAGGGGCTTCCATAACACACTGTACCTCTAACTGCACTGACGGACATCTGACCAGTTCCGTCTATGGTTTTATCAAGCTGACCCTCATATAAGCTCATTTTTGTATTCCTAGCATTTGGCACGTAATAGGTACTGAAAAAATTGTTGTGAATCCGGTTTAGTGACGTAAAACACTAGGGTCCTCATAAGTTATCTAAAGGATGTTAATAACTCTGTACACATTACATATCAGTGGTTAACTGCTTACATTCATTTTAAATAAAATTTGGTAAATCTAATATAAATGAAGTTGGATGCATTCTAAGATATCCTCGGTCTTGGAGAAAATATAACAACTGGTTATTACTGAAAAATCAATTGTGGTTACTCTCTTTTCTTATTGTTCTTCCCCTAGCTCAAGGCTCTCGTTTCACAACTTACTGAAGGTCCAATCCGTTATATTTTTTCTACTTCCTGGGGTGACCACAGAGTCAAATGAGCAGGAGAGACTGGGATGACCTAGAAGTTGAGAGGGTTAAAAATGGAAAGTGAGGTGAAAACTTCACGGTCTAGCCAATTCCAGGAGGTGATCATTAAGATACTTGAGGGCTACGGCAGCTCCACATGACTTTGACCTGAGGCACACAAGTCATATAAAACCCGCCCCCCCAAGCTTAAAAATACATAAGAAATAAACCCTTTTATTACAGGAATAAATATCAAGTGTTCCTTTACCATCTCAGAGAGTTTAATTCAGATGGAATCAATACACTTGGGCTCAAGTGTGCTGCACAGAGTAACTAAAATCTGATTCTATTCCTCATTCTTGGGTATAGACTTATTGTAAATATCTGAGGGTGTGAATGATAACATCTAATACGTAGAGGTATCAGAATATTAGTTTACTTTTCTTGGTCATCCCCTTACCAATCAAGTACATGTGGAATCTCACCTTGTCCCTTTTTAAAATTTTTAAAAAATATTGATTTACTTTTGAGAGAGAGAGAGAGACAGAGTGCAAGCAGGGGAGGGGTAGAGAGAGAGAGAGGGAGACACACAATCTGAAACAGGCTCCAGGCTCTGAGCTGTCAGCACAGAGCCAGTCGGACGCTTAACCGACTGAGCCACCCAGGAGCCCGTCAGCTTGTCCCTTTGAAAACACCTTTATCTCTTGTCAGATAATTCTAAAAAAAAAAAACCAAAAAAAAAAAAAAAACCAAAACACCTTTATCTCAACTGTTAACTCTGTACACATTATTTGTATTGTATTTTCTTCACATGTCCTCTCCAAACACACACACACACACACACACACACACACCGCATCGCATCACATCGCATCGCATCGCATCGCATCGCATCACAATATATTATTCGTTGTGGTCTGAATACATCATAGACTTCTTCGGTCCCCCAGCCAGGCTAATTCTGTGTCCTCCTTGGAGTGTTCTTTTATCTTCCAATTTTTCTGCCTTCTCTCCCTTCAAGGTTCAAGTTACATACTAATTCCCCTGGGACCACCTCTCTAAATAAACTGGTAGCCCAGAGTACTCCCCTAATCTATACCCTGAAAACACTTTTTGTGTTTGTGATATAAATTACAGCACTTTGGCCTTGGATCATATTTATATTTTAGCTGTATTAGAGCTATTTAGCCAACTCCTCTTCCAGTTCCAGTAAAGTGGGGGCACACTTGATCACTTCTGTGCTCCAGTGGCAACTGCCACCATGTCCTACAAATATGAGTGGTTCCATACACGTGGTTTGACTAGCATTACACAACTATGGTTGAATGATACTAAGTTCGCATTTCCCAATCTTATCAACTCTGATCGACCTATCCCCTTTTCATCACGTCTTTATGTCCTTCCCTACATCCTGGCGACCCAAGGAGAGCTCACTGCTTCGGAAAACGCAGAGACCCTCAACATTTGTAATTGAACCAAGTCTTCTGTGAATGAAGCACACCATTTCCACGAGGGGTACCTTCTACCAGAGTGGGGCCTCATATTTATACTGTGTAGAATTTAAGAAATGGTACTTTGATGGAAGGCCTGTGTAAGCTTTAAGGGTTAAAATGATGTGATTGCCATAGAGAAAATGAGCATAAAATGCCTAGAAAGGGAAGCAAATGGATATTAGCAATGAAAGAAAACATTGCTGCTGTCATTTCTTTTTTTTTTAATTTTTTAAAATGTTTACTTGTTTTTGAGAGAAAGAGAGAGAGAGAGACAGAGTGTGAGCAGGGGAGGGGCAGAGAGAGAGGGAGACACAGAATCCGAAGCAGGCTCCAGGCTCCGAGCTGTCGGCACAGAGCCTGACGTGGAGCTTGAACTCACAATCTGTGAGATCATGACCTGAGCCAAAGTCGAAAAGTCGGACACTTAACCGACTGAGCCACCCAGGCGCCCCTGTAATTTCTAATACAAAGCCAACGGCAGCAGGAACTCAGAAGAGTCTATTCATTATTGTTCATTAAGTGATACCAGTTTTAGGTGTAGATGAGGTGTATAATACTGTCATCAGTGACATCAATGAACTCATTCCCTCATGGCTTCTAAGAAAAAACTTGTAAAAGTCATGGTGACTGAGGTCAGAAAATATTTAAAATTTTAATATTCTTAAAATTCTTAAAAATTCTTAAAAAACAAGACATTGACAAACAATTGATTAGCATTCTCAAGTTTAAGGTACTAAATGGCTCTAGGGACGCCTGGGTGGCTCAGTCGGTTGAGCGTCCGACTTCGGCTCAGGTCACGATCTCACGGTTGATGAGTTCGAGCCTCACGTCAGGCTCTGTGCTGACACCCCGGAGCCTGGAGCCTGTTTTGGATTCCGTGTCTCCCTCTCTGTCTGCCCCTCTCCCACTCATACTCTGTCTCTCTCTCTATCAAAAATAAACATTAAAAAAAAATTTTAAAAAGATACTAAATGGCTCTTATTATCTCATTTCCAAATTATTCAAGTCCAAAAGAGATAATAAAATAAATGTTTAAAACTCCCACATTTATTGGGGCCCTTGGGTGGCTCAGTTGGTTGAGTTTCCTACTCTTGATTTTGGCTCAGGTCATGATACCAGGGTGATGGGATGGGGTCCCACATCGGGCTCCATGGGGCCTGCTTAAGATTTTCTCTCTCTCTCTCTCTCTCTCAAAATAAATAAATAAACATTAAAAAAATACCATCCAACACTTATCAATACTATATGCTAACATATTAAAATAAAAATACCGAACTGGTAAAAATCGATGGTTAATTACTTAAACTAAATTATTAATTCATTTTCTATATTCAACTGAATTTCATTGTTATTAAACTAACACGGGTGCATAACCTTAAAGTCAACTGGTCCTTCAAAGTTTATAACCAAAACAGCAGCCCCAGGCCCCAGCCATTTTCTTGCCCACCCCTGACTCCCACTCTCTAAAGCTAACTGCTTTTACCTGTTAACTTTTTTGGTTTCTTCCAGCACTTTCTTTCATATTTAAAATAATCTCCAGGGGTGCCTGGGTAGCTCAGTCAGTTGAGCCTGGGACTCTATTTCAGCTCAGGTTGTGATCTTGTGGTTGCGGGATCAAGGCCTGTGTTGCTCTCCGTGCGGAGCATGCAGCCTGCTTGGGCTTCTCTCCCTTTCTGTCCCTTCCCTCCCACAAATGAAATGAAATGAAATGAGATGAAATGAAATGAAATGAGATAAAATAAAAATCTCCATGTTTTATTCTTCATGTTTTTATAGATATAAATAAATAGGTTTTCTTTACCCAGACTCCACACAAAGAGCATTTTTTCTCAATCTTTTGCCACTGTGCCATCACCACTGAACATTCTTTTAATCACCATCATTTGAAGAACACTATGTGACCATTTTTGGTTAAACTGATATTCAGTTTTCAAATTATTATTACTCACATACAAGTATTTTGTACCTGTGCCACTTTGATTATATTTCCTTTCTTATACAAGATTTCCCTTTTTGTCTTCAGACCGTTAAATGTTACTTATATTTTCCAGTTTGTTTCTTTGCTTAGTCATCAAAGTTTCTCTCAGGGATGCTCCTAAGGGTCCCAGGAGCATTCTTTTCTCCATACGAACACAACAGATAATCAATCAGCTTAATTTCTTTTCTTGAAGTCACTGCTCAAGTCCAATGGACTGATTAGTCTCTGAGACTGCCACACGGCCACCATGCTATGATGCCCTCCCCCCCCCTTTTTTAATTCTTTAATGTTTACTTACTTTTTTGAGAGAGAGAGAGAGAGAGAGCAAGCTGGGGAGGGGCTGAAAGAAAGGGAGAGAGAATCCCAAGCAGGCTCCGTGTTTCAGCACAGAGCCCAACGTGGGGCTCCAACTCATGAACTCCTAGATCATGACCTGAGCCAAAACCAAGCATCGGATGCTCAGCCGACTAAGCCACCCAGGCGCCCCTATGGTGCCCTTTTATAATCATCCCAGAAATTTACTTTACCTCTTTCCTATGTTGGATTCTATTTCTTGATTTTTGTATTTTTCTCTTTTTTAGTTTTTGCGTTCATTTTTTTTTGTTGTTGTTAAAAATACCTTCTAATAATTCATTGAAGAAGAATGTGTGGCAAACAAACTTTTGAGACCTTTGTATGTCTTAAAATTCCTATATGTTCCTCTCACACCTGACTGAAAGTTTGGATGCTATGGGATTCTTGGTTGGAAATATATAAACCCATTTATAAAAAATATATAAATAGGAAATGTAAACTGATGTATAATGACAGAAAGCAGATCAGTGGGTGGGAGAGGAACCGGTAAGGGCAGGAAAGAATTTGGGGGGTGTGATGGCTATGTTTTTCATCTTCATTGTGATGATGTATTCATGGCTGTACATATATGTCAAAAGTTATGAACTTGTACCTCTGATGGTTATTTATTTTTGAGACAGAGTGAGGGGAGGGGCAGAGAGAGAGGGAGACACAGAATCTGAAGCAGGCTCTGAGCTGTCAGCACAGAACCTGACATGGGGCTCAAAGTCATGAACCACGAGATCATGACCTGGGCTGAAGTCGGATGCTTAACCGACGGAGCCATCCAGGAGCCCCTGAACTTGTACCTTTGAAAGATGTGCAGTTTATTGTATTTCAATCATGCCTCAACAAATCTGTTAAAAAATGTGATTAGGCATCGTTTTGTTAACAGTGTACAAGAGTTCTCTGCTCTCAGACCAAACTTCATGGTAAACCCCTTGTCATGGCCAAGTCTATCAATTATCAAACTTTTGGTGGTAATCACTACCAGGAACCAGAGAGGGAGTAACCAAATTATGAACATGGGATATTACAGATTTAAAAACTCAGTGTTTTGATAGTCATGTTTTGTGATTTAATTGGCAGATGGCACTTTTAAACTCTGATGAAGGTGTAACTCTTCAGATGCTTAGGGTTTTAGGATGTCTTCGGGTTTTTTTGGTTTGGACAACTCGCGGGAGAGTCGTGCATTTACCAGGAAAGAGATGACAGGAGAAGCAGCCCTTGCTGAGAAAATTATATGTTTGCATATTGTGCTTAAAGGAGAGATTTATAGAATATCCAGTAGGCAATTGGAGTGAAAAAGCGTGACATTTTTCATGAGATTCCCGAGGATTCATTGTGAGATCTGCCACATGCTCAGTGTATATTGGTGTTATTTATTTAAGCATTATTAGCAACGTTTAGTTTCTTTATGTTTAAATCAGGTTAAAAGTCATGCTTATCTCACAGGGTTTTTATGTGAAGGAAATAATGGCCGTAGCTGTGATTTGTAAACCGTGAATTTAGAGTAAGAAAACTTAGACTTGACTCGTAGCTGAGTTTTGCAATCTTAGACAAGTCATTGCTTTCAGGGCAAAGTCCTAATTCCTTCACAGAGCAGGCGTGGCTCCACTAGATTTCTAGTCTCATCTACTCCAACTATGCCACCCTACCAGAATCTTCTACAATCAGCCTACCCATAGCCACATCCTTTTCGTTCTTAATCCCCTTTCCAACATATTCTTTATATATTTTTATTATTATTTATTTTTGAGAGAGAGAGAGCATGCATGCATGTGTGAATGTGGAAGGAGCAGAGCCAGAGGGAGAGAGAGAATCCCAAGCAGGCTCTGCGCTGACAGCAGTGAACCCAATGCAGGGCTCGATCTCACAGGTCGTCAGATCATGACCTGAGCTGAAGTGAGACGCTCGACGGACTGAGCCACCCAGGTGCCCCCAAACATGTTCTTTACACACATATCTTGTGTCGAGAGTTACCTTTGTTAAGAATTGAATGTGAATATAGTCCCTGCTGCTTTCTAGCTATTTTGTTATTGGCAGATGTTTTAAACCCTCTGAGCCTCAGTTTCCCCACCTATAAAAGAGAAATAATAACACCTAACTCATAATAGGCTATAGAAATTATGGAATGTGAACTCCTAGATGCACGGTCAGTTAAGTGTGATGCTTTATGTATCATCCACAGCCCCTCAAAAACACTTGCATTATATTCAGACTGGGGGGAGAAATAGTGTCTGATAGCATAAACATATTTTCACAATTAGCTTTTGGAAATAGCAGAGCTAAGTCAGTCTTGGTTCTAATGATTGTCTTACCGCTTATTAGTTCAGCGACTTTTAGCCAGTTATCAACTATCTCTGAAAGTTTAAATCTCCTCCTCTATAAAACTGAGCTGTCAAGAAAGCCTACCTCATTGGTAGGTTGCCGTGAAGAATTAAGAAGCTATGCGTGTAAAGGGCTTGTCAGTGTTCCTGGCAACCAATGCGTGTTTAATTAATGTTAATAATTATTATAATCATTACTATGATTATCAGCTAAAAGGCGGAAAAGGAATGGGGTCAGGAGTGAAACTACTTATGTCGGAAGATTGAGTAACGACAGCGTAAAGCAAAAGGCACAAGATCCATTGTTAACACTGAACCAACCACTGGCAGGTACTCAAGATAGAGGGAACGATGCTTTTAGGTGTAATCAGAAAGAAATAAAATTCAGACCAGAACAGCTTGCTATTCCATATATCAATCTGTTTTGGAATAAGGAGTTAATCTACGGAAATAGACCACGTGCGATTGTGGGAGGAGCTTGGGAAGTAAAGGTTTGGAAAGGGGAGGCAAAGGATCGGACAAAAGCCACTACGGTGCCCTGGCAGAGGCAAACAATCAGAGCTCACAGAGGAACCCGGACAGACCCCGTGGAGGGAGCCAATGTAAAGTCTAGAAAACAGCAAGTCAATGTAGAAGTCTAGCAAACACTGTTGTCTCTTGTGTCTACCGCCTCCGTACATGCTCAGGAATGCTCTGGTGGTGGACCTGGGTGGCTTCTGGTCATCAGGACTAGTAATCTGGAGGAGAGCGGGGAGGAGGGAAAGCAAACCTGGAACTGCCAGCGTCTCCGTGTCTGTCTCGGCGCGCAAACAGTGGTAACCCTCGGAACAATGGATGTTGCTTCTTCTGCCTCCCAAATTTGGCTAACTCTGACCTTGAGCCATACAGGGAAGGGGGTTCCCAGAGACAGAGTTCATGGTGTAACAAAGGCAAAAATTAAATATCCGGAACAATTTCTAGTTGATATTTTCATCTGTTGTTGTTCATATATGGGAATATTATCTGTGATGCTGCTTCTAGGTACATGGCCCGTCCCACTACAATTGCACACACACTTGGCTGATCTTCCTTAACAAAAAGTGTTTTAAATTCTATTTAAAAATATATATGTATATATAATATTTATATATAATATGTAATACATTATATATATATAAAATATAATTTATATCTGCTGTTACCAATGCAAGTACTATTTAACAAGTAGAGTAATCAATTGTCCTGGCTGTACCAGGAGTTGGGACTTCCAGTGTTAAATCCATGAAAGTTTCAGGCAGACTGGGAAGGCTGGTCAGTCTATGACAAGGCTGAATCAGAATTTATGCTCAATACCAGCCGCCTTCTACGGTTTTCATATGTTCTCTCCCTTTATTTTGTTTTCGTATTATTCCGCCCATGGGAACTACTGTAATCTTTTCCCAACTCCACAGTGAATGGATCCAGTGCCTGGAATCAGGTGAATGGTAGACTTCCATGATTTCCTTCTTAGACTACGAGCTCCATGAAGTCAGGGGCCACATCTGATTTGTTCACTGCCACATTCTAAACATTTGTTCAGCACGCTTGACATACGGTACGTTGTTGAATAATTAAATTCCAGAATCCTGTCTTCCATCAAAGCTTCAAAGGGAGAAGGAGATAATAGCCCCAGTGCCCCCTGCCCTATGAACACCGACTCCAAACACACATACATATACATACCTGTGGGTACTTTAGTACCTGCCCTAGATGTCCTTGGATATGTTTTGCTTTTTTTTTTTTTTTTGTCTGTACCACCACACCACAAATTCCATGAGTGCATAAGCTCTATTTTATTTAGCTTTTTATCCCCAGAATTTAGCTCTGATCATAGTGCATGGTAAATGTCCAGTAAATATTTATGGAAAGAAGAGAAGTGGAAGGAAAGAGACTTTTGCATATATAGCAATACAATGCAACTGGTGTTGAGCTCACAGAGGTAAGCCAAGGCGGGGCTTGTTATATTAAGAAACGCAGTTTATAGTTTATAAATAGACCTTGCGCATCTGAGAGCTTTGGCATTTTTAGTTGTGTACAAGAAACTATTTCTAAAGGAATGACAGAGTAAGGAACTCAGAAAGTCTCGTCTTCCATAAAAGCAACAAGAACATGACCAAAAACTGACAAAATCAACTTTTCCAGGACTCTGGAAGTGAACCAAAGTCTTACAACAATCCAAGGAACCCTTATTCAAGAAAATGGTTGAGTCTTTACGGAACTTTGTGACAATTTACCTATGTACCTTTGCTCGCCCTCTCGTCAGCGATGTTATAGCTTGGAATTCTGGAATTAAATAGCAGTGATGATTGCACAATCCCAGGAATATCCTAACAAACACTGAGTTGTGCACTTCAAATGGGTCAGTTGTATGGTGTGTGAATTTTATCCCAATAAAGCTGTTATTTATTTAAAAAAAAAAATGGAAGCAGATCATGGTTTCCCGGAGACCATCTCCGTAAAGGGGGAACGGGGAGTGCCTGCTAACGATGTATAGGATTGCTTTTTCTGGTGATGACAGTGTGCTGAAGTTAGATAGCAGGGATAGTTCACAAATCTGTGCATACGCTAAACACCACTGGATCGCACACTTTATTTTATTTTCTTAAATGTTTATTTATTTTGAGAGAGAGAGTGAGAGCATGAGCGGAGGAGGGGCAGAGAGAGAGGAAGAGAGAGAATCTCGAGCAGGCTCCATGATGTCAGCACAGAGCCCCACTCAGGGCTCCAACTCACAAACCAGGAGATCAGGACCTGAGCCGAAGTCAGACGCTTAACTGACTGGGCCACCCAGGTGCCCCTTTTTAAAATTTATTTTTGGGAGAGAGGGAGAGAGCATGAGCGGGAGAGGGGCACAGAGAGACAGAGAGAGAGAGAGAGGGAGAGAGAGAGAGAGAGAGAGAGAGAGAGAAACCCAAGCAGGCTCCTCACTGTCAGCACAGAGCCCGACGCAGGGCTCAATGCCAAGAACCGTGAGATCACAACCCGAGCTGAAATCACGAGTCAGATGCTTAATTGACTGAGACGCCCAGCTGCCCCTGACTGCACACTGCAAGAGGGTGAGTTGAATTTTATGTGAATTACATCTCAATAAAATTGTTATAAAAAATAGACAAGCTGCTTTCTCATATGTACTGAGGAAAACGATGACCATAAAGGTATATCTTTGAAATGCTGCCCTTTCGATAGTATTTTCAGGAGCCTAAGTTGGCCTCAACCACTTTAGAGAGAGGATCCTGATACCATAAGAACTAAATGAAGTGATGTCAATATGGCACTTTTGCTAGGAACCGGCACTTAGTAGGTGCTTGATAACTGGGAAGCTCTCTCCTCTCTCCTCGTGCCTTCAAGGCCAACTCAAATTCATATGATATGGTATGATCATTGGCTCATTTTTATGTCTACTTTCCTGCCTAGATTCAGTGTCACTTCATGGTACAGACTTGATGCATCACGGAAAGTGGTAAAGCTTAAGGATAAAGCACGTGCACGCTTTATGGGGTCGAGAACCCCCCCCGCCCCCCCCCCCCCGCGGTTTCAAATTTTGACTCCTCCATTTCTCAGCTCTGGGACCATCTGCAAATTAGTCTCCATGCATCATTTTCCTCACCTGCAAATGGAGATAATAATAATTCATAATTCCCAGGGTGGTGGTTAAGATTTATGAATCGACCCACATAAAGTACAGTCGACCCTTGTTTGAACGGCACAGGTCCACTTGTACACGAATTTTTTCTGATAAATACAGAGCAGTACTGCAAGCGTATTTTCTCTTCCTTATGATTTCCTTAACATTTTCTTTTTTCTAGCTGACTTTGTGGTAAAAATATAGAATATATATATATATATATATATATATATATATATATAACGTACAAAATATGTTATTCGACTATTTATGTTACTGGTAAGGCTCCCGGGCAACAGTAAGCTATTAGTAGTTGTGTTTCGGGGCAGTCAGCAGTTATACATGAGGGGCGCCTGGGTGGCTCCGTCAGTTAAACGTCCAACTCTTGTTTTCGGCTCAGGTCGTGATCTCACGGTCCGCGAGTTTGAGCCCCGCATCGGGCTCTGCGCTGACAGAGCGGAGCCTGCTTGGGATTCTCTCTCTCTCTCTCTCTCTCTCTCTCTGCTCCTCCCCGTCTGTGCTCTCTTTCTCTCTCTCAAAACAAAACTAAATAAATAAATAAGCTTAAAAAAAAGGGATACATGGATTTTCGATTGTGCAGGGATCGGCACCTCTAACCCTCGCACTGACCAAGGGTCGGCTGTAGCTGCACTGGGGCCAGGCACGAGTAAACAGTCAATACGTGTTAGTTCTTGTTCCCAATACCCAGCACCGTGTTTGGCACGTAGCAGGCACGCAGGGGAATTTACTGTGAGTAGGTTACACCGCGGATCTGTTTTAGACGCTACATGGGAGGCGTTGAACGTGTTGCATCGTTTTTGGAAAACTGAGCGCTGCCGGGCACAGCTATGAACCAGCCTTTGCTGGCGAAAACACCATCTCCCATTTATAAAGGGGCCTCGGTTCTCGCTTCTGCTCCCCTGTGTGGTGCACCACGCGCGTCAGTGGTGACACCCGTTTCTTCTGGTGAGAGGTCATGGATAGGTGTCATCGTGGAAGTGTGAGGAGCCCAAGACGAAGCCAGCTGGTCATTTTCCAGAGTAATTAAACCCAAACAGAAACAAGTCTTGTTAGGCAGAAAGCTTGTTTGTGCTAAGAGATATGTATAGCTGTATTATGTGTCACCTCTAATTCATCTTAAAACGTCACGGTACATTTCCTTTACTTACAATAGATTGCGGAGGGAACTTGGTAAAGAGTCCTAGTGTTTGCTTCCAGAAATTGTGGATGTGGAAGCGGTTCAAAGGAGGAAGTTTAAATTCTTTTTTTAGTAAAGGAATCTGGGCCTCTCTTTATCCAGAGAATATTCCAAGCCTAGAATTGAGTGCCTTCCAAAAAATGGCTCAACAGCATGTGCATTGACATTGACTCCCTCAGCCACCATAATTTATGGACATCAATTAGATAATGGGCTGCTTTGCCTGTTTTTATGAAAATGCCAATTTGAAACCTTGGCATTGATGGCAAAAACCTCTTCTGCTCTGCATGGAAGGCGGCCAGGCAAATGGTCTGCACGGAACTCCTTCATCAATCTGGAATGGCAGGCGGTAAACGATTCCCTTTGAAAACTGTAATCACCTGATAGGGGCCTCACCAAGGAGGTATGAAGCTATTTATTCACGCCTTTGCAGCCAGGCAGAAAACTCAAGGCTGTATCACTATGAGCAGACGTGCGACCTGGGGGATCAAGATCACCAGTCAGACCCCAGGGATTATCCTACATGCTGACCTTCAAAACACCTTCTTCTCCACTGACACCAAGATCTGGTTTGTATATCAAACTCACTGTACCTCCTCCTTCTCTTAGAAGAAATTCTGTCTCAGGCAGCTCCTCAATCAGAAGCCCCCTAGCCACTGCCCTCCCCCCCTCCAAATAATTCTACTGAGTTCATCTCTTCAATTCCCTAGGCTTTCCCAGACGTGCATGGGTCCCAGTAGTGGACACAACTTCAGAGTCTCGACCTACTACCCAATAAACTCCTTAGTCTAGCGGACACCTCCTGATTCTGCTCCAAACACGTTCCTTCCAGCTCTACTGAGTTCCCTGCCCTTCACAGGGACCTCACATTTTCTTCACGACGTGGCCCCTGTTTGGGAAACTCTATGTCCTCCTCATCTTGTCTGCCTGGAAAACTACGTCTTCTTCAAGATTTCTCAAGAATCGCTTATACTCCCAAACCTTCTCTGACTACCCCCACTCTATCTCATCCCCATTCCCCAGCACATACACACGTACACACACATATGCACACAAATACACTGTGTTTCCTTCCTGTATGCTTCCAAAGGGATCATCAAGTGTTGCACACTGTTCTAAGAACTTAATATGTATTAACTCACTTAATCCTCACGACCACCCCGTGAAGAAGCTATTAATATCACCTATGTTCTACAGATGATGAAATTGAGGCACAGAAGAGTTTCATTCACTTGCATATCGTCCCTCACAATTCGCATGTTGTGGAGTCAGAACTGGAACCCCAGCAAAGTGGTTTGTAGACTGAATCCCTACACTGTATGGAGAAGCTCTCTCGGACATGGACACACACGCTCGGAACATGAGTCCTAGCTGGGTGGAGCTCTTGTGGGAAAACAGGGGCGAGTCTTTCTATTAAGCTAACAGAAGAGAGATAATAAATTATCCCTAGGTTGGCTCAAGTGACTATCTCATGAGAGAATATTCCCTGTGGGTTCCCAGCCATTAACCAGGTTTGTTCCATCCACCGTCCCGGCTGACGCTAAAACACCGTGCTTTTGTAGTGACCTGTTATGAAACAACAAATGTCAACCACCATAAAATTCACAAGACACAATTCTAATCAGAACCACTGTTTGCTGTGTACATTTTCTCAGTGAAGTATGAGAAGGTCAAACTCTGTTTAGCGACTTGAGTTTAGAAGAAAACAAAACCAAACAGAAAAAACCCACAAAAACAGAGAACAAAAAAATAGGGTTTCAGTACAAAGCAATACAGACATTCTTTTCTTACTGATCAATTACGTTCTTTTTATATCAGCCACGTGGCGGAGAGGACAGAATGTCAAAACTCTGACTGCTCCAACCCTTTGGATTCTCTCTGTGGAATACTGTTGGGTAAAAAAAAAGAACATTTCAGTTGGGTCTTTGTAGGCTTAAGTTTTGGAAAAATGTTTTGCTCTTCGTAAAGCCTTGGTATGAAATACAAGTTTCAAGTACCTAAGGGGATCTGAGTCTGGAGACCTAGAGAACTATGCTACAACGGAATAAGAAGGTAAAGATTTTGATTTCACCCTTGTTATATATTTCCACAATTTTAAGGTATTTGTGTGCATGAGTTAATATAAATTATAACACACTAGTCATGAAGACGGGTCTTTAAAAATTTGTCCCTGGTGCCTATGATGAAGAAATGGGGGAAAAAATGGTCTAGAAATGAATGTATGTATTTCTTCCCTCCTTTCCCCCTTCTTTCCTTTCCTTTCTGAAAATCTCACTCAAAAAGCCTGTAAGCAGGCCACAGGAAGGAAGGTGGCAAGCAGGGGAGCAGACTGAGAGGTTCTGGGGATTTGTCATGTTCAAGGGAATTAAGAAAAGAAGTAAATATATTCAGCTAATGGGGTCCAGGTTTTTCACTGAAGGGAGTTAAACATTAGGGACGGGGAGAAAAACTACAATGAACTCTGTAGTGTCGTATTAGACTGCAATATAATCTACAATACACTGTATATATACTCAATATACTCAATATAACATATTAGATTGTAGTATATAGAAAGAACTAGAAAGACATATAACCATAAGGTCGTATATGTGTGTGCAATCCATGAGGACATCTAGCACCCAGATCTTGGTTTCTAAGTACTACTCAACACTAAAATGAACAAGGCTTCTTGTAAGAAATAGCACATTTCAGGATCGAGCAGAAGTCAGATGAGCCTGGAACATCTCATTGGGTCAAGAAGGAAAGAGTTGCTCTGAGAATAATAGGAACATATCACAAGAACATTTGTTCTTCTTAGAAGCTCAAAGAGACTCCTACTGGCCAAATCTTAGAAAATCTGAACATAAAAAGAAATAATATTAGTGACGGATTATATACTATTGTTTAAAGTAGAAATTCATGAGTCCACGCTGCCATACATAAGTGAACAAATAAATAAGAGAGATGGGAAATTTCTTCCTTATAGTAAAACCAACCAATAACATTGAAGCAATTATGGAATTCGAAAATCATCACTTGGTAACCATCATATTTATAAGTAATTCAGGCAGGAAGCAATATGTGCGAAAATGAGTGGGTGAAAGTTGGAAGAGAAAAAAAAATGTAAACAGTGTCAAAGTATCTCGCACAAAATGCATATTAGTGATGCACGAAAAGTAACTTAAAAACAAAGGAACTCTACAGCAGGAATCTTGCAGAGACCGCCTGATTCAGGTGATCCGATTCATCATCAATGATGGGATAGATTTACATGATGTGCTTCATGATAGGACCCTGTGAGGGCTCGGTATCACTTCCGCCAAATGTAGAAATTGAATCGAATAGTGAGAAAACATTGGGCAAATGTCAATGGAGAGACATTCTACAAAATAATTGCCTGATAATCTACAAAAGTCTTAAGGTCTTAAGGTCAAGAAAGAACCAGGGAACTGCTCTGGAAGGAAGGAGCCTGAAGAGATGTAATGATTGGGTACAACGCATGAGCCCTGACTGGATCGTCGTGCTACAGAGGGCATTATTTTATTAGTTTTTATAAAAATAGTCTTTTTTTTTTTAAGTTTATTTATTTATTTTGAGAGAGAGAGAGAGCACACGAGTGGGGAGGGGCAGACAGAGAGGGAGAGAATCTCAGGCAGGCTCCACACTGTTCACGGGGCTCAGACTCACGAGCCTTTAGATCATGACCTGGGCTGAAATCAGAGTCAGATGCCTCTCGGACTGAGCTACCCAGGCGCCCCAGAGGGCATTACCGATATGGCTGGTGAAACTTGAATAGGGAGTCTGGAATTTTTTTGTACTGTTCCTTTAACTTTTCTGTAAATTTGAAATTATTTCAAAAGAAAAAGAGAAACTCGGGAAGGAGATGAAACTCTGCAGATGTGGGGGGCGTGGTGTGGCGGAGTGACCGAGAGCTGGATTCCAAGGCCAACAGTCAAAGCTTTTCAACCCCACTCCCACCATCAGGGTCACTCCCGTGTCATCCAGGGCAAGTTCCTTCATATCTCTCAGTCTACTCGTCGTATAATCAGAATGAAAACAACACCTTAGCGAGCTGGTTGCCAAGATCAGCCATGGTGACTATCTAAAGTTTCCAGCAGTTCCCAGATCTTAGAAGACCCTAACCTTGACTAAACTGGTATATATTTCTTACTAACCCAATATGCAAAGGCCCAGTATGGCGCTGTGATTTGATTTTATAAGGTGGTATCTAACTGCAAAATGTGATTCCCCAAAAAATAAAGGCGGGAGGGTGATTGTGACGTCTGTGTCACTTGGACAGGACTGACAATTAATCTTAAATTACTTCCTGTCAAACCTTCAAGTGTTACAAGAGATTGTTTACTTACACACATACTTCGCAGGCATTAATATTTTAATATAGGTTGTTTTAAGGTCCAATGCAAGGAATAATCATTTCAACAACTCTACTGTCTTTCACTGTCTGGTTAAGACATGGGGAACCAATGAGAAAAGGTTTCCTTCACAACTGAGTAAGTTTGGAATATTGACTTTGCCTAAATTTGAAAAACACATTACTGTACATGTAAATATGTCATTTATTTGCATATTTATTGAATTATGCATCAAAAGACGCCATTAAAAATGTGGATGCCTTGATAGTAAATTTTTGTCACCATGGAAAATTTATTCATATGGAAACAGTGTCACGGGAGATTTATTAAAATGAAAATGGCATTTAATACAATGCTGAAACACTTAAAGAGATGAATTTACAAAAGAAAACATGTCCCACAAACAGCTTTTCATAAGATTTCTCAAAATCTACACATACAGATTTAGAGAATGCCAAGAATTCCTTCACAGGTAGGCAACGTTATTGAGTCTTATAACTCAGGCCACTGAGTAATAAAGCTTTTGGAACTGGCATATCATGGGATGTCTTAAGAATGAGAAGGGCGGGGCGCCTGGGTGGCTCAGTTGGTTGAGCGACCGACCCTTGATTTCAGCTCAGGTCACGATCTCACTCACAGTTGTGACATGAAGCCCCTTGTCGGGCTCTGAGCTGACAGTGCAGAGACTACTTGGGATTCTCCCTCTCTCTGCCTCTCCCCCTCTTACTCTCCCTCTCTCTCTCTCTCTCTCTCTTTCTCAAAAAACAAAAACAAAAACAAAAGAATGAGAAGGAATAAACCAAAAGAATCAGGTGCTAATTTTTCTCTTAACTAGCGTAGAAATAACCAGCAGTAAAAGGACATTCAAATACATAGATATGGCAAAAGTCCTTTTTGTCCTACTGATTTCATTTATGTTGAAAAACAAAATGTTGGTCTACTTTTGTTAAAACATGGGCCATTTGGAGTAAGACTTATAATATTTAAATAAATGCGGAAATGGAAAGAATTCTGTAAGCACAGAAGCCATGGAAGCCATTAAAAAATAAAAGTAAAGAGTAAGTCAGTTGAGTGCCCGACTCTTGATTTCTCGATCGGGGGATCGAGCCCCATCACGCTTCATGCTGAGCATGGAGCCTGCTTGGGATTCTCTCTTTCTCCCTCTTTCTGCCCCTCTCTGCTGCTCGTGCACCCTCTCTCTCTCTCTCTCTCCCTCAAATGAATACAATGAAAAAAAAAATTAAAAACTAAAAAACATTTTTTAAAAGTTAAAGACAAGTAATTCATCTACCCACAAAATCTTTTTACGAATGAAAGCACCAACAAATGAGAAAGTCAAATGATAAATAAAGAAAAGTCCTTCGACAGTTGTGACAAAAGGTTAATAAGTTAACTTACCAGTAAATATGCGTTGTAACAGACCAAGATAGATATATAGGCAAGAGATTTCCTTTATTGCCAATTTTGTATGAGAGTAATTGTCACAGAAGGAGAAAAGGGGAAAACATTAGAACCTAGAAGTCTTGGACTCAATAATAGTTATTTTTCTGTAGGGACATTTAAATAAGGTATTTTTAGAGCTCGAAGAGTGTATAGTTACATAACCTAAACGTGGCTCGGCGAATCCCATTTTATGGCTTCTACCTCTGCCATTACTTCATTCCTCCTACACATTTTTATCACTTCCATCCCTCGTGTTTTTTATGGGTAAAACAAAAAGACTGAACATGATCCTGCTCCAAAGAGATTTTTGTTATTGGATGTTTTTTTTCCCTCCTGTATTCCTGGTGCGACTTTCAGATAACCAGAATGTTAAAAACAGTTGCGAGTTATGTTGCCTGGTTAATGGATCACATTATGCACAAATCTTTTTAGGAACACCTTGAGCTGTAAGTAGAAATGCCTGGATACATTAAACAATGCAGTAATGAAAGCACCAGCGTTACAATAAAAACTTTCAGAAAGATATGTACAGTTAATTTCAACGGCGGACATACAAATGTTCAAAGTCAGTAGTGAGCAAAAAAATATGCAAATTTAAACAAGATGCATTTTGCTTATCAAACTGGCACGTATTATTTTTAATGACAATACAGAGGGCTGATGAGGATGTGTTAATGGGAATGTAAATTGCCAAACCCATTTGAAAGGGATTTGCTCGAGAAAGAGGGGGAGAACAAGAGAGAGAGAGAGAACCACAAACTTAAGGAAAAAATGTACGGAAGCCAAGATTTTTTTCCCCTAATTTCCCTGTAAGTTACTTTTAAGTACAAGTTATTGCAGGTTAAGTTTTTTAAAAATATACTTTATTTTAATTAAAAAAATTTTTTTAATGTTTATTTATTTTTGAGAGAGACAGAGTGTGAGTGGGGGAGGGGCAGAGAGAGAGGAAGACAGAATCTGAAGCAGGCTCTAGACTCCGAGCTGTCAGCACAGAGCCTGACTTGGGGCTCAAGCCAACAAACTGTGAGATCATGACCTGAGCCAAAGTCGGACGCTTAACCGACTGAGCCACCCAGGCGCCCCTACGCTGTATTTTTTTAAAAGATTTTATTTTTAAGCAATCTCCACACCCAACGTGGGGCTCAAACCTGCAACCCCAAGATCGAGAGTGACACATTCCACCGACTGAGCCAGCCAGGTGCCCCTAAAATACACTGTACTTTTGAGAGCAGTTTATGTTCGTGGCAAAATTAAGAGGAAGCTATAGAGATTTCCCTTATGCCCTTTGCCCCCACACACGCGTAGCTCCCCCATCATTAACACCTACCACCAGACTGGTATGTTTGTTACAACAGATGAACCCACATTGACATCATTATCACCCATAGTCCGTAGAAAGGTATTTTTGTCAAAAAATATTCACCATAATTGGCATGTTAATTTTAAGAATCAAAATATACAAACCGGCTGATGTCTAATAATATGGGAATGGTTCCATTAACACTGTTAACTATTAAATATACATCAATATTTGAAATATTTAATATTTGCAGTTTTCAGCGCCCTACCTGCAACGTAATTTCAGCTAAAATATCACAAAGCACTAACTTGTAAAGTAAAAAAGCACATGCGTACTTATTTAGAATACGAAGAGAAATCAGGAAAAGTAAAATCTTTACAAAAGTGATGAATAACACAGAAATTACCAAATCTAGGGACAGAACATTTTAAAAATAAACTTCCTGACCCACCTCTGTGATGCTCTTCTGCATTTTGGGCTGAATACTATTTGATTGGTCCTTCATATGACAATGGATTTGCAATGTCCTTCATATCAATATTGTAGTAAAATAATTAGGCTTCCCTCTGACAAGGTTACAATTTTTAAAATTTAGTGGTACTTAAAAAAAAAAGTGTCTCTAAGCATCACATTTTGTCGGCAGTGCTGTTTATGCCTGACTGGAGACAACTTCTGGCTCATTTCTTTCCTATATGTGCTGTTAACCTTTTCTCTGTTGGCGGTATGGCCACAGGTTCATGCCCTATAAGGCGCACACGTTCTCGTAAATTCTATGTTACCTGATACCGGTTTTTAAAAGGTCATGTCTTCCTAGGATGATGATGTTATTTTTTCCCCCATTCTTTTTTCCTTTTTTGGATGTTTATTTATTTTTGAGGGAGAGAGAGGGAGAGAGCGTGAGCGAGCCGGGGAGGGGCAAAGAGAGAGGGAGACAGAGGATCCAAAGCAGGCTCCACACTGTCAGCACAGAACCCCACAAACCTGAGCTGAGATCAAGAATCTGACGCCCCTCCCACTTTCTCATATTTTCCATGTTCTACGATGAGTATGTACGTGTTGTATAAAGTGCAAACTACATGGTTAAAGTATTAAAGTAAATTAAAAGGCAGGGTGTGGATTATCTTTCTATCAGGAAAAACACACTGCTTAAATGACTTTCAGAGTTTCTTCACTCTCTGTCATATGGTCTCTAGGAGGAAGGTGGAAGCTGACGGCCACGTGCAAGGATGCGCCCGCTCTTACTGATCGTAAACCTGCATTTCATGTTTACAGAGGCAAAAGACTGTGCCCCGAGTCATTCTAATAGTTTGAATGGGTTTTTGGAGAACGTGACGCATCCGTGTGGCATGTGTGAAGGATAAAGTGCCCCGTCTCGGTCGGAATCGCAGCTGATTTTACAAACATCAAATGAACCCCTTGCCCTGGTGCTTTGGGGGAGCATTAAGGATGGCTATCGGAATCGCTCCTTATAACCCTGTGTCCACTGCTCCCCTCCGTGCGCCGTGTCTCCACAAGAATCGGTACGTCGCTGACACTGCAGAGGAAGGCCCTTCTAGGATCATCAGAAACACTGTAATTGAACAGAGACGATCGGTTCCAGCTTCCAGAATTTCTCTCTGTGCAGAGACATAGGTGCTTCCGTAGGAGCTGTGGATACAGTGTATGGAATGAAATGTAACTGGTCCTCCAAGTTAGATGTAACTGGCCAACCAGGTTCCCGGGTGAAGCAAACCTGAACGCCGTTGCCGCGCCTTATCGCCCACGTGTGCATCGACTGACATTCCCTTTGCCCAGTTTGGTTTAGAAATTCCCTCCGCTGTTATCCTTAGAGCTGACCTGCTTCTCACTGTCTTTCCTTCCCAAGCCGTTTTGTTATCTTACCCGTACCCGCTTAGCATCCGTGCTCTCTCTGCTCCTGCATCTATGTACCTTTATTTTTGTCTTCAGATCCACAAATTAGAACAGCCTTCCGCTTTCCAACAGACTGCGAGAGGATACATCTTCACCGCACTGACACGTAATTCCCTTCTTGTTGGAAGCATGCTTTACTCTTCTAGACAAAATAATTGATTACATAAATAAGCAATTGTCATGTCAAATAAGAAGCCATTGCCATATTTCCAGAGGGTTTTCTTCGGAGGATTTTGGTATTCTAGGACTATTTTGAAAATTCTACTTCTTCAAAGAATAATTTTCTAAAAAAAGATGACTACAAGATTTTTCCAGTATTATGTAACCAGATGTCTTACTACTGTCTGTGGGTTGTTTCTTGTCGTTCAATTAATATGTCTTTAGTGGAAACAGCGTATTATAACATGATCTGCAATTGGGCTCTCTACTGCAAGGAGACGTCTTATAACATGTAGGCGATTATCCTAAAATATAAAATATTGGGTTAGAATAATAAAAGCAGCTAACATTGAGGGCTTATTAGGACCCAAGAAACTGCTCGGTGCTCTTTACATGCATTATAACTCAGTCTTCACAAACCTACAGGCTAGTATTTATCCCCATTTTACAAACGAGGAAACTGAGGCACACAATGGTGAAGCAGCTTGCTCAAAGTCACACGGCAACAACCACTAGAACCGGGATTCCAACCCAGACATTGGGTTCCGGAACTCATACTACGAACACTGACTATGCTATTCTTATTAATGTTCATAAAGAGTAGTTTTGTTGTGTTTTATTTTTATCTTTTTATTTGAGAGAGAGAGAGAGAGAGTGTTCGAGGAAGGGAGAGGGGCAGAGAGAGAGAGAGAGAGAGAATCTTAAGCAGGCTCCATGATCCTGGGATCATGATCTGAGCTGAAATTGAGTCAGATGCTCAATTGACTGAGCCACCGGGGCGCCCATATAAAGAGTAATTTTGTAAGTTCTTTTGGATATGTGCCATGTGAAGAGTTGTTAGTAGGGGGGGTTATTCCTTAGGAGACTCCAGTGAAAGTCTGCCCCATTGTCTCATTTCGTTTCTCACCGGTGTTTATGACTTTCTAAGCACTTCAGATGTTTTTCTTTTTTCTTTTCTTTTCCTTTCTTTTCTTTTCCTTTCCTTTTCTTTCCTTTTCTTTTTTTCTTTCCTTTTTTCTTTTCTCTTCTCTTCTTTTCTTTCCTTTCCATTTCTTCTCTTTTCTTTCCTCTTTTCTTTCCCTTTCTTCTTTCTTTTATTATTATTTTTTTATTATTTTATTTTCACTGTGGTAAGTGTATTCTTTAATCCCCAACACCTATGTAACACTTCAATTGTTAAGAGAGGTTAAAAGTCAGAAATAAGGAGCCTCCGGGGCTTCATCATTGCCTTAAGCTCCTGAATGTGAGAAATCTGCTTCAAAGTGGTGGTGTTTTATTTCATTTCAACATCACAAAAGTGGCTTAGTTCACACACGAGAGAATAGCATCTAATTCTTTGTCATATGCAAAGCAGAGACCCTCACGGAAAAACTCTGTTAGTCTCTTTTTTGTAAACCCATTTATTTCTGAACTTCCAATTTTGCTTTTGGGGGTTTTGGATGGATTGATTAAGTAACTATTGATGGATAATGGCATTGCTTTTAGAATGTATCAGCAGAGTGCTTCAGTTCTGGCCTTCTTCAGGTTTGAACACACTTACTGAAATTAAAGCTATTCATCACATTAATGCCCTACTGTCATTTATAGTCAAGAAATAAAATTCTTTCCATCTTTTTTGGAAAAGGCAACAAAATAAAACAGACACTAGCACGGAGATAAGGCATCAGCCAGTGTCACTAAAAAAGGGCAATGTCCTTGATAGAATGATATACAGATGACTTCCAAGTTAAAATTTTGCACTAAAATATGTTGCATTCGACGCCGCTCATTACCACCCCGAGTGGACGGTCCAATGTAAATGCCATTATCGTTTTATGATCATTGTGAGGTTTAGGGATGAAGTAGAAAGAGTTTCTTTAGAGAGAATGGTTTTGTTGAAACCTAACGTGGAATATGATGGTGTGGAGAGGTGAGGCCTTTTGGGAGGTGGTTAAGTCACGAGGGTGGAACCCCCTCTGAATAGGATTAGTGCCTTTACAAAAGAGACCCCAGAGAGCTTTCTCACCCCTTCTGCCATATGAAGACACAGCCAAAAAGCAACTGCCTATGAAGCAGGGTGCAGGACCTCATCAGACAGAGAATCTGCTGACACCTTGATCTTGGAATTCTCAGTCTCCTGAACTGGGAGGTACAGGAGCCCAAACCAACTAAGATAAAGGATAAACTAGGCACTCTTATAAATTCTCTACTTCGGTATCATCTCATGCCACCCAGCACTTTTTCCAATCATAATAGTCTTCCGACAGTTTGGGAACATGCCGGCCTATGTCTTGACTCAGTGTGTTTTTACTTGCTGCTCCCTAGGTGTGGAATTCTCTTCCTCTTTGTTTTTAACCTAGGTTGCTTCCCCTCTTTCTTCAAATCTCCCTTTGAACATCACCCCTCAGAGAGACCTTCACTGACCATCCTATTTGAAAGTACCCCCGGTTTCATTTTATTATCTGTCACATAAGACTTTTATGTTTTTCCTTTAAAGCACTCATTGTAAGCTTTACTGTGTCGGCACTACAATTTTTGGCTCTCCTACTAGAAAGGAAGTTCCAGAAGGAAAGAGTCCTTGGGTGCCTGCCGTTTGGAAGAAGCTCGGCAAATAGATACGTGATAAATAAACACATTTCCAACGTCACCCACTGTCTGAATGTCTGAGACAGTCGGCACTTTGTCAGTCATATTCCTCAGGAAGAGTGAATTTATGGAAAGAATCCTGGGGAAAGATATAGATTTTGCTGAAGAATTCATAGGAGAGACAATCTGTTATTTCTGTCTCCACGGTGTCCTCCTTCCTGCCTGGCTGGGCTGCACTGTCTCTACCCTTTCCTGAGTCCCTCCACTGTATTCCCAAAGGATTTCAGCTCTGTGCCCAGATCTGTATACAAACAAACAAACAAACAAAGGCCTTAACTATCACAAGGTCCACCTCTGAAGGAAATGTAATGACTAGCTATTATTACTCAAGCATGCTCCCAGGGGGCCCAGCAAGGAGTATTCCCCCCACCGCATCCCGGAGAGGTGTTCTGACAGATGGAATTTTCTCCCTTTTGTTACATCTCTAAATGTTGTGGGGTATTTTGGGGGTTGTTGTTGCTGTTGTTCTCTGTTGGTTGTGTTTGCTTCTTTCGGATCTGGAAAATGTCCACCCTGAGAACCAGGACTCTGTGGTGAGAGTCAAACAACCTGGTATATGTGAAAACATTGAATTATTTAAAGATTTACTGGACAAAATGCCGTGTGTTATGTAGTGTACTACGTACCGAGCACAAAACAGTGGTTTCTGCCCATGAGCAGCCTACGATGCCCATTGTAAACTATAGCGCACGAGGCTGATTTAACCACTTATATCAAAGGATCGCATATTTGTGCTGTCACAATGATCATGATTGCTTATGTTATTACTAATTCTGAATTCTGAAAACAGCACTCAAATAATACATTCTTAATATGTTTGATGTCGTATTTCATAAAGGCTATGGCCACGGGACATGATGACATTTTTGTTAAATAAAACCAGCCCTCTTTTTCCATGAGTTGGTTTTATTTCAATCTGGAGTGAAGATTTTAAAGGAGAGAGTGCATGAGTTCTTGTCCGGTTGCTAACCCCTCCGTGGTTACTCAGGAGTCTGTGCTTCAAATACCTCAGATACAGGGGCGCCTGGGTGGCTCGGGCGGTCGAGCGTCCGACTCTTGTTTTTGGCTCAGGTCGTGATTTCACGGTTGTGGGATGGAGCCCCACGTCGGGCTCTGTGCTATCAGCACAGAGCCTGCTTGGGATTCTCTCTCCCTCTCTCTTTGCCCCTCCCCCCATGGAGTGCACATGCGCCCTTTCTCGCTCTCTCTCTCTCAAAATTAATAAATAAACTTAAAAGAATACCCTAGATATAACTCAAGCATGACATGCCTTCTGATAGAGGTCGGGTTCATACTGGTGTTCGCCCATCAGCTCTTATGGCAGTGCTCCAGCCATACATCTTCCAATTCCCCAAGGAGTTTAAAGAAGAACCGTGCTACCTGGTCCTGCTTATCTGAATGCAGCTACAGCCTAATGGGAAATACAATATGTAATTACACTGCAGCGTGACGAATGCAGTAAGAACGAGCATGGGGACACGGAATGAATAAGTCATGGGAATACAAGGCATGACGCAGAATTTTTAACAAAATGAATGTGCACGAGGGGCTACTGCACCATAAGTAAGGGCCTCCATGGTGAACTGGGAGCCTCAGGAAAGTTCTCCAAACAGAGGTGGTATCTGCTTAATGGCCTAAAGAACGAATAGATGCGAACCCGATGGGAAGGAGGCTGGAAAAGGGCAAAAATAGGATTTCCATAAAGACAGAGAGAACACCACACAGAATGGTCCAGAAATAAGAGAGCACCTACATTTAGTTTCATCATGGGTATATAGTGGTAGAGAATTACAAAGGAGGGAAGTAGTGGTTTGATGGGGGGGGGGGGGGGTGGGGCACCAGGCTCAGGTGTTGTGGATCCATTTAAGGATCTCGAACAGGTGAGTGATTAGTCAGACTCAAGTGTTTACAAAGAATAGGTTAGAGAGGGAAGCTGGAAGCAGAAAGACCAACAGTTGGAGAATGCTGTGTAAATCTATGATCATTGGGAGCAGACCGGTGGTAGGTTAGAAAAGGAAAAGGCTGGAAGAGGGGTTTACCAAGTGTAGGAGGGAGGGAGAACCGTATGAATGACTTCCATAGACAGGGAGTCAAGACCCGGATAGTAGGCCCGGCCCCACTACTTCCTAGCTATGTGATCTCACCCACATTACTTAACCTCTTCAAGCCTCCATGTGTCCATGTGTCTACTGGAAATGGACTAGCTAAGTCACGGGGCAGGGCAAGGGCAAAATGTATATAAAACCCCCAGATAGCCAGTGTAAGTGATTATTCTTTTTAACTACTTTATTTTTTGTAATGTGTATTTATTTCTTTTTGAGAGACAGAGGGAGAGAGAGAGGGAGACAGAGAGCACAAGTAGGGGAGGGGCAGAGAGAGAGACAGAGGGAGACAAAGAATCCGAAGCAGGCTCCAGGCTCTGAGCTGCCAGCACAGAGCCTGACGCAGGGCTCGGAGCCACGAGCCAAGAGATCGTGACCTGAGCGGAAGTCAGACGCTTAGCCGGCTGAGCCACCCAAGTGCCCCCCGATGTAAGGCATTTTTAATGAGCTCTCTGCACCATGGCATTTGTTGAATAGCCATATAATGTCTGATCATCCTTTACTGTCACATCTCATGTCACTTGTTTTGCCTCATTCTCATGGGAGCACTGATACTTAAAAGCTATGCTTACAAAGTTAGACGTCCATTGAAGATTTAGCTCTGAATATTAATTTGTTCAATGGAGAGGAAAGCGGAGAGAAAAATAATTGCAAAAAGAATGAAATTTCAAAGTATTACCCAATTTCTTCACATCAGGAACAGTGCCAGGCCCGATGGTCAACACTATGGAGGGCAGAGAAATGAGTAAAATCTGCTGTTTACCTTCAAGGGGATGGAACTCAGTGGAAAGGCAATACACAGATACACGCCACTATAACACAAAACGGAAGGTCCTCCATAGTCACTCAAAACTCACAAGCGGTCTTCATGACAAAGCCTTACCCCGGACCTGCTGCTCCGAGCTGGGAGTGTCCTTTGAGATGGTTTCATATGCATGACATCGGGGTAATGTAGTGCAGTGCTGGGCGCTTACTGGATCCTTCAAGAAGTGGTTTTCAGGGGCGCCTGGGTGGCTCAGTCAGTTAAGCGTCCGACTTCAGCTCAGGTCACGATCTCACGGTCCGTGAGTTCGAGACCCGCGTCGGGCTCTGGGCTGATGGCTCAGAGCCTGGAGCCTGCTTCCGATTCTGTGTCTTCCTCTCTCTCTGCCCCTCCCCCATTCATGCTCTGTCTCTCTCTGTCTCAAAAATAAATAAAAACGTTAAAAAAAAAAATTAAAAAAAAGAAGTGGTTTTCAAAGGAACGTACGTACGATTGCAGAAAACCTAACCTGGGAAACGAATCCTAACGAGATCGTTTGGGCCAGCGTTGCTTCAGGTCGTAGTGGGTGATTGATTGGCAGTGAGTCAAAAGAAAGAAAGAAACAATCAGGACACTGGTAGAACACTTCTTTTCTATAGCACAATACCTGCGCTATTAAAATCGAAATTGCTTATTTCCAGCTGGCAAAAAAAAAAAAAAAAAAAAAAAAAGGCATGATCTTTCGATCTTTCCCCCTTTTCCAGTAATGTATTAGTTATGAAGAAGTGTGATGAGGTTTTAGTAACTGCTGCTGGAGAGTAATATAAAATTAAATATTCCTGCAATTTTTCATTTCTGTCACCAACTGTAAGTGTAATCAATTTTTTTTCAAAATAGCCAAACTGGCAGGTTATTTAGAAATTTGTTTTTAAAGTAGTAATAGCACTAATCAAAGCTGCTAAAATGGAAAGCATTGTTGCTTTTTTTTTAAGTTTATTTATTTTTTGAGAGAGAGACAGACAGAGTGAGCGAGGGAGGGGCAGAATGAGAGAGAGAGACAGAGAGAGAATCCCAAGCAGGCTCTGCGCTGTCAGCACAGAGCCCGATGTGGGGCTCGAACTCACAAACCGTGAGATCATGACCTGAAGCCGAATCCAATAGTCCGAGGCTTAACCGACTGAGTCCCCCGCGTGCCCGGGAAGCATCATTTGTATCTTGTAAGGAGCAGCAGCCAGATTACGAGAGAAAAAAACCCAAAATGTGGCGGGGGGGGGGGGGGGGGTGGGGAATGCACATCCCTGCTATTGCGATGATATCAGAAAACCTCTGCACTTACGAAACCCGGTGCCGCACGGTCTTGGGGTCAAGTCTCAGCTCTGTGGCTTGCTGACAAATTAATCTCCCCAAAACTCGAGTCGCCTTTCCTTTAAGGTGCGAATATGAAATGGGTCAATGTATGTGACACAGCTAGCGTCATCCGTGCGACCAAGAATAGGCGTTCATTGGTGTTGCCCTTCACGGTCATGGTATTATTATCAGCATTAGCATTCTTATCAGTACCACTAACTGGGACCTAATTACGCCCCAGGAATTCGACGGTGATTATTTCATTAACTGTACCCATCCATCCTGAAGGTGGGCGTTCTCCCCCCCTCGGGAGAGATGAACCGATGTTTGCAGGTGGTTGAATGCGGGGTCCCACCGGCGCTGGACTGTGAAGCCTAAGTTGATCCCACGGCTAGGCTTCCTCTCGAGAAATATCCCGCCTCGTTCGGCTGTGCCGGCAGCAGTCGGGAGTTGGCAGAGTGTCAAGATTCGATACACTCTGATTTGGTACCCAGATTAAAGCCACTTATGAGGCCCGATGGCCAATTGGGGGTTTTGCACTGATGGAAGCCGACGATCCCGGGAGCGGTGGTCTGTTCGTTGTGCTGCTCTTTGAGCGGTGTTCGTTTTGTCGTGTAGGATAAATATGCATAAAGTCGTCATCCATCCCCTGGGTGTTCGGCTCATCCCTCTTTCCCGCCTTCCGTATCTGTCCCCACGTGGCTGCCATCGAGGTCCCACAGGGGCCAATTATATCCAGCTCCGAGTGAAGAAGTTCCACCCACCTGAGGCTGGCTCCAGGCGGAGCGCACACTGCACACTCAGGCCCCGGGAAGCACCCTCAGGATTGGGCTTCACCGGGGCCCCTGAGCTCCACGGCGGCACGGGCTGTCAACAGATGAAGGGCAGAGGTAGATGGCAAGGAAAGATGTGGCCAGCTGCGCAATTTCCTCCTCTTCTAGAGCCATTGCAACCTCTACACTCCTGCCGGAGTTACCGTTTCCAAACCCTGAGCGAGTCTGCTGAGTTCTCGCTTATAAATACTGCATGGCTCCCTATTGCTCACAGGATAAAGTCAAGTCTGACCTGGTTGTGCCTTTCCGTCTGCATTTCCCATGATGTTGCACGTCCACCGCACAGCACATCCTCTTGTCCCAGCAAATTATAAATCCTTCCTAGGACGTGATTTCGGACGCCTGTGCCTCGCGCCTGCTGCTCGCTCAGCATGGGGTGCCCCCCTCCTGCCCCCTTGTCGGTCTGGTAACTTCCTACACTTTCTTTTTGGTAAGCTCACTAGTCATCTCCCCTGAACGGCTCTCCCCAGCCTGTCTGTTGCTCCTCCCTTGTGAACGACAAAGTAGCACTTAGTATTTAATTTTAAAATTATTGTACTTTACATGTCCTTTGCAATTACGCTATAAGCCTCTTATTTACTTAAAATGTATTTCTTGTACTTTGCACTGATTATAAAAGTAATGCAAGATGATTACTAAAAAATACAGAAAGGAACATAGCAAGGCATATTTGCATGCAACTCCATCCCTCGGATATAGTCAGTGTTAACATTTGGATATGTTTGTAGCCACGCAGGCGCACACAGGCACACACACGCACACGCGTGGGATCAAAAAGCTCATGTGCAAAGGGCCGGGGGGCGGAGAATGTGTGGCACATTTGGGGGACTGAGAGAAGTTCAAAACGCTGCGGAATGCAAAGCGAGAAGAAAAGCGGTATGTGATGATACTATAAAGCAACAGCTTTCAAAATCTTCTCACTGGGACCTACAGCAGCTATGGAAGACAGTATGCAGGTTCCTCAAAAAATTAAAAAGAGAATTACCGTAAGATCCAGCAATCCCACATCTGAGTAGAGATCCAAACGGATCTCAAAGAGATGTCTGCGCTCCCATGCTCCTCACGGTACACTCTACAATAGCCACGCTATGGAAACCGCCTAAATGTTCATCAGCAATAAGTGCGTAAAGAAAACGTGGTGTATACACACAGAGGAATATTAATCAGCCTGAAGAAACGAAGGAAATCCTAGCACATGCAACAACACGGGTGAACCCGGAGGACCTTATGCCGAGGTCAACCCGTCTCCAAAGGACAAACACTGCGTCCTACCACGTACACGAGGTTATCTGAAATAGTCAAGATCGTAGAAGCGGAAGGTTGAAGTGGGGAGTTGTTCAACAGGTAGAACGTATTGTGCGAGTTATGCAAGAAGAACGCATTCTAGAGATGTGCCGTGCAACACGGTGCCTAAAGTTTCCGATAGTGTATCGTGCTGTGAAAATTTTAAGAGAGTAGAGTGCAAAGTGTTCTTGGCCCCCAAAAAGGGGGAGGCGGAAGGAAACTTGTGGAGGTGACAGATGTGTCTATTACCTTAATTGTGGTGATGGTTTCACAGGTGTTTATGTATGTCGAAACCCATCGCGTTATACACATTAAACGTGTGCAGGTTTTTGTGCACCAATTACACCTCGATAAAGCAGTTTCCAAAAGAAAATAAATACATTTCTATTGTGACTCAGGAGTACACATCTATAACTGACACGAATGTTTCCCAAAATACCCTCACTATGTGAAATGGACTCTAGTATTTTCTATTGTACTCGATTCCATTCTTATTCATTTCAAAGAAGATGCTGGTCACGGCCAACTCAATTGATTTCCTGACCCTCCTAATGAGTTGCAACCATAGGCGAGAGACATACTCAGGAGGTATTCGCACGTCATGCTAATGAGTTTGGACTTCATCCTGAGGGTAAAGGGGAGAATTAAAGGGTTGTGGCCATGTAAATATCACGATCAGACTTGGACTGTGAGAACAAGGTCTGTCTGCTTAGGGGTAAGAGTTTAAAGAGGGGTATAGACTGATGTTGGGAGGCAGGGAGGTGGCAGTAAAAGCCTCAACATCTTCACTGGCATGATGGTAGAGACAGAAATGAAGGAATTCAAGACACGGGCTGGGCTCCGCGATCAGCCAGGCCTCTGGCTGTGCTCCGTTGTTGGGCAAGGTCACCGGACGGGCCACCTGGATGGGTGTGCCCATCCTCCGTACTCTGTGTTTGGATGGGGTTGCAGGCTGTGCTCTGCAGTCAGAAGGGGTCACTATCCGGGCCCCCCCCACAGGCTATGCCGTGCCATGGGTCAGGGTGGCCGGCTGGCTCCTCTGCCTGCGTTAGACTGTGCTTAGCAATCGGCAGGGTCGTAGGCGAGGCTCCGGAGCCAGGGGTAGAGAGCAGGGGGGGCACCATATGCTGGTATCCGAGGCTGCCCGTGGACACTGTTCAGGCCCCCTGGTTGGGTGGGGCCACTGGCTGTCCTTCACAGTTGAATAGGGTTTCTGGATTGACTCCCTGCCCAGATGGGATCAGAGCTGGGCTCTACGGCTGCCTCGGTGTCACTGATGGGTGTCCCTGGTCAGCCCGAGCCTGAGGCTCTCGTCCGTCCGTGGCTGCTTGGTCTCCGATCAGGCCTCCTGGCGGGGCAGCCTAGAGGCTATGCTCAGCACCCTGAGGCTGTGCAGGACCCTGCTGACCCGTCTCCCTGCCCAGATGGGCTCCACAGACCCCTGCGTTCTCTGGCCAGGCCTCCCGGTCGGGTGGGGCTGGAGGTCGGGTGCGACCGCTGACTTGCTTCGGTACCTGGGCAGGAGGCAGGATGGGCTCCAAAGCTGCCCGGGTTCTCTGGCCACACTTCCGGGTTAGGTGGGGGTGGTGGAGGCTGTGTTCAGCCGCGGCCGAGGGCTACCCACCCGCTCGCCTGTCCGGGGAACACCGTAAAATGGGCTTCGCGGCCAATTCCGTCCATTATCTGGGGACCGGAACCGGGCATATCTGTCAAGCGCTTCTCCGGCAAGACGGGGCCACAAGCTCCTCCCGGCTGACCCTAGCTGATCCCCAATAGTCTAGCCCCGCCGACTCTCCCAGTGATCCCCATGACGTAAAACCAGAGTGGGTCTCCCGGCAAGTGTCCCACAGCACTGAGGGAGCTGGGCGTCTACCTCGGGCTCGGCTCTCTTTTTCCCTTTGGAGAAACCATAGGCCCAGGGGTGCCCTCTGAGGACAGCGTCAGGATGGTCTCCGGGAGTGGCAACACGGTCAAGGTCAGAGTGAAACCGCTCCTCTTACCCTTCAGGTGCGTCTTCTGTCGGTTCTTGTGGGCCAAGGCAATGCTTCAGCCTCACCCCCAGGTTCTGGGGTTTTCGCAAAGGCATCTCATCTGTCGAGAGCCGCTGGCTGCTCTTTCTGTGAGGTGGACTGAAGTCGGGAGCTGCCTATTCTGTCATCTTGATGACGCCTCTCTCCAGTTTGGCTCTTTCTTACAAAACTTAACACGCTTTGACCGTATGTTCCAGCAGTCGTGCTCCTAGGCATTCACTGAAAGGAGCCGACAACTCGTGTTCACGCGAAAACTTGTTCACAGGTGTTTATAACAACTTAACTCATCCTTGCCAAACACTTGGAAGCGATCAAGATGTCCTTCAGTAGGCGAATGGACAAACACGCTGGGGTCCAGCCAGACAATGAGCTGCTATTCGGCCCTTCCAAGAAATGAGCTATCGAGCCATGGAAAGATTCGGAGCAACAGAGCGTCCCCATATATTCCCTGCAAAAGGCAAAACGATGTGAGATAAAAACGATGAACCGGTGGAGCACGCAGGATTTTTAGGACAGTAAACCTACTCTCCTTAATACCATGAAGGTGGACACATTTCACTATACATTTGCCCAAACCCATACGACACACAGCACCAAGAGTGACTATAACGTCGTAACTGATATAATGTGTGCACTTAGAGTGATCACGATGTGTCAACGCAGGTACATCATAACAAATGTACCACTCTGGTTCAGAATGTTGATAGTGAGGGAGGCTTCTGGCGTTTATGGGGTGGGGGCCAGGAGACGGGGAATATATGGGGACTCTCTGTGCTTTCTACTCAACTTTGCTGTGAACTGCTCTAAAAAATAAAGTCGATTTTGGGGCGCCTGGGTGGGTCAGTCGGTTAAGCGTCCGACTTCAGCTCAGGTCACGATCTCGCGGTCCGTGAGTTCGAGCCCCGCGTCGGGTTCTGGGCTGACGGCTCAGAGCCTGGAGCCTGCTTCCGATTCTGTGTCTCCCTCTCTCTCTGCCCCTCCCCCGTTCATGCTCTGTCTCTCTCTGTCTCAAAAATAAATAAACGTTAAAAAAAATAAAAAAAAAATAAAGTCGATTTAAAAATTTTAAAAATTGGGCAGAATGTGTAAAAAGTGGTTGGCAGAGAAGTAGCGTCCTGGCATGAAGTGAAAAGAGAGACCAGAGAAGAGGGTACAGTCAGGAGCGGGGAGAGGAACGTGGAGCCATCTCCTGAGCTGACTAGCAGAACGTTCCATGGGAAGGGGTATACCGGTGTCCTGAAGGTCCGTAAAGATACGGCGCCCACAGTGCTAAAACCCGCGAACCGCTTCGTACTGGTTTCTGGGTGCATTGTGCAGCCCGCTCAGATCTCTCGTCTGGCTTTAGGAACCACAGCAACATAAACGCTATAGACATAGCATTATCTAAAAGGATACTTACATGCATTATCTCATTTACTTCGGACAACAGTCCTGGGAGGAAGGCAGGCTATGTTGCTAGCCGCATTTTACACAGATGCGGAGACAAAGTAGAGAGGAAAAAATATCTAGCCAGGATTTTAGCCCAGGCCAAAAAATCAGATGACTGTGACAGATAAAATAAGCCAAATGGATGAAGCTAGGATATAATCAATTGAGGTGCATTTCCTTTCATGCAAATTCAAGTATATACAGCTAGGCTGAAGGCGGCTTCTAAAAAAAGAGAAGGCTGGATACCTTCTGCTGAATCGTGAGAAATCTCTAGCCTTGTGGGCAAAGCTAGTCCCACCTGAATTACTGCAGCAGATGACGTAGCCCGACACGGGTCTTCCGTTTTAACACGGGTTCCGCAGAAGACAGAACCTCGGGCAAAAGCGAACGCGCTGCTGCGTGTTATGTGAGTATAGTCCCAGGGTGGCAGGACGTGGGAAATGGAGAACGAGGCAGGAAAGGAGAACAATCAAATGTCAGTGGGCATCACCAAGGCAGCCCTTGCTTGTTAGAACACGCACCTCTTACTTGGGTCTGTGAGAATATCTTCGAAGAGAATACATCCACCAATATAGCTCAAGACAGTCTGGCTGACGGGAAGAAGGAAGGAGAATGTATCCGCCAAACTTCGGTCTTCCGTTGTTCAGCGTGTGCACTGATCAGGTGCCAGCTGATCCAAGTAGCTAATATCTTCCCAGTGTCTGTTGGGCAGGAGGTGAGGGGCAGGTAGTCCTGCTTTAAGTGACGTGCTGTCTGGCTGTGTGTGTGGCTACCGTGAAGGTGCTGGCTACGGTAGCACCCGGGCGAGAACCGGCCAATTTGCTCACTGCAACTGAGACAGAACAAGTGACCAAGATCCCCAAAGACAGGGAACTAAGAGAATCTGAGCACTTGAAAAGCGCTCGATACACAACAGCAATAGGAGGCTCCATCGAGGATCTGACAATTCTGGGTTATGATACACAGACTAAAACAATAGACGAATGAGAGTGTGGGGTCCCATCATCTAACGGAATACCTCACCATCACCAGGCCTCAGCCACCACACTTACACCAAAGGCAACAACCAGTATGAGCGCCCTTAAGATGCACGCGTAAGGAACAAGACATTACGTTCTACTGTGCCTCGCACACGTAACTTAAAATAACGTGTATGATCCCCTATGCCGGTTTTCTCTTGCTGTGTAACAAATTACCACTAACTTAATGGCTTCGACAGTATATAAATAAATCACTAACCCACAGTTCTGTGGGTCACAAGGACAGGAGGGATGACTGGGTCCTCTGCTCCAGATTTCGCACTTAAGGTGTCAGCCAGGCCAGACTCTTATCTGGAGACCCTAGGGAAGAATCCACTCCGAGTACATTCATGTTGTTTGAAGAATCAAGTTTTCTGTCAGTTGTAGGACTGAGGCTCTCGTTCCCTCGCTGGATGTTGACTGGGGGTTGTACGAGGCATCCAGAGGCCGCTTACAGTTCCTTGCTATGTGCGCTCTCACATTTTGAATTGCCTTATTCCCTTAAAGCCAACTGTTTAGTGTCTGGTTGAATTACTGAAAGATGTGTATATACCAAGGAGAGGGAAAAACTAGGGGCCAGCGTAGAATTCTTCTTACCATGTAATCTAGCAGTTTCTAGCCAGCCCTGACATACAACTTGCCTTTTTACTTCTACATAACACAATGAAATATGTACGAAATTGATCTTTCACCCATGACATGTGCCATCATTTCTAAGGAAGTCAGGCCCTTCCTCATATGTATCCTTAGAAGGATCCACTGTAGGTCAATGGTGAGTGACTTAAGGCCATTGGCTGTAGCTTCCATCGTACTTTTGTACAGTATGGAATTCTAGTATCTTCATGTTTCCCACGTGAGTTGTCTGTAAATGTTCCAGGGATTGATTAGTTTTGGATCTCTTGGATGCATGCACCTGGAAATTAACTGCTTTTTTTTCATGAATTTAGCTTAATGATGATGTTCAACTGATGTTTTCCCTTCCCTCTTCAACTTAAAGCTGTTAGCTAAAGTCTCAGTGAGGTGGGGGGGAGTACTCGAGAGCAAAACAAGTCTATACTCAGAGGAGTGCTAGTGAGCAAAACTTGAATGATTTAAGGTCACAATTCTTCATGGCTAGAAGGGACCTCGGGTGTCATCTTCTCATCTTCTCTCCAACAGTTGACCTTAGAAAAGACCTTCCTTTATCTGCTGCCCAAATGTTTAAAATATACTACTTCCTTCCATATTTCTTCAATGAGAAAAAACTTGCGCCAGATATTATCATAATTGGGTTATATTCATCTTTAACATTATTGGTGGCTTAGAATTCATCACTGTTTTCTGTCCTCAGATATAGAACTTGACTAGTGAAGCTAACTGTGGTTTACTTCTGATCTAATTAAAATATAAAGTAATTCCAAGGATACCGTTTTATGAAATCAAACGCATAAACTTATTGAAAAATACTTTTTTTTCTTTTTTTTAAATTTTCTTTTTTAAAATTGACATCCAAATTAGTTAGCATCTAGTGCAACAGTGATTTCAGGAGTAGATTCCTTAGTGCCCCTTACCCATTTAGCCCATCCCCCCTCCCACAACCCCTTCAGGAACCCTCAGTTTGTTCTCCATATTTAAGAGTCTCTTCTGTTTTGTCCCCCTCCCTGTTTTTATATTATTTTTATTTCCTTTCCCTTATGCTTGTCTGTTTTGTCTCTTAAAGTCCTCCTATGAGTGAAGTCATATGATATTTGTCTTTCTCTGACTAATTTCGCTTAGCATAATACCTTCCAGTTCCATCCGTGTAGTTGCAAATGGCAAGATTTCGTTCTTTTTGATTGCCGACTAATACCCCATTGTATATATATATATATATATATATATATATATATATATATATACGACATCTTCTTTATCCATTGTGCCGTCGATGGACATTTGGGCTCTTTCCACACTTTGGCTATTGTCGATAGTGCTGCTATAAACATTGGGGTGCATGTGTCCCTTTGAAACAGCACACCTGTATCCCTTGGACAAATATCTAGTAGTGCCATTGCTGGGTCGTAGGGTGGTTCTATTTTTAGCTTTTTGAGGAATCTCCCTCCTGTTTTCCAGAGTGGCTGCACCAGCTTGCATTCCCAGAAAAATACTTTACTTGTAATAACAGTATGTAAGAACATTATTTTAATTTAATGAATATGAAGAACAACATTTTCTCAAAAAAACCTGGAGCCGTATGGTAACAAATCATTTGTAACAAGATGCGAGAGTTAGAAATAAATTGTCGTTGAGACGAGTAGGCTACCAAGAAGTATTTCATAGAAACTACCATACATTCTGACGCTTAGGAAAATTGAATTTATAATACGGTCTACATTATGTCTATCAAGCTATATTATTGCGAATGATATCATTCCAGATGATAGCTGTGGAATGCCACACATTGGCAGTGATTGACATGATTTTTTCAGACATGTTTGAACACATTGACAAAGAGGAATTAATTAATAATGTTCCTAAAACACACATGCTAGCTCTACAAATTTCCTATAGCAGTTTGTGATGTCTTTCAAATTTTGGGGGGGTGGGGCTGAGAGAGAGCACGCCTGTGGGAGGGCCAGAGGGAGAGGGAGGGAGGGAGGGAGAGAATCTTAGACAGGCTCCAGGCTCAGCGCAGAGCCTGACGCAGAGCTCGACCTCACCACTGTGAGATCATGACCTGAGCCGAAATCAAGAGTTGGTCGGTTAACCAACTGAGCCACCCCAACCTGATCCTGTTAAAAATCCCCTTCAAGTAGACCGCAAAAGTTAAAGAGAAATGCATTTATGTCCATTCGAAACTTAAAGCTAGCAAATCAACTGCACCAAAGAAAGCATTAAAATATATACGTAAGTGGGTTAATGTATATATTAGGCAGCCACGTTCATAAATCGCGTTTTGTTGATTTGTTGCATCATAATCATATCTGACCTTATGATACCATTTCATTGATCACAAATGATCTTCAAACTTGATCCTCAAGATACCATTATGATGTAGGCTTCGCAAATGTCAGGAATTCTTTTTCGCAGAAAAGGAAACTGAGAAGTTCAGCAGAATGCCAAAGTTCCAGGCACAAAAGGCAAGAATGTGACTCAATCCTCTGCTTTCTGATTTCTAAGACAGTTCTCTATTTGCTATACTATTTAACCATAATTCAGAGTGAGAATATTTAAGCAAGGTGAAAGACTTGGGGCAAATCTCTGACTTTTGTGGGGGTTTAGCAGAGGTAACAGCATTTAATTTTGGGAGGGGTTGAGGGCCTGAGATTTGATCCAAATTTTTAATCTGATATTCCTTACCTCTAAAGTATTGAATTTCAGGATGATTTTTGACACATACAAAAAATATTAAGCCTATTCATATAGTCAGTAAGTGGCAAAAATGCATGTTGCAGCTAGAAAGATTTACAATAAAATGTATTAAAGATCTGGAAAATACTAGCTTTCATCAAAGATTAAAGAAATGAGATTTTTTTTTACATTGGGCTATCACGAACATCACTGTCCATTGTCAATTTATTCTGATGATGGCATTGCTTACTGTGGTTGCAATATATGCAATAATACACATTTAAAATACACACCGGACATTTAACTGGACAGTAATAATAATCACATAAAAATAGCTGTTGCCAAGAAATAACATCTTCTCCAAAAAGTCATGACAGTTACATAAAGTGCTCTCAATATCAGAATATTTAGAAAAATAAAGCGAATTATTTTCTTGACACAAATCATACATCATTTCAATGCTTTTCTAAAAGGTGTGTCCAGGAGAAGCTATCTGATCTTCAGAGTATGGAATAATATTTTTAAAGAAATGAGATTCTTAAACAAAGAAGAGAACAGAAGGGAAGATTTAATAACAGTCCCCTCATATAGTCTGAATTATTATCAAGAAGAAAAAAATCTTTCTTCCCCTATTACCACAAAGATAAAATGAGAAGTAAGAGGGACTTAAAAGGACGATAAACTTTCTGAATGGAAAAGACTTGTCACGGGAGATTCCTTCACTAGAGATCCTTAACAATAAATTGAAAATTATTTCAAAAATTTTCTACCTATATTCTAGGGAATTCCATTACGAAACTCCTCAAGGTAATGAATCTGATTAAATCCAGTCATGCATAGACAGAATCCAGGAAAAATGACTGACTGGGAATACGAGCATTATAGAAATAATCAAGATGCTCTGTGATGGGATTGCTCTAAATTGAGCCAACTCCACATGGTTGACTTGATCAAGCCCTGATAAGTTGATCACCAAGGAATCAAAGTAGTAGTCAAGATTCCGGTAAGAGCGTAAAATACTGAAATTAGTTACATTATGGTCACTCTAGTCAAGCCATGAGACCTAGATGTTACAGCAGTAGGATACAATGAGAATCTGAATCAAAATTAGCATCGGAGAGGAGCTTATGAACTTTTAAATTAGTTTTAAAATTTTCCAAATGTCTTATCTTTTCCTTTTAATTATTTTAATTTTGAAATCATTTTAGACACAGAATACTTGCAAAGTTGTATAGGGAGTTTCAGATACCCTTCATCCGGTTTCTCTTAATGTTAACACCTTGTACAATCATAGTTCACATACGGAAATCAGAAAGTTCACATCAGTACAATACTCTACTGACCACATGAGAACTTAACCCGGCAATGAAGACACTTAAGTTAATCATCACAACAACGCTGTGATACAGGTATTGTCATCAGTTCACAGATAAAGGAACTGACAAAAAAAAGCTTAAATTTCTCTCCCAAGGTCATAGAGGCAGCGAATGGTGAGCCTTGTGATTATTTGGCTCTAATGTTCATTCACTTTTCACTACGTGGTCTTGTTTTTCCACTAATGTCTATTATATAAGGGGTCCCAATATTTGAAAGAGGAGAAAGTATGACTCAAGTATTTCATCATGGATAGCTTATTATGAATTAGAACTAGGGGTGCCTGTGTGGCTCAGTTAGTTCAGCGTCCGACTCTTGATTTCGCCTCAGGCCATGATATCGCAGTCATGAGATCGAGCCCTGCGTTGGGTTCTGTGCTGAGCATAGCGCATGCTTGGGATTCTCTCTCTCCCTCTCTTGCTCCCTCTCCCCCTCTCTCAAAATAAACAAACTTAAAAAAAAAACAGAACTAGAAGTTCCAGATGATTTCAAATATCATTTAAAAATTAAGACTTAAGTGCGTAAAGAGTTTATATTACAAAACTTTACACTTTTGGTAAAAATCAGTAAGACTTGGTCTGTTCCTTCTTTCTTTGGTGTCCAAGCGAAATTCCTTCTGGTTGGTATAGTTGTATAAGTGGCAGTAATGGACTCTGCTTAAAATACTCTGGTTTTTGTAAATTTATATACTTTTAAAAATCAAGCACAGTGAACATGACACCTAAAGCTTTTGAAGTGAGGAACATGGTACCCAGAAGAGTTATGTAATTTTATAAGGGTCACGTAGTAAGAAATATAGGACTACAACACCTATGTTCTGCTTCCAGTAAAATATGTTAATTGTATCAAGGTGCTTGGCAAATACTGAACAATCAATGTTTGTGAATGAACTGAACCTCAGTTGTCAGAGGATAAAAAATATATTGCAACAGGGACATCTGGGAGGCTCAGCTGGTTAAGCTCTTGGTTTTGGCTCACGTCACAGTCTCACAGTTCGGGAGTTTTGGCTCAAGTCACGATCTCACGGTTCGTGAGTTTGAGCCCCACATCAGGCTCCCACACTGACGGTGGAGAGCCTAATTGGGGGTTCTCTCTGTCTCCTCTCTCTCTGCCCCTCCACTGCTTGCACACACTCTCTCTCTCAAAATAAATAAATAAACCTAAAAAAATATTGCAACACTCCCTTGACATACATAAAGGAGATATACAAAGATAGTTTTGAGTCACCAAACTCATAAATTTCAATATAACATAAAATTCATCACAAAATACAGTAGCATATCAACGAAAATATAAGTGGTCACTTCAGATTGTAACAGGTTTAATATATGCAAGACTAAAGTCAGTTTTTGTACTGAACATTTTCCGAAACAATTTCATATGATGTGACAGACCTAGGCCACCGAAAAAAATTTGACATTTTACTCCTTAATTAAAAAAAAACTTCTCTACTCAGGTTAAGAGCCACAATTATTTGCGATCTTTTTGCCTAACCTCTCCTTTCATCTCTAGCAACTGACATTTGGCTTTCTCTTCAGAAATCTTTTATTCCTCCCTCACATAAATGTAAAGGAGAAAAAAGTCACTGTCGAAAATCACAACCGCCTTGAAGGAGAGAGCAGATCTTGCTAACGTAACGTCTTTAGACCAAGGATGGCCCCTTTGTGCAGCTAGGAATGTTGATAGTTTTTATATGAGAAGGTTGGCCAAGAATGGAGTTTGGTTTTAGAAGGAAGAGAGAACAATTGCCCAGCCTGGGGAAGGAGAGAACTAAGAGGTGAGAGAGAGTGAAGCCAATACCTCATGGACCAGTGTGATCTGTGAGAGATCCTCCGCGACTGTATGTCCAAAAGGTCATCTAATGACAATAACTTCTAATATGAAATGCCAAGGCATTTGCCATTTCATCCATGTAATGTTCCATTCATCACGTGCCAGAGGTCATTAATTGTTTTAGGCACAGCAGTCGGGCGTTAGTGGGTGCTCAGGAGGGGGTGAGCAAAGACAATAGCTTAGAGTGCAGGTTGTGGACAATTCCAGTTCGGAGATCGAGGCTGAAAGGTTCAGAGCAGAGAACAAGAAAGAGGGAGAAGCTGGGGATCATCGTCAAATGACAGGTCTCCCCCACTATCTGAAAGCAGAGCGTTCCCATGAAAACTTTCCTAAGTCAAAGTGGCATAAAGCAAACAAGTAATTGCCATTAATTTATATGGGAAAAGTTTTTAGCATTCCCAGACCCCCCAGAATGGCCTCTCCTAGGATTTTCTGATACCTTAGAACACACCTTGCTAAGGGATGCACCGAATAAACTGCGATAAAGCGCACATGGTCACACAGTTCAGCTTGATGCTGAGACGCGGAGTGTAGTTCCTGGGGAAGGCGCGGGGCGGCGCCACTCTCGCTGCTGGGGTGCGAGCTGCCTCTTAAATGCTTGCTGGCTGCAAAACAAGTGCTCAAACTATTTTTGCCTTTTGCCTTTCTTTTTCTTTTTTTCTTTTTTTTTAAATAAAAGTAAACACCCGCTTCAGATTTCTTTCAGTTAACAAAAACAGGTACTAACGTAGGTCTTTCATAAACGCAGCGTGGGATGACTTGAACTTTTGAAAGTGAAGGTTATCTGTACCATGAAGTGACAACCAGCTACAGAATTTGCTGAAAACTTCTAGTGGGGCACCAATCTTACCCAAGGAATGGCACGTCTTCCTTTACGTTACGTGATGACAGTGGGTGATGGGAAGAGAAGAGCAACGCTATCTGCGAGTATACGTATTAATTGCCCACTAGGTTTGCTCACTAAGAAATCGGCTGTTGCCTACAATCCCCAGAGTAAATATGAATCAGACACTGCCTGAAAAGGTTAACAAGGTACTAATACACAGTTAAAATCAAGGAGATGAAATCCACAGGGGCGCCTGGGGGGCTCAGTCGGTGAAGCGTGCGACTTCAGCTCAGGTCATGATCTCAGGGTTCAGGAGTTCGGTTCTGGAGACGGGCTCTGTGCTGACAGCTGGGAGCCTGGAGCCTGCTTCAGATTCTGTGTCTTCCTCTCTCTCTGCCCCTCCCCCAGTCATGCTCTGTCTCTGTCTCTGTCTCTGCCTCTCTCAGAAATAAAATGAACGTTAAAAATTTTAAAAAGAATATGAAATCCACAGATACCAGGGATCTGCCGTATATAATTTTTTTTTCATTTCTCTTTATTAATAGACTTTATTTATAGAGCAGTTTTGGCTTCACAGCAATTGAGCATAAGCTATAGGTATTTCCCGGGGGCATTCACTTTCGAATGTTCCCTCTCTGTAAAGAGAGCTTTCCTACGATTCTTCCTTTCTAATCTTGTATTCTAATAAACTTTTGTCTGCTGCTGAAAAAAAAAAAGAAAGAAAGAAAGAAAAAGAAAAAGAAAAGAAAAGAAAAGAAAAAAAAGAAGATATAGATATTTCCCATGTATCTCATGACCCCAACACACGCATAGCATCCCACATTGCCAACATCCCCCACCGGAGTGGTGCATTTGTTACAACTGATGAACGTATTTTGACACATCATGGTCACTCAACGTCCACAACTTCCATAAGCATTCACTTTTGGTGTTTTACCTTCTCTGGGTTTGAGGAAATGTATGATGACATTTATCCTATGTTACAGTATCATACAGAGCAGTTTCTTAAGAATCTGCAAAATATCTTCCTTAAATGTATGGTAGAATTCACAAGTAATCCCATCTAGGCCTAATGCTTGCTGTTTTGGAATTTTCTTCAGGATTGATTCAGTGTATTTACTAGATATAGGCCTATTCAGATGCTCTATTTCTTCCGCTGTTTTAGCAAAAAGTGTCTTTCAAGACATTTGTCCATTCCATTTAGGTTATCAAATTTATTGGCAAAGTTTTGTTCACAGTATTCTTATATTATTTTAATGTCCACGGGATCTTTCTGTTATTATTATTATTTTAATGTTTATTTATATTTGAGAGAGAGAGAGCATCAGCAGGGGAGGGGCAGAGAGAGGGAGACACAGAATCCAAAGCAGTCTCCAATCTCTGAGCTGTCAGCACAGAGTCCGATGCGAAGCTCAAACTCACTAGCCACCAGACCGTGACCTGAGCCGAAGTCAGAAGCTCAACCAACTGAGCCACCCAGGTGCCCCCATGGGATCTTTAGTGTTGTCCTGTCTTCTCATATCAGTAAGTCGTGTTGTGTCTCCTTTCTTCTTAGTGCGGCTAGATGCTTATTGATTTTTATTAATGTTTTCAAAGAATCATCTTTTGGTCTTTATTGATTTCCTACTTTTGATTTCATTAGTTTCTGCTCTAATTTTTTTTTTTTTTTTTTTAAGTAGCCTCCACACCAGGCACAGAGCCCAGTGCAGGTCTTGAACTCACGACCCTGGGATCAAGACCTGAGCTGAGATGAAGAATGGGACACTTAACCAACTGAGCCACCCAGGCGCCCCTCTGCTCTAAGTTTTATTATGCTTTTGCTTCTGCTTACGTTGGATTTAATTTGTTCTTCTTTTTCTCCATCCTATTCCTTTTAATCTATATGTGTTTTATATTTAAAGTGAGTTTCCGGCCACTTGGGTGGCTCAGTCGGTTAAGCATCTGACTTCGGCTCAGGTCATGATCTCGCGGTTCATGACTTCAAGCCCCGCCTCTGCCTTTGTGCTGACAGCTCAGAGCCTTGAACCTGTTTCAGATTCTGTGTCTCCCTCTCTCTTTGCTCCTCCCCTGCTCACACTGTGTCTCTCTCTCCTGTGAAAATAAATATTTAAAAAAATTAAAAAATAAAGTCCGTTTCTTGTAGACTACACAGTTGGCTCTTATTTTTTGATTCTTCCTGACGATCTCTTTTAATTGATGCATTTATACTGTTGACATTCTAACTGAATTGATTCTGTTGGACTAATTATCCACCGTATTTGTTACTGATACCTATTTGTCTTTTGCTCTTTTGTCTTTTGTGGTTTTAATTGAATATTTTATGTACTTGCACTTTCTCTCCTTTCTTAGCATATCCATTATACTTCTTTTTTTCGTGGTAGCCCTAAATGTTGTGTTTGCGACACACATTTACAATGAACCCAAATTGTACTTTCAAATAACAATGAACCCAAATTGTAACTTTCAAATAACAATGAACCCAAATGTAACTTTCAAATAACTCTATACCACTTCACAGGTAGTGTCAGTATTTAATAATGACAAAATAACCCAAATTCTTTTCTCTTATCCCTGACATCATTGCTATTTTTATTATATTTTATTATTTACTTTTACATAAGCAAATATAACTTTATTTTTTTAGTTTTTTAAAATGTTTGTTTTTGAGAGAGAGAGAGAGAGACAGAGCGGGGGGGGGGGGGGGGGGGGGGGGGGCAGAGAGAGAAGGAGACATAGAGTCTGAAGCAGGTTCCAGGTTCTGAGCTGTCAGCACAGAGCCTGACACGGGGCTGGAATTCATGAGAACCGAAAGATCATGACCTGAGCTGAAGCCAGTCACTTAACCGACTGAGCCACCCAGGCGCCCCAGCAAACATAACTTTATAAATAAAATACATATATATGTATAAATGTGTATTTGTATGTATTTTATATATAAAATATAAGTTTTTAAAAATTCTATTCCTTCCCTGATGCTCCTCCTTTCTTTATATAGATTCAGGTTTCTGACCTATATTTTCACCCTCTCTCTAAAGAACTTCTTTTGGGGTGCCTGGCCGGCTCAGTCGGTTAGGTGTCCGACTTTGGCTCAGGTCATGATCTCGCGGTTTGTGAGTTCGAGCCCCGCGTCAGGCTCTGTGCTGATGCCTCGGAACCTGGAGCCTGCTTCCGATTCTGTGTCTCCCTCTCTCTCTGTCCCTCCCTTGCTCATGCTCTGTCTCTCTCTGTCTCTAATAAATAAATAAATGTTAAAAAATTTTTTTTTTAATTTTTTTTTTTAACGTTTATTTATTTTTGAGACAGAGAGAGACAGAGCATGAACAGGGGAGGGTCAGTGAGAGGGAGACACAGAATCGGAAACAGGCTCCAGGCTCTAAGCTGTCAGCACAGAGCCCGACGCGGGGCTCAAACTCACGGACCGTGAGATCATGACCTGAGCCAAAGTCGGCCGCTCAACTGACTGAGCCACCCAGGCGCCCCTAAAAAAAATTTTTTTAAGAACTTCTTTTGACATTTCTTATAAAGCAGGTCTCTACTGGCAACGAGTTCCCTTAATTTTTCTGTCTGAGAGAATCTTCATTTCTCCTTGACTTTTGAAGTATAATTTTGCAGAGTGCAGAACTCTAGCTTAAAGGCACCTCCTACCACTTTAACATTTCACCCCATTCTCTTCTTGCTTACATGGTTTCTGAGGAGAAATAGGATATAATTCTTATCTTTGCTTCTCTATAGGTAAGGTGTGGTTTCCCCCCAACTTCATCCAGAATTTTGTCTTTAAGTTTCTGAAATTTGAAAATTATATGCTTAGATATATTTGGGGGGGGCACTTATTCTGTGGTTTGGTGTCTGACATTAATTTGGGGAAATTCTCAGTCATTGTTGTTTCAAATATTTCCTCCGTTCCTTCTCTCCTTCTTCTTCTGGTACTCCCAATGACATGTATGTTACATATTTTGTAGTTTTCCTACAATTCTTGGATTTTTTTTTTTTGTCTTTGTTCTCATGGCTTTTCAGTTTTGGAGGTTTCTATTGAGATATCTTCAAGCTCAAAGATTTTTTTCTTCAGTTGTGTCCAATCTACCAATAACCCAATCAAAGGCATGCTTCGTTTCTGTTACCATGTTTTTTACTTCTAGCATTTCTTTTTGGTTCTTTCTTAGAATTTCCATCTCTCTGCTCCATTGCCCATGTTTGCATGCTGTCTACTTTGTTCGTTACAGCTCTTGGCATAGTAGCCATGGTTTTAAAATCACGATCTGATCATTCTCACATCCCTGCCGTATGTGAGTGGCATTCTAATGCTTGCTGTCTCTATTCAAACTGTGTTTTTGGGTTTTTTTTTTTTTTGGCATTTCTTGTAATTTTTTTCTTGACAGCAGGGCAGGATGTATCCAGCACTTATTCCAGAGTTTTCCGCTGATTGGTTTCTGCTCTGGTAAATTGTGATTCTCCATTTTCATTTGCTGATCTCTCTGAGGTAGGGGCAGTGGGTGGACCTACGCCCTCACTTCTCTTATGCATCTAAGAAGAATTATTGATTTTTTAATTTGTTCAACTTTTTACTTATTGTTAGAGCAGAGTGCCAGATTCCAGACTCCTTACATGCTGGCCTCAGACCTGCGTGCTCCATACAATGTGAATTTTGATGTGTCATCACCAATAATGCCCAATCAGTGTTATAAAACATTAACTCATATACACCTGTATATTTATTACTATCTTTAATATCACGAGTTCTTTAAAACAAACTTAGACTCCTTTATCCTAGAATCTAGTTGACATGAGACATACTACATACAGGAAATATTGACTTTGCATTTGCAGTAGGTTAGGTCACCTGTTGTGTAGCTCCTGAGAAGCTAACAGTACTCTGAACCATTGCATTTGTCTATTTTTTGTGTGATATTAGAATATTGCTTATTCCCTCTACTCAACTGTAAGGGTCTGTGTTTCTCTGCCCAAGACTACACATAGGACTCTGTGTTTTTCTTGTCTGTATTCACAGTTCAAGTGCATTATACAGCACATACTAATAGCTCAGTAAAGTCTTGGTCAAGGGGCGCCTGAGTGGCTCAGTCGGTTAAACATCTGACTCTTGATTTCAACTCAGGTCATGATCTCACTGTTCGTGAGTTTGAGCCCAGCATTAGGCTCTGCACTGACAGTGGGGAGCCTGCTTGGGATTCTCTCTTTCTTTTTCTCTCTGCCTCTCCCTCACTTACATTCTCTCTCTCTCTCAAAATAAATAAATGAACTTAATAAAATAAAGTCTTGTTCAATATGAGTGAATGAATGAGAAAGTTTTATGAACAGTAGAGCTACATGCTGATATAAACAAATATTAAATTATCTGTGGCAGGTAGAAAAATCAGATAGAATATAATATACTAATTTGAAGTTCAGCTAGTAAATGCTAAAGGAATTTGAAAAGGAAATAATAATGAGGATCATATAAAGATTTTTCTTTCTTGTTTTTTATTTTTGAAAAAATTTTTAACGTTTTATTTACTTTTGAGAGACAGAGAGAGACAGAGCATGAGCGGGGGAGGGGCAGAGAGAGGGAGACACAGAATCCGAGGCAGGCTCCAAGCTCTGAGCTGTCAGCACAGAGCCCGATGTGGGGCTCAAACCCACCAACAGTGAGATCATGACCCGAGCCAAAGTCGGATACTTAATCGACTGAGCCACCCAGGTGCCCCCTTCTTATTTTTTAAAGATAGGAAGCACAAAATAAGTTTGAGGTCAAAAGGGAAGAGGTTGAGGAGTGTAGGAAATTAATTTGGCATAAGAAGGTACATTACTCTACTTTTACTTCCATATAGATGATAGCTGGTTATCACTATCAAACATCGATTCAACAATCTATGCTAGAAATAAAAATATAGGTGTTGCCTAAGTTTAAACATAGATCATACAAAAGTAGTCAAAGAACATGGAAACTGAGTAATGGTCATCCTCATTTTTCATATATTTCAAATTTTTCATATATTTGAAAAACATTAACTGCATCCTTCCTTAATAATCTCATCTTAAAAACCACACATCTTTTACATTAGACCTATTTTATGTATTTTTAAATCAATCTGATCATTCTTCTCTGGATCCTCTCTCGAATTCCTACCTCTTGTGCAAAGGTTAGTGGCTCAAATCAATCTAATATTCTCCTACTCTTCAGACAAAGGCAAGACATTCTTTCTCCGTCGTTGTATTTGCCTCTTGCTATACCCAGTGCCATACTGACTTTGAGCGCAGGGTAGAAATGTGGCTTACAGGCACTCAGTTCCCTCCTGAAATATCTTCCTTTCTTAGCAGTAGGCCATTATGTACATATCCTAGCCAAATTCCATCTTTCCAATTTATCACGATTACTTAAAATTGCATTTATACTTTCCAGAATGTCGGAAACGCAAATGACTTAATTCTATCTGAAATTCTGCTGGATGTTACCTCAGGTGCTTTACAGTGAAGGTTAGTAAGGGTGTTGAATACCATCAAGGACATTGTTCATGAGTTACTATACTGCATAATCACCAAATTTGACTCCAAGTCTCCCAATAACTTATTCCCTGTTTTTACTCAAAGCACTATGGTCATTATCGTAATTTTTTATTAGTGAGGAAATCATGTGAAATAAAATTGAGAGCCCTACTGAAATCAATATGGACCACGTCTTTCCAGGTGATAATATGAACTTGATTAGTCTGCTATACCTGGGTATAATCTTTCCCTTTGAGATAGGTTGACTCCAAACTTTCCCCTCACTAATGCTCTGGGAAGCCATGGTCTCCCAAAAATAATAGCTTGTGGTATTCCCAGAATATCTGCCAATTCCTTAAGTAGCCAAGAATGACAGTCACTAATGCTTTCTGATACAAATCATCCGACTTCCCATTTAACTTTCTTTTTGCAGACACAGCAGGAGACAGATGCAGAGCTCCTCCTACGTTTACTTGAGTAATATTTGACCTTTGTTGACCTAATTAATATCATTAGGAACAGTTGTTCTAATTTAATGTAATGTATTGTGGGCCGCAAGAGGAATTCAAATAAATGGCATCTTCCTACTGCATTTTTGGATGAAATAATCAGCCTTAACCTGAAGCTTTTCTAGGTCAATGTGATTGCACAAATTTAATTAGCTGATTTTGGCCATGACAGCTCCAGATTCTGTTTAGAATGACCAAGCTTATGGACTTCAAGGTGCAGATATAAAGAAGTGAGCAAAGACCTCATTTTCAAAAACTGTATTTAGAGATGCTCAATTGGAAAAAAAAAAGTGCCTGTATCACCTCAAAATAGAGGCCTGTTTTCTTTTTGTTTCCAAAGGATAACTCCTCAACAATTTTTCTACCTCTGAATATACTCATCTACCATCACAATGAGTAAGATTCCCACCAGGTCTCATAAAAGTTATTTTCACTGTTATATTCTTACTTCAAAGGGCAAAAAATGTCATTTCACAATAACTTTTTTTTTGGTCATGAAGCACTTCCAGCGAGGGCATTCTAAAGGGATAATCCATAATCAAAAGGACCCAGAGGGATTTTCTGTCCAATTCGTGAAGGTGGAATAAAGCGAAATAAAGTGCTATATGTTTATCTGTAGATTGAGTCTATGACATTCTTTCTGGGGAAATAAAGGGTGAGAATTGGACTGCAATGTCAGCAATGACTTTTGGAAAGTTTCATTTCATAATCTATTCTATGTTTGTCAGATAATAAATCTTCTCTGATATGGATAAGTAGGAATGTGACCTGATACATCCCTTTAAATTGTAGTTTAAATTATGTGTGTGCCATTGCGGAGCGTTTTTCTATCAGGAGAGATTTGTGATTATGTGTACTATTACTCGGTCCTATAATCATAATAATTTATGTGGTATGAAAAGAACACATACTTTCCTTTCCCCAGCGAGGGGGATGTCAGGGCATAAAAAATAGAGATGTCAGGCCTTGTGGCATTTCTGGCCTCCGAATCCCTTTTCTCCCCACCAATGAGGAAGACCACGTTATCATGCTGGTCCTCATCGGTTACAAGGTCAGGTCACTGCACCCTCAAAGCCCCTCAAATCTGCTCGACTACCTAAGCTCCCAACTAGAATTGGCCTTATTTTCTGGCCCTTAAGGATGGGCATCACCTGGACTTCTGGGACCAAGGACCCTGACAGCCCCCCAGGACCAGATGTGGCTCTGAAACAGGGCCCAGCAGAAGCAATGGGCCCCAACCGCAGGAGGCATAAGAAAGCCACCCAAGTCCTAAGGTCTAAAACTGGCATCTCATTACTTTGAGCAGGCCAACTGGTGACCGCTTCAAACACTTGTTCATAATTCTGGGTACTCGCTGGAATCTCCTGGGGAGATCTTAAAGATACTGATGCATGGGACCTACCTCATTTTAACTAAGTTGGCATCTCTGGGGGGCGTTCCCAAAGCAGCTGTGCTTTTTTAAAATGGTTTCGGGAGTTTTTAACGTGCACCTAGAGCTGAGAACCACTGAACTAGAAGAACAAACGCTGGCTGGACCTTTGCCTTGTTTCAGATTCCCAAGGATACAATTAATTGCATTCACAAAATATTTAAGACCATTGTGTCGTAGGTAGTCTTTTGGATAAGGAGATACAACTGTGAAAAATAACCAAGTTTACTGCCTGTGGGGTGCTTGAATTCTAATAGGGATTTCTGTTCTGTTTTTGGTCTAATGAAGGGCGACAGAACCCGAGTCAAGTACCCCAGAGCTCCGTGAGATATCCAGGAGAAAATGAGAATTCTCTAGCCCCCCTTCTGCACTCATCAGCCACGTCTTCCGAACCTTGACATGAACTAGAGCCCCTAAGGATGAAACTCCTCCCTCATTCACCCTTCTTCAAGAGCTCCACAGTTTGAGAACTGATATTCAGAGTCAGGGTCAACTGGCATAATGATTGACCCTATCTCGATGATGCCAGTCTTCGCTCGGATGAGGGCCAGAGATCAAATAATCTGTGTATGGGGATATTTGCCAAGAACGGTCATATAGGGCTCGAAAGGTATCCCTACGAACCACACATTCCACCTGTGTCACATTCTTACTTTCAACATTCTGAACACCTCTAACCTTGTCAACAAAAGCCTATAGTCCTCAGCCCTTAACCCGGGCTAAAGAATTAGTGAGGACACTTGAGAAGATCTCTGATCCTCAACTAACTTATCAAAAATGATAATAATACCTGTCTTGAGTGAGTGTTGTATTAAATGAGATCTTTCCTCCACTCCTCAGCCTGACCTTCAGGATTGTTCCGTAATCTTCTCAGAACTGCGTCAATCCACATAGGCTACAATCTGATCATCTGGAATGATTCCAGTTTTTGCCTTTTCAGTGGTATGCAATAAATATTTATCCATGTTAACAAAACATGTCGTTATCAGAATCTGTAATCATTGCATAGTATTCCATGAAACAGATCCACCAGAATTTACTGTTGTTGGACATTGCGATTGTTTCTAGTTTTTCACAACTATCAATAATAAAGCAATAACCAATAATAGAACTACATCTATGTATACATCCTGATTGGACCAAGCACCCTTGTGAATGTTCTACGGCTCCTCCTCATTCTCCGTAGCTGTTCCTCTTTATTTTGCTAATTTGTTGACAATGAGGCGCAGTCCTCACAACTTTTTATCTCCCTTGATGAAATGATCCCTTGGATCGTCTGGATTTAAATATCATTTCTACACTGATAACTCCCAAATTTATATACTCAGCCCAGGTCTTCTACCGTCTTCCAGAATTATATAATTTACCGCCTCTTGCTACACCTCAGCCTTGGAAGTCTAATAAGCAATTCAAAATTCACATGTCCACAACCACTCTTGCTTTTTCAGCGAAACACACTACTACAGGCCTCTGTAGAGTAATTCCTGCCTCTTCTTCATCACAGCCTAGCGCATGCTGTCGGCCCCATCTTCCAACCGTATCCCTAGTCCACCGGAACTGCTACCCCTCAAACACGAGACACCGTCATCTCCCTCCTAAAGTCTTTCTGCTTCCCCCCGCCCCCCGACACAGCCAGTTCTCAACACAGCAACCGGAATGATCCACAACAGTTCGTTTTCCTCTGCTGAAAACAATCCGATGATCCGATGATCCAAGGGCTTGCCATCCCATTCAGAGTAAAATTCAATTGTTACTGCCCCCTCTTAAATTGTGAGTTTTGTGACCTCAAACTTCTATGACAGCCTCTCCTTAGACACCCAGCTCCAGCTACACTGATCTTGAGAGTTTCCTAATTCATTGGTCAGGCACAGTTCCTCCTCAGGGACTTTGCACGAGCCTCGTCTTCCGCTTGGAATACTGCTGCTAGATCTCTTCATGGCCAGCTGCCTCCCCTGCAGATCTTTGCTCCGCAGAAACGCCTTCCTGAAGCATCCTATTTTTTTAAAAAGTTTTAAAGTCTATTAATTTTGAGAGACAGAGAGCAGAGGAGGGGCAGGGAGAGAGAATCCCAGGCAGGCTCTGTGCTGTCAGCGTGGAGCCCAGTGAGGGACTCGAACACACGAGCCGTGAGATCGTGACCCGAGCCCAAACCAAGAGTGGGACCCTTAACTGACTGAGCCTCCCAGGCGCCCCTTGAAGCGTCCTATTTTAAACAAAGACCCATATCTCTTGCCCCACTTTGTTTTTCACAGTGAAGTATAAGCATCACATATACCATATCTTTTACTAATTTATTTTTTGCATTCTGTTTTCCCCACTAGGTTGTAATTTCATGATGACAGGAATTTTCGCCTATTTTGATCACTGGTGTATCCCCAGCACCTGTATTAAATGATTATGCTCTAACAACATCACATTTATCTTCTTTATAACTCCTATCACATTTACAGTTTTCAATCTTTTTATGTATCTGGCCAATGTCTGGCTCTCTAGCTAAAATGCAGGCTTCGTGTAAGCCTTCAAATATATTTGTTGATTGAATGAGTGAATGAATAAATGTTTAAATCTTTTCATAGTATAAAATACATCAAAATGTATGCAGGTTTATTTTTTTAAGTTTATTTATTCTGAGAGAGAGAGAGTGAGCGTGTGAGTAGGGGAGGGGCAGAGAGAGAGGGAGAGAAGGAGAATCCCAAGTAGGCCCTGCACAAATGTGGGACTAGAATTCGCAAACCGTGGGATCACGACCCGAGCCAAAATCAAGAGTTGGACGCTTAACTGAGTGAGCCACCCAGGTGCCCCCAAAATGTATGCAGGTTTTAAGCTTCATTCAGATGGGCACCCTAAGTCTAGCAGCTTTTGTTCCCCCCTTCCTGTCTTTGGAGAGTTTTTTTTTTTTTTTAATTCATATTATTTATTTTTTATAACAACTTTAATTACATAAAATTAACATACAAGTCTACCATTTAAACTGTATACAGTGCCCACCTGTCCTGGGCAACCACTATTTCGTATCTCTAGAGACTTGCCTACTCAGGACATTTCATATACATAGGATCATACAACATGTGGTCTTTTGGGATTGGCTTGTGAATTTCTTAGCATAATGTTTTCAAGGATCATCTTTGTTGTGTATGGATCAGTACTTCATTTGCTTTTATTGCTATATTATATTATAAAGTCATTAAGAAATTAAAATGGCATTAATTTTCAACTTAAAAGACTGGGAGTTTCAACCCTTCCTCAATGATATGCCATAACTAGACACATATATTCTATTGTATTCACATACCATATCGTTTATCCATTAATCAATCAATTGATAGACAGTTAAGTTGCTCTCCCTTCTTTGCCTATTATCACTAACCCTGCTCACGTACAACATTTTGAATGGACATTTGTTTTCATTTCTCTTAGGTGTAGAGATAGATGCGGAGTTGCTGAGTCATATGGTCAACTCTATGTTTAACCTTTTGAGGAACCATCATACTGTTTTCCAAAGTAACTGCACGTAGGGGGCCCAGGGCAGGCCGGCCCCAAAATGTATCACAAAGCCATATTGATTATTTCAAATTCAAGCCACTTAAAAAGCAGCCAGTGCAAGGACACTCAGACCCTCCTGTGTCCCCCCTGAAAGGAGGAAATGAATCTCCCATGTGAAAGGCACCTTCCCTGTACCAGGAGGTAGAGAGAAATTGTTATGGCCGGAGGTAGAGAATTTAGAGCAGAAAAGGCTTTAGAAACAAGCCTTGTTACTTTTTACGAATTTGTTACCACAGCCCAGGTTCTGTTTAGAATTCCTTGCTAACGGAAGCTCCCCAAAACACAACTTTCCTTTGTGCTGTCAGTTCCGGACAGATTCATTGTCTCTCTCTCTACAAAGCATAGAAACCGCCTGCCTTGGTCATTTCTTCGGGTCTCAATTTCATCATTGGGCCAACTTTGCTTTCTTTTCCCTGTTAATCTGTCTCCTGTCAATTTCACTCGCAGACCAGCTGGAAGGGCCTGAAGGGTAGAAGGAAATGAGTTTTCGAGTCCTGTATGCACATTTTACTTCCCCCTCGGCAATGTGTGAGGCCTCCCAACTTCTCATAACAAAAGAGTTGTCCAGCCAGGAATCGTCCACCATCAGGCGTGTGAAAGTTCCTGTTCCCCTGGTCACCCACGAATCAGGCGTGATATAATTTACCTTCCTTTGACAATTTTATAGCCAAAAATATTACTCCGTTGTTTCAATTTGCATTCATTTAATTACTACTGAGTTGCACACGGTTTCCTGTTTTAAGGCATTTACTTCAATGCTTCCTGAAATGATTCCCCTGTCGTTTGTCACTTTTCCTTTTTTGGGTTATTGTGAATTAACGTTTTAAAGAGTTTTTCTATAGTAAACGACCAAAAAAAGTGAACTCTTTGCCAATCATTTATAAGCGTTTTTCTCCTTTTGGTGGAAAACAAATTCTTACTTTTTAAATGATTCGAAATTTATACTGTTATGATGTCCTGGGCACATTCAAATAGCATACCTAGAAAGTCACCTTTAACTTATATATTCCTCTAATATTCTTTCCTTAACTTTAACTTTTTTATTCTGAATGGCATCAATGTTGATTTACAGCTGAAGCAGGGATCTACATTTTTTGCCATCGTCTCACATTTTCGAAAGTTGTAAAGGAGATGAGACAAAAGTAATTTTCAGTTTAACTCTTAGTAAATAAGAAAATATAATGAGCCAGAGTACGTTGTACTCAACACAGTAATCTCAATTAAACCAAATATGCACACGATGCTTTAGGAAGATTGATTTCAACTTCACCCAAGCAAACGAAGTGCCAAGTATTAGTAATAGTGGCTTTGGGCCAATGTGAATAATGTTGCTACAATTAGATATAAGTTAAAATCCCAGAGATGCATTTCAGCAATCTCAAAAAAAGGGTTTGTCCTAAGTGATTAAATATATTTTAAATCTCCATAGACTTCAAAGACAGAAGATTATAATGTTTAGTTGGTAAACAATCCCAAGAGCGTGCAATGAAATTGGCATTTCTATATCATATTGGTGGTGATGTTTAGTTGTATGCTCTGTTCTGAAATGAAACTAGCAACAATGTATTGAGAGCTTCAATTTTTTTTTCAAAGTTTATTTCTTTTTTGACAGAGACAGAGCACGCGCGGGGGAGGGGCACAGAGAGAGGGAGGCACAGAATCCGAAGCAGGCTCCGGGCTCTGAGCCGTCAGCACAGAGCCCGAAACGGGGCTCGAACCCACAAACCACGAAATCATGACCTGAGCTGAAGTTGGACGCGTAACCGACTGAGCCACCCAGGCGCCCCGAGCTTCAAATAGATCCATACAGAATTTCATCTCAATTGAATCATCTATTTACTTGACAAATATTGAATGAGTACCTACCATGTGTTGGAGTGTCTGATAAGGCCTGGGAATATGGTGACCCCTGCCTTTATGGAGCTTACATTCTAACTAGGAAAGACGTGGAGAGAACAGACATTAAATGATCACACAAATGATTTTACAATTACAGTAGTAATGCGTTACCGTAGAAAACTACGGTGTCAGGATAACCTATTAGAGAGATGCCTGACCTATGCGTGTTGGCCAGGGAAGGCTTAGCAGGGGAAATGACATAGAAATCGGAACCGAGCAAAGACGAGGTGACCGGAGTGCGGATGAGGGGCACCCGTTAGTATAGCCCGGAGGACTGAGGCAAGTTAGGAACAGAAAGGAGCAGATAATGAGGAATGCCCCTTATGGGGAGAAGCAGAGTTAAGTCAGGCCTGTGTGGGAATGAAGAGCACATCTAAAATAAATTGCCAAGGGACACGTTCTTTATCACATTGGAAGAGTCTTACCATAATATGATAATGTCTCCGGATTGTAACTATCCGTAATTTGGGTATGCGGAAGCACAAGCCATCTGGAATGAGTAGAACATTGTGCAATCTGTCTGAGAAACAACCTGGTAAAAACGCCTTGTCATAGTTGAAAGAGGACTTTAACTCCATTTTGATCTCAGTCTGTACTTTCGAATTAAGTTCTTTCCAGCTTCTCTCTCTCTCTCTCTCTCTCTCTTTTAATGTTTATTCATCTTTGAGTGAAAGAGAGAGCACGCAGGGGAGGGGCAGAGAGAGGGAGACAGACAGAGGATCCGAAAGGGGCTCTGCGCAGAGAGCAGAGAGCCCGACACGGGGCTTGACATCATGAACCGTGAGATCATGACCTGAGCCGAAGTCGGATGCTTAACTGATTGAGCCACCCAGGCGCCCCTCCAGCTTGTCTCTTACCTCAGGCAAACCACTGGGTGGGCAAAACATCCCATGCTGGGGACCGAGAGTGCCCTCTCAAGCAATACGGGTTGCCCTGAGCCTACAAGCCCTCGCCCGTGATTGACCCCAAGATGAGGATCAATCAACCTGACCTTTTCTACCCACTTGCATGGACGCACCGACCTTTGTCCTGCATTTTCTTTATATAAATCCAGAAGTATTTTCAGCACTGTGGAGAAAGCCTTTGAGACATTCGTCCGCTGTGTCCTTGGTGTTGGCCAACCTGAAATGAATTCCCTTCTGGGTTCACCACCCCTGTCCTCTCTGCCTTTGGATTTTGTTGGCAGGGAGTGGCTGAATCTGGTCTGTATGGGACGCATGGGCCCAGATACTCTTGTTCTCCTGCGCCCCAGTTGCATAGCGGAGAATTCTGGGTATGTTTCCTGAGGATTCCCATGCATGCCAGATTATCAACGGCTCCTCTCTCGTCTTTCCTTTGATATTCCTCACGCTGCGTACCTTTTCTCCTCTCTTTTTGTCGCTCTTTCATTAGCGCAGCGTTACCGTCTTCTTAAAGAATCTGTGGTCTTACACATTTGGAGGATGGTCTTACACATAAAGGAGGTCCCGGATGACCTCCTTTACCCTGACCCCTCCAAAGCTGGCCAGCTTGCAATTCTTAATTATCCTTCTCTCCTCTCCTTCCAATCTAGTTGGCGTTTAATGGGACAGAGGCTAAGCGTTGCATACTTGCTCTGAAGTCATCTCACTCTATCTGTTCTCAATTACTAGTAGAGAGCCTACTATTCTCCTAGGGCCTTAATACCAGGCTTCAAGTATGTGGAGCACTGTCGAGTGGGAAGTCGGCAGTGATTACAGTTAACGTACGGGGTGAGAAATATCATAGAAACAGAGCCGGAGAGACACATGCAGAACCATTTGGCCTCACGCCCTCAGGAAATGCCATCATGACCCTTATTTCCTACCCCCCGCCCCCCATCCTCTCTGACCTCGCCTTTAGGAACTCTGCGAGCTCTCTGGGCTTCCTTAGCTTAGCATTCGCTGCTGCCTACATACTTCTCAGCTCTGCTACCCCTGAAGCATGTTGAATGCAGGGACCCTGCCTTGCCCGTCAGTGGATTCCCCAGTGCCCAGCCGAGTGCCTGAGATGCAACAGAGACGCAATAAATACGTTTTGAATGGTTAAATGCTGTTAGTATGAAGTGACAGGTGCTGAAAACAGGAGTGTGCGAAAGTCACGGCATGCAATAGACAGCTTTTACAGCTACGCACCGGGCCCACCAGCCCACGCCCGTGTGGTATGTCAGGGAGATTACCAAATGAAAGTCAAAGGCGGAGCGCTAGTTCTCTTGAGATAATGCCAGGGGTTATGGTCACGCGTGACAAATTCCTCAGGTCACAATGCCGAGTTCCATGGCATCTATTATCTCTCAGGGTGCCTAATCACTGTTGATTGACAAGTGTTTTTTTTTTTTCTTTTTTAGTTCTAATTTACCAAGAACGGGGGGGGGGGTATCTGAATATATTTTGAGGGTTTTAAGTAGGCAGATGACTCGGTGTGAAGAAGCTTGTTTGAGGAGTTGCAAACACTCGAGTGGTGACACATGTCACCATCCCTGGAGGCCCACATATGGTGGAAGATTTGATATGATAGGCACAACAGAATTATAATCATAATAGGCTGCATAAACAGGACCGGGAGTGTCAATGCAGTACGTCACGGGGCACAAGAGCCAAAGTTACACGTACAATGTGGTTCTGCCTTCACGGTAATTGCTGTCCAATGTCTTGCTTACAAAAGCAAGTGCTGGGGATTATAATTCGAAACGTGCTGAATGCTCACAGTATTGCTTTGTAGAGATATCATCTAAAATACAAAGGAAGAGGGGCATCTGGGTGCATCAGTGAGTTAAGCCTCCGACTTCAGCTCAGGTCACGATCTCAGGGTTCATGAGTTCAAGCCGCACATAGGGCTGTCGGCTGTCAGTGCCGAGCCTTCTCCGGATCCTCTGTTCCCCCCCTCTCTGCCCTTCCCTCACTCACATGCGCGCACGCGCTCTCTCTCTCAAAAACAAGTAAACATGAAAAAAAAACAGAGGAAGAAAAGTAATTGTGCAAATATCTGAAAATCAGTTGCTCACAATATTAGGCAAGGAAAATGGTGTGGTCACTTCATGTGGCAGTGTGCCAGTGAGATGTCTCAGCTTCTTATTTCTGGAAAACAAATATACGTATATTTATTCCATGTGGGGTAAAGTACATGGTGAGATATTCAGATGCTTCCTAATACCGGGGCATGAATGTTGGACATCAAGAAAGAGAAGAGAAAGTTTCACGAAGTGTGTGTTAGGTACAGTACATCTCAACACTTCAGAGACTCCAGAATCTTTGTGTGTAGGGTTGGTCAGAAGGAAAAAGAAAAGTTAAAGGTGTGGCTTTTATAGAAAACACAATACATTGAAAATTGCCTTCTGTTTTTATTACACATAAGACATGGAAAGAGAAGGGAATATACAGGGGAGAAAATGAAGTGAGATTGACATACGTAAATTATATATATATATATATATATATATATATATATACACTATGCATGTATATATACACTTTTCAATTTTATTTTTATTTTAGAGAGAGAGAGAGAGACAGAGACAGAGCAGGGGAGAGGGGCAGAGGGAGAGAGAGAGAATCTTAAGCATACTCCATGCTCAGCGTGGAGCCGGATACGGGGTTCGATCCCATGACCTCAAGGCTGTGACCTGAGTCGAAATCTAGAGTCGGTCGCTTAACCGACTGAGCAAGCCGGGTGCCCTTATGTATATTTTAAATATGCGTGTATGGCATTTCTGGGCATAAATTAGTATAAACTGACATTTTACAGAATGCTATCTAACAAATTACATGAAAAAACAAGACTGATAATTAGCACACCCGATGTGCACTGACAAAGAGCCACTGCAAAAATGCTTCAGGAAAAGGCAATCCCTTCAGAAACATTAACAAACGGGACAAAGTTCTTTATATTGACAATTTACTTAGCATATCCTTCACGGATAATCCAAAAGGAAGCTTTCATTCGACACACATGGAATTATAAATTTGCACTGATGGAAGCTAAATCCACAATGTGCTGAATGATTTTCCCGCAGCAAGTATGGTGAAGACATTCTTCCAGTTTCCATCAACACTTGGCTCATGTCATCCATAACACATAGTTATTGTATTTTATTTTTATTTAGCAATTACGTAATACTATGTCTCAGGCGTTGTCCTATATGCTTTGCAAATATGAACGCGACTGATCCTCATAAGCACCCTCTGAGGTAGATACTGTTATTATCCGGGATTTATAGATGAAGGCATTAAAGCCGAGACTGGTTTTAAACTAACTTGCTCAGGGTCACAGAACTGGTCAGTGGTAGAGGCAGGAGCCAAATGCAGGCCACCTGGGTCCCGGGTGCCGACTCTTAACCACCATCAAGGCCTCAGATTGTATTCAACTATCGTTCCCTGCTCAGAGCAGAATGAAAAAGTAAATCTTCAAATCCCTGCACCAGCACTTCCTGCCTGTGAGACCTGGTGTGAAATGATTAGCAACAACCCCTGAATGTTTGACTAGATAAAATATTAATTCCTACCACCCAATTTCAATTTTTGTTTGGGATGACTGGTTGCCATTTGGGGGAAATGTCAAAGCTTTATACCCTTTTATCTGAAGATACCCGTGGTTTTTTTGTTTTTTTTTGTTTTTTTTTTTTAAGACTAAGTAAACATACGCCAGTGTTGAGGATACAGTGTGTGTGTGTGTGTGTGTGTGTGTGAGCGGGGGAGGAGCAGAGAGAGAGGGAGAGAGAGAATCCCAAGCAGGATCTGCTTGCTCAGCGCAGAGACCAATGCGGGGCTCGAACCCACAAACTGTGAGATCATGACCTGAGCCGAAATCAAGAGACAGACGCTCAACTGACCGAGCCACCCAGGCGCCCTGGTAGATAGGGTTTTGAATGACGGAATGAGCTCGAGCTCACTGGAAGTAATAAAGGAGCCAGCGCAGGGAGAGATGGGGGTGCTGGGGCACACAAAGGCCTCTGTCGAATCAACAGTGCCTAAGCATTCATTCTCTTCCTGATTTCACACTCCGTCCCGGGAACATGGGGAAATGGTTCAAGTTACTTTCCAAGGAAAGAGAAACCCCATGGGTGCTAAATCAGAAACACTGAAGATTTACTGATCTCTAAAAGATGGGACATGCCTCTTGCTAACTTCTCTATTTTATCCTTCAGCTTAACTCTGTCTCTGTTCAGTGGACGACAGGTAGTCGCCATCTTTCTTTTAATAGTTCTGGAGCGGTTTACTATCCATTACAGAAATCTGACCGTTCTTCTTTCCGGGCTGAATGATTTCAGCTCATTCTTCTTTCTTACACTCCATTTCGAGTAATTCTGTAATCATCGTGGTGCCTTCCCTATTGATTTTCATGTTGGGGCTCTGGGAAGAGGAAGCAAGGACACTGTAGTCACTGTCGGCCTGTGTGGGCCCGTAAGTCTTTGAGCTTTCTCGGATTTGTAGCATTTGCACCTCCAAGGCTCCTTGCAAATGAACAGTTCACAGCCAGCATCCATTTTCACTGTTTGCTCTGAATGTTATTTCAGTCGATTCTTAACAATATGGTCCTCCTGAATTTCTCGCTCTGTGGGATTGGTATCTCTGGGATTAACAGACTGCGACTCCCTGTATGTGCTCTCTTGGGGCTAGGAACCCTGAGCGAACATTTGTTTTTTAGATTTACTCTGCTCCTTAGAGACACTCGGAATTGATTTTTTTTTTCTTTTCCTTCCAGCAATCATTTACTACCTTTCTTCAAATATAATCAGTCTTCTTTACAAGATAGTGAAAACAGAGTGGAGTTTGCATGCCATTAACTCCACAGTTGCGAGTTCCTCTCCCTCACAGTTCCTTCTCTGATGTAAGTCAGCCATCTTGAATGATAGCAAGGTGTTCTAAGAAAGGACTGCCTTGAGCAAGAAGGGAGAAGTGTATTTATAGGACAGAAGAGCCATCGTATGGGAAAGAGCCATGACTAAGTATATCTGAGTACTGGAAGAGGAGAAAACATTTTTCATTTTTTGTTTATAAGGATATTGGAGACTTTATTAGAACCTACATTTTAACCTTTCCTATCATCAGGAAAGACATCTAAAGTAGAAAATACATAATATTTGTGACAACTAGTAATGGAAGAAAGATTTGCAGTACATGACAAAGTGTTCCCACCTCCAGGATAAACAAAAGGCCTGGCAAGGCTCTCAGTCTGACCACATCCAATTACTTTTTTCGTACCAAAAGAACAACTGTGAAATCGGCTTTTAATTTGCAAAAGATCAGGCTTGGGATGAATGTATGTAGAAATAGTTTTGTATCATGGAAAAGTGTTTAATTATATTGTCTGTCATTTTATTATCTATTAAAAATCATTTTTACTTAACATAGAATTAACTTAACACATGATTATTGATTTCCTACTACGCACTGAGCATGATTTCAGGAGATAAGGCACAACAAGAAACAAAATTCCACTCTCATTCTAGTGGAAAAAGACAATGAATATAAGAAAAAAATGATAGGGGATGTCTGAATATGGTAAATGCTGGACAATAATAAGTAGATCCAGGTAAGAAGGATCAGGAGTGTAGGGGTGGGAGCAGAGAAATGCAGGCTGCAATTTGAATTAGGGTGTTTGGGGGCACCTGGGCGGCTCAGTCAGTTCAGCTTCCGACTTTGGCTCAGGTCGTGATTTCGCAATTCGTGAGTTCGAGCCCTGCGTCGGGTTCTGTGCTGACAGCTCAGAGCCTGGAGCCCGCTTCGGATTCTGTCTCCCTCTCTCTCTGCCCCTCCCCGACTCATGCGCACTCTCTCTCAAAAATAATATAAACATTAAAAAAAAAAAACAACTAGCATAGGCCAATTGTATTAGGGTGTTCGGGATAGTCCAAGAAACATTTGGAGATGAGGGCGTAGTCAAGTGGCGGCTCTCTGGGGAAGAAAGATGCCAGGCAGAGGGCACCACTCAAAAAAAGGTCCTAAGGCTGGAGCAGGCCTGGCATATTCAGGGAAGCAGGGCAAAGTGAATGAATGGGAGAGAATTCGAAAATGAGGTCAGAGTGGTAACAGGAAGCTGCGGGAAAGAGGGGAGGCGGGACTAGCCCTGCACAGGCTTCTGGTAAACCCGAGAATTCAAATGCACACAGCCTGCTGGAAAGCCTGCCCTCTGCACACGCTGGCCTGATCCGGTAGGAGGCTTTCTGCCTAGACACAAGTTCCTAGAATCGCTTTGACTTTAACATTGCAACTTTATGGAATGGGTCTTCGGCCGCACAGAGTCCTCTGGGACTGTGTAATGCACCAAAAATGATCAGACCAGCGAAAAATCTAACTACGCTTCATTAAATAAGGTAAAACTTCTTCTTATCCTATCCCTGGGGAAAAAACCAAAAGAACAACAACCATGCAGCAGACAAAACAAAAACTACAACCACCACAAAATTATGTCGCTTACAAGGCTCATGTACTAAGCCCTGCAATCACTCTATAGACACATGTCCTGAAGAGCCATTTTCGGGGCACTGGGTCATGTCTGAGAGGTCAGAGGCCCTAAACAACGTGGTCAGTTTTGAATCCTGGCTGCAGGCTGAACATCTGACTCCCAAATGGTCTCAGTTAATAACCTGGTCTTGACAGCATGAGGATTTGTTAAGCTTCGCTGCTCGCTTAATCATTTTGCCAAATGGTTTCTCAATCTTCCCTTCACATCAGGCCTCTAAGCTGAAATGTATATGAAAAGGACTCATCAGACTTGAGTTGGATCAAGGAATCGGTCGTGATTATGATGGCGGTGGAAAGATGGAACGGAAGGAGAAGCAAGTCTTCTTGTTTGCAGTGAAACAGGACGCCCCAAAGCGGTGACCCAGCTGGAAGGACGATCTTTGCGGTCAGGTGACTTGACACAAGGGGAAATTGTGAGAGTGACACTAGGGCCAGAAAGCCTCATACAGAACTTGTGTTCACAATGTCCAAGTGCTCAAACCGGCTGATTACCTGGTTTGTCACGTTGTCATTTACCCCCGACAATGTTGAGCTTGACTTGAGCCCACTGCACTCGGAAACGTCCAGATTAAGAAATCCCTTGCCCCTTTTGCGTTCCAGGAAAGGGGTTACTGAGAAGAACCGCCTGGTCCCCACGTGACTTAGATAAGACTCAGAGATGACCCCCTTGTTTTACCAGGACCGGGCCCGACACAGATCTACCAAATTCCCATTTGTTGTTTTATGAAGGTGCAGCTGAGTTGTTTGTAGCCACTGACCAATCTAGACAACCTACCCGCTAATCTGACTTGATCAAACTTTATTTTCTCTTCTTTTCCCGGGCCCAAGAATTGTATCTACCCTCAGCCAGCATTGGAATTCAGAACCATCCATCTTTAAGGATCCCCCCTAAGAATAGGGTAACCCTGACCCAAAGGAAAAACATTTCCTGCTCGACTGTCTAATCATGCTACCTACTCTTCCCACTCCACCATATCTGATTCTTTCTAACCTTGTTTATCCTTTCCTTGGAAAGAAAATTCCTTTCTGCCTTGTTTTTCAAACAGCTGTAGATGCCGTGGTTGGAGTGTCTTCTCTACTGCAATAGTCTCCCTTTCCCTGTATTAAAGGAATCAGCCTCCCATTATGGCAATAATCCTTTTAAACAAAGAATCTCCTGATCTGGCTCCACATGTGATTTTTATTTGACACATCCCAACAAAAGGCAACAGAACTCTAAGAACATAAAATAGGAGAAGAACGTATTCTTTTTGGTGAATATCCGAAGTCCTGCCAATCCCTTACTAACTCATGGATTGATTTATCAGCTGGCTTCTTGAGGGTAAATGGGTTTTAGAGGTGTGTGTATGTGTGCTTCTGGGCTCCCGTGCCTGTGCCTTTGGGGAGGGCCATGTAGGGAAAGCTGGGATGAAAGCAATGAAGCATCCATAGACATCACTCTGGTCTGAATTTTGGTGTCCCTCCCAAATTGCATATGTTGAAATGGTAACCCCCAAAGATGTATCAGGAGGTGGGGCCTTTGGGAGGTGATTAGGTCGTGAGGGTAGAGCCTTCATGAATAGAATCAGTGCCCTTCTAAGAGACTCCAGAGGGCTCCCTAGACCCTTCCACCATGCAAGGACACAGAAGGGCACCAGCTATGAAACAGGAAGTGGGCCCTCACCAGGCACCATACTGAAAATGCTGGGTCCTGATCTTGAACTTCCAGCCTTTAAAACTATGAGAAATAGGGGTGCCTGGGTGGCTCAGTAGGTTAAGCATCTGACTCTTGACTTTGGCTCCTGTCATGATCCCAGGGTCATGGGATCAAGCCCCGAGTTCGGCTCTGCCGCTGACAGCAAAGCGCAGAGCCTGCTTGGGAATCTCTTTCTCCGGCTTTCTCTGCCCCTCTTCTGCTTGTGCTCTCTCTCATTCTCAAAATAAATAAATAAAACATTTTTAAATAACTATGAGAAGTAAATTTTCTGTTGTTTATAAGCTCCCCGGTTTGTAGTATTTTGTTACGGAGGCACAAATGAATGAAGACAAACATGCTGTTGGCTTATAGATGTGTTAAAGAACAAACATTCAATAGAATAAAGTTGACGATCTAATTGGCTTTATTAAGCGATTCATGAATGGAGCCACATCCCATCTGGCAAGTAGAGAGATGGTCCCAGTTGCACAAAATGGGAGGTTTTTATGGGCAGAAGAGTGGGGCAAGGAAGTTCTTGGCACAGCAAAACAAAACGAAACGAAACGAAACGAAACGAAACGAAACGAAACGAAAGGGGTGTTTCATCTTCTTTTGGGGTGGGGAAGAACAAATGGCTTTTTACCAGGCAGATTGACCTCATTAGTCCTGATTCGGAAAGTTTGGATGGGCTGCTAAAAGGTCATTCCTGGGAGAGGTTGAAACTGTGATTAACTCTTAGTTTGCTCTCATGAGGGACAAATGACCCTGTTCGGGCTTGCTGTTCCTTTTTCTAGAGCTAGGGGTTCCCCACACTGCACTCCCGGTGCCAGGAGGGGAAGGCTGTTGGAGTCAGACCCGCTGTGGGGGTCTCTCAGGGCCTCTGTGGGAGCCGGGACTCCTAGCATACCTTCATCAGGGAATTTCCCACTGCACCCCCTGTAGACAAGGCTAAGAAGTCCCTGTGACTTCTGGCCTCAAGGGAACAGGCAAATCTGCTTTGGAGCGTGGTAGAATTTGGCATCCCTGTGAGTCCCTCTGAAGTCCCCACTGGTGGCCTACTTCATCCAGAGTCCCTGACCCGGATCAAGCTCAAGGTGCCTAGATGCTGAGTCACAGTGGCTCACCTTGTTGTTTCTTTTTAACAGGTGTTAATGACCTTCCTCCTGTCACATCTCAGGCCTGGAGAAACTCAGTTCCTGAGAGAATAGAGTTTAGACTTTCCTCTTTTTTCTAGTAATTTAATGCAGAGTTATTTTGTTTAGACTTTAACATATATTTAATTTGTTTACTAATTAGGCACTTAGCATAGCATCTTTTCAATGGAGTTTTCAGCCATTTTCGTGCTAAGTGTGGTTTTAAAAAAAAGTGTCTCTAATTTACCCAATTAAGGATTGCACTGTAAAAAATTTCAGAGGGTTGTTCAAATGATTTGTTGCAAATCGCTTCTCAGGAAAAGATATGGCAATCCTATGATTTCGAAAAGAAGCCAGGCATGTGTATATCATGAATGCTATTTCTTTCATGAGCTTGTCTACCAACTTCAATTCATTTCAAGGGGGAAAGAAAAATCAGTTATATCTCAGAGCCTTGCAATTCAAGCATGATGCCATTTTCTCCTGTTGTGGTTATGGTATATCAAACTCTCTAAATCCACAAATCTGCTTTCATTTTTTGTGACGTTTGTTATATTCTTTAGTTAATCTTCCACTTGGCAGTTGTAACGTTCTCCAGACTCCTGACGTTAATGCAGCTGAGTTTAAGAGTGCACTTCAGCTCTCCGTCAAAGAGATTTCAAATATACTCATACGAGGGAGTGGATGTCCACTAAATTTGCTTTCATTTGGGGAATTATTATTTAATTTTGTCAAAGATCTCCCAGAAGTTAACATAAGGAAAAAAACATAAATCAATACCCGCAAATGTCATGACCGAGAATTATGTGCCAATTAGGAAGAAATGTGATTTCAAAAGGCCACTTACGCAACCTAATTATCGGCCACCAAACGGGAATGTATCAAAATAAGTTAAAATTGATAAAAATCAGTACTAGCACTAGGTTCATCTCAAAAGGATTGACGATGGCAAAAGCAAAGCCAAAAATAATTAAACCACAACAAAATAGCAGATGAAGACTGACAAGGAAGGAACATCCAAATCAATCAGTTCTCTTCTACGAGACTACGGAACTCTTTATGCTACTGTATATCCATGACCCAGGAAACAAATAACGCCAGCAAAAGAAACAGTTTGGTATTAAAGCTTTTCTTCATTTTTATTATTCTTTTTTTTAATGTTTATTTATTTTGAGAGAGAAAGAGGGGGTCTGGTGGGGGGAGGGGCAGAGAGAGAAGGAGAGAATCTCGAGTAGGCTCCATGCTAACAGTACAGAGCCCAACGTGGAGCTTGATCTCACGAACTGTGAGATCATGACCTGAGTCGAAATCAAGTCACATGTTTAATGAACTGAGCCACCCAGGTGCCTCCTCCTTGTTCTTCTGCATGTTTCTGTCTAGTTCTCCCAGAACCATTTGCTAACGAGAGTCTTTTTTCCATTGGATACTCTTTCCTGCTTTGTCAAAGATTGTTGGCCATACATTTGTGGGTCCATCCAATTCTGGGTTCTCTATTCTATTCCATTGGTCTATGTGTCTGTTTTTGGGCCAACACCTTACTTAATGATTACAGCTTTGTAGTAGAGGGTAAAGTCCAGGATTATGATGCCTCCCATTTTGGTTTTCTTTTTCTTTCTTTTCTTTTTTTTTAAATTTTTTTATGTTTATTTATTTTTGAGAAAGAGAGACAGAGTGTGAGCGGGAGAAGGGCAGAGAGAGAGGGAGACACAGAATCTGAAGCAGGCTCCAGGCTCTGAGCTGTCAGCACTTATTTGTTGGGAGATTTTTGATAACTGATTCAATTTCTTCGCTGTTTATGGGTCTGTTCAAATTTTCTATTTCTTTCAGTTTGAGTTTTGGCAGTGTGTGGGTGTCTAGAAATTTGTCCATTTCTTCCAGATTGTCCAGTTTTTTGGCATATGATTTTTCATAGTGTTCTCTAATAATTGTTTGTATTTCTGTGGTGTTGGTCGTGATCTCTCCTCTTTCATTTGTGATTTTATCCATTTGGATTCTCTTTGTTTTCTTTTTGAGAAGTCTGGCTAGGGGTTTATCAATTTTGTTTATTCTTTCAGAAAACCAGCTCTTAGATTCATTGGTCTGTTGTACTGTTTTTGTAGATTCTATATTGTTTATTTCTGCTGTAATCTTTATTATTTCTCTTCTTCTGCTGGGTTTAGGCTGCCTTTGCTGTTCTGCTTCTAGTTCCTTTAAGTGTGAGGTTAAATTCTGTATTTGGGATTTTTCTTGTTTCTTGAGATTCCAATGTATTTTCCTCTTAGGACTGCCTTTGCTTCATCCCAAAGGGTTTGGACTGTCATATTTTCATTTTCATTTGCTTCTGTAGATTTTTAAAATCTCTTCAATTGCCTGGTTGACCCATTCATTCTTTAGTAGGATATTCTTGAATCTCCATGCATTTGGAGGCTTTCCAAATTTTTTCGTGTGGTTGATTTCAAGTTTCATAGCATTGTGATCTGTAAATATGCATGGTATGATCTCAATTCTTTTGTATTTGTTGAGGGCTGTTTTGTGACCCAGTATGTGATCTATTTTGGAGAATGTTCCGTGTGCACTCAAGAAGAATGTGAGCACTGGGTGTTGTATGGAAACCAATTTGACAATAAATTTCATATTAAAAAAAAATAAATTCAAGACCAAATATATTCTTGGGAACTTGAAAAGCTCAAAACATTTTAAAAAATAATAATAATAAAAAAGAAGAATGTGTATTCTGCTGCTTTTGGATGAAAAGTTCTGAATGTATCTGTCAAGTCCATCTGGTCTCGTGTATCATTCAAGGCCATTGCTTCTTTATTGCTTTTCTGCCCATATGATCTGTCCATTAAAGTCCCCTGCAAATACTGTATTCTTTTTTTTTAATGTTTTTATTTATTTTTGAGACAGAGAGAGACAGATTATGAACAGGGGAGGGGCAGAGAGAGAGAGAGGGAGACACAGAATCTGAAGCAGGCTCAGCACAGGTGTCAGCACGGAGCCCGACGTGGGGCTCGAACTCACGGACCTCGAGATCGTGACCTGAGCCGAAGTCGGACGCTTAACCGACTGAGCCGCCCAGGCGCCCCTACTGTATTCTTATCAATAAGATTGCTTATGTTTATGATTAATTGATTTATATATTGGGGTTCTTCCAAGTTGGGGGCATAAGCATTTACAATTGTTAGCTCCCCTTGATGGATAGACCCCTTAAATTATGATATAACGCCACCCTACTTGTAGAGGTGGTTTGGACCTTCCACCAGGTGTGCTTTGATTTGTTCATTGAAGTAACCCTGGAAAAAATTGCACAAGGGGGTGGTGGTGGTGGAGAAAGCCTTATCCCATACAAAGAGAGAAATGATGGGGTGGGCGGGAGCAGAAAAGGAATTGACCGGGCAGAGAATCAGAGAAACTATACAGCTTAATTGAGAGAGAGAGAGAGAGAGAGAGAGAGAGAGAGAGAAATAAAGAAGGAGATACAGAAGGGGTATAAAAAGCATAGATTAAAAATGCCTGCTTAAACAAACCAACAACCAGAATAGAGAAGGGAAGAAAGAAGAAGAAGAAAAAAAAATATATATAAATATATATAAATATATATAAACATATATATTAAATTAGATTAAATTTATTTAAATTTATTTAAATTAATTAAATATAAATAAATAAATAAATAAATAAATACGAAAGAATTGACCAAAAGTCAGATCAGAAAATGCAAAACCACTGGACCGATGTCTGATGGTGCCTTTGAACCGGTGGCTGTGCTGGCCCGGAGGAGGGGCCCCTCTGGTTCTGTCGGTGTCGGTCCCGGTCTGGCAGGTGTGCAGTTACCGGGCACAGAGGGCTGCGGTTTGGGGTAAGCGGTCCCACCTCCACTGGGGGGCCGCTGTCCTGTGCCCGCAGCTCCATCGTGTTGGTGATGGGGAGGAAACTGGCAACACCCAGCCCCTCCTCCCTGGACTGGGTGTCCCGGATCGCCCCGTGCAGGCAGCCCTCACCGCGCCACACACACCTGAGCGGGACGCTTTGGCCCACTCCACGGTCTCCCACGCCTCCCAGGTGCTGGGCTGGGATTCAGACCCCAGTGTTGTAAGGGATCTCGCTCCACCCGTGCCCAGTGCTGGGGTAGCGCCACTCTGCCTGTCTGACGAAGGGCTTCTGGCTGGCGCCTGCAGGGTCTTTTGCCCGTAGGCTCCCGGAGCTATTTCTGTCACTCCGGCTGTTACCATTCTTAATCGATGACTATTTCTCTACCGCATCAGGAGTGGAGAGCAGCAGTCCAGAGCAGAGCACAGCCTCTGGAACCGGACCATCGGCAGTCAGATCCCGGTGCCTATCATCTCTGTAAATGCGCATCAGAATGGCTATTTCCCACGACTGCTGTGTCGACCCACCGAGTGAAGACACGTATCTCATTTAGAACAATGCCCGACCTGGACACGAACTTGGCTGACCTCATTAATGTACCCGCATCCCTTCTAGCAGAGACTGGGGTGCACAACAGCAGGTCGTCGGTAAATATGGGGCATTCTAAGCAATTTCGGGTCACAGATGCTTGGGATTCTGTGTCTTCCTCTCTCTGTGTCCCTCACTAGCTTGCTCTCTCTCTCTCTCTCCCAAAAATAAATAAACATTAAAAAAGAATTGTTATGTGTGTGTTGACCTCGCCTATGGCTCCCTGAGGGACTGGAATAAGTTTTTGCCTTTGTTTTGCCTGTCTCAGGACTTCCCCAGGACCGAGGTGGTACCCTGGGCAGTTTTTGCCAAAAATATTTATAGGCAAATATATTAGATGTTGCCGCCTAGAATAAAAGGTAACAGCTGGGGTAAGAAGTATACCCCAAAACTTAGGAAGGAAGAGTCTTGGGAAGAAAATACGTGGAGAATAAAGGCTTTGAAAAACTCCCACAAATTCCAAATATTCTAGGAGTCCACATGAATGTCTAGGTCACAACACATTCTCAGAAATGATCTGAGAAGTTCTTAATCTCTAGCCCCTGGCCAACCTTCAGGCTCTGTACAACCAAGACGTGAAAGCTAAGGTAGAGTTTTAAACCGCCTGGCAATGGAGGAGTGCCCCAACACATATCCAATCTACAAAGACTGGAATAATCTTCGGTTTGGGTTGGTTCCAGGTATTTAAGGAAGAGGTTGTCAAATTGCCAGCTACAACTCAGCTAATGGGACAGAGACTTCAGTTGGCCATACACGAGAAAGGATACAGGTACTACAAAATTAATTTTAAAAAGCCAGTAAACAGGGATGCCTGGGTGGCTCAGTCGGTTAAGCGTCCAACTTCAGATCAGGGCATGATCTCAGTTTGAGCCCCCAGTCGGGCTCTGCACTGCCAGCTCAGAGCCTGCTTGGGTCCATTCTCTCGCTCTCTGCCCCTTCCCCGCTCTCGCGTGCGCACACTCTCTCTCAAAAATAAATAAACGTTGGGAAAGCAACAGTAAGAAAAGAAATAAAAACCCGGTAAACAAACAACAGCAACCACATAAGCAGCAACAAGAAACCTTAAGGCAGGGGAAGCATCTAATTTTCAGAGTTGCTACATTTATAGTCTTCAAAGTGTCCGGTTTTCAAAAAAATTATAAGGCATTGTAATAAAATAAGAAAACATATGCCATTCACAAGAAAAAAAGCAATGAATAGAAAATGTCTCTGGGAAAGCCCAGCCTAGAATCACTTTTCATGTGAAAATAATTACAGTCCTCTAATACAAATAAACCAGAGTTTGTTTCTGTCTTTCTATCTTCAAGTCTATGATGCACGCATGCGAAGACATCCTTGCATTACCTGAAGCCATCGTGATACACATGAGTTTTCAAAGGAGAACCTTTTCATATAAAAGTTGCTGAATTTTATATTTCATTCTTCCGATTATCATCTTTAGATGTCTTGACACAAAATTCATCTACAGTTTGAGGGAGCTGGTTCTGCAACAGCAGTTTCCGCTGACATTTTTTTGGGATCAATACAAATTAACTCAAAGAGCAGATAACACATTCTGTCACTGTGTGCCTGTCAATTAATGGTACTCCTGAGAGTTAAATTATTTCAGTATTCAGGGGGAAGCATTAACAGTGGAATGGCCTTGTAACTGTTTTGAAATAAGTTAGTTTCCCTGACTTAGTCTAATACAACTATGCATATGCTTTCTTTTCTTTTCTTTTTAACGTACATATTTTTGGCATTTTGGGCATTGTTGCGAGCCCCAAAGAGAAGGACAGTAAAGTGATGGAAAATGTTTCGGAACCACCAGGAGTAATGACACGTAGATGTGTCCTAGTTGGTCAGTCTAGAAGATATATGCTATATCCGAAAGTATTTAAACAGTCAGAAAAGACATAGGACCTTCTCAGATCAATGATTTCTGCTGTCCAAAGTGATTTCTAGAGGTAGCTTTGGTTTGGAAAAAGAGGATGATATTCGCTGTGTAATGATAAATAGGGCACAAGAATCATATCCATCACTGGTCACTTATAACTGAAAACCTTAAATCTAGTTTACAACCTTCTGGCATGCACAGGCTCACACGATCTGTTTCAAATTTACTTTTCCGGTCTCGTTTCTAACTGTTGCCCTCTCTGAAACTTCTACTCGAGGCACCCGGATCAAATTACTGCCTCCTGACATGACTTACACCTTTCCGACTCCACGCCCCTTCTCAGAACACTCGCTCCTGGCACATCGTTGCTGCCCCGACTCCCCCTCGGACTCCCCCGTTTCTGCCTGACAAAAGCCTAAGGCTGCCAGAAGGAGGTGTCACTGCCATACCCTCTGTGGAAAAGAGGTGTGGCTCTTTCACTGGGCATGAGACAGAACCACGTAGTGTTAGTTTTGTTTGGATCCGGATCGGAGGAAAATTCTGGATACCTCCCTAAACATCATAGCTCTGGAGTCCTTTGCTCTTGGATGAGGCAATACCCTAGCCTTCTATCCTGCACTTCCTTACGCAGCAAAACAAGCCGTTCCCTGGTAACCTACCTTCTTTTTGCCGACAATGATTCTTACCATTTCCTCAGCTAATGCGTAGGCTATCTTGAATCTTATCATCATTCTGTACACAGAGAAGAAATGCAAGTGTCAGGATGTCTAGCAGAGTGCAGAAAAGTACAGTGCTGATTCACAGAGGACAGCTAGAGGTCAGGTGCTCAAGCGCAGACAACAACCATTTCTTAACTGAGGGGTCTGAACGTTGCGGCGGTACACAAATTCACCCCATCTTTACTGACGGCGGGAGAGATTATGGTGGCGTGTCAAGTGGAACCTGAAAGTTGCAAAGGATTGTGACATGTAGGGAAAACGATTTCTCGCAACTTCAGGAATCTTGGTCAAAAATGTACACAGTGGAGCAGCCCTGTGTTGTTGGCTGATCCGTCTTCCTTGTGATGGCTTCGTGAATGACGACTTCATTGCACGTACAGCTTCCTGAGAATAATGAGATCTCCAAGGTAAAGAAAGCCGCACTGGTATTCGACTGTCTCGAAGTTTCTCAAGGGGCCCAAAGAACTGTAACTGCTCAGAAGGGTAACCCGGCACAGGCAACAGTCGTTTTCTTGGTTTCTGTTTTTGTTTTTTTTTGTTTTTTTGAGTTATTTGGTCACGTGTCTCATTGTTTGTCTGAAACTGTCAACTCCAGGCGAGCTTTGATAGAGAATGAAATTTCTTATGTTATCTACCTGATTTCTGAGACTCGATCCCAAAATGAGGGGCTTAGAGTATATAGAGACTAGATAGAAAGTGCAAATTATGGGTTTTGCTGATGCATCTCTAGCAATCGACTTCTCTCACAGAAGAGGAACATGCGAAGATTCCCCATTAGTCCTGCTCACAGTTATTTTCGCTGTCAGCAAGGACTCTTGGGAGCATAGAGGTGGCTTGCCCCAGTCTCTGTTCCCCAAGACGATTTCTTGTTTCTGTGATTCAGCTTTTGTCTGAATTAAAAACTGTTTTTGCATCTGAAGACCTCTTATTAGCAGTTTGCAAATTTGGAATGGAATAGTATCACAAGCAGTGGCAAAGTTTTAGCAGTGTGGTTTCTTCCAGTGGCCTCTTCCAGACTTTTTGAACTTGACCAAGGGGCAAGGGGGAGACCCTGACCTCCGTGGGATCTAGATCAGAACATTCTTCCTAAGGTTCCTCCTGCCTCCACGGCAGAAGTCCAGAAGGTGCCTTTAATCTAGTTACGACTGCCCAGTCTCAGATCTCTGTGCACCCGTCGCCAGGGGTGAAAAGATACCCAAGAGCTCTGTGTGCTTCTAATAACCCGGCCCTTCCTGGTCAATGTTCAATGACTCACATCCATTGTTTGCCTTGAGATCATCAAGACAAATGGCATTGTGCCCGTTTTCTTGATTTCCAATCATGACCACATGCGGGCTGGTGCTTTTCGGCATTCTCACCTACATGTGGCTCTGGGCAGCGAGGCGACCCCCCCACCCTGCAGTCTTCCTTCACTCGTCCCCATTTTATTTTTCCCCCTGTCACCAAGCGATACACTGTGCATCCTACTCATTTATTTGCTTAACTCCCTCCACCGGATGAGGGCAAGATTTCTTTATATCTTTCACGAACTACTCCAGTTTAAGTTACAGTCAAGTGTGGATGCACAAATAGCACCGACAACAATAGAAAGAAGTGCACGATAACATTTCAAGGTCTCGCCTTGTAAACTTGATCTTTGGTTTCAGTTTTAGAATGCAGGTGCCACAGGGGCAGGGAGCGTATCTTTTGGGGGCTCCTGGCACAACCCACCGGTGGCTTTCTCCACCAGTATTTGAGGACACACCGTCTGTTTCTTTTCACGAGGAGTTAGTTTCTGATTCAGATAACCAAACTCATCACACCGAAGCATTTAAGGAAGTGGTTTGGATTTCCCTGTTGCATGTATGGGGTCCTTAACGGAGAGGATAGCAATTTTGGGTGTCCTGCCGTAATTGTATCCGCAATTTCTTCTGTGTGTAAAGAAATAAGCCCCGAGCTGTATTCCAATTGCCAGGTGATCATTTCCTGTTCTTACCTTGGTAAGACGAAGCAATTGTTTTCACTATTTCCCCAAACCATTACCTCCCCCTTCAATTATATCTGTTCTTTTCTCTTGACATGTGAAGATGCATGTGCAAAAAGAAAAATAGGCCTGTTGTGGTCTATTTTCCCTGGTTATCATACTACATTTTCAAATTTTTCTCAAAGATCCGAATTTTTGCCTTAGGATACTCTAACACGACCTTTATATCTTTTCCTTCAGAGTTTGCTTACCTGGGCAGATCCAGACTGTTTTTCTTCTTTCCCTGTATAGACATCCTTTTGTGCCAAAACTTTAGATTCAATCAATACCTACTTAGGGTGCTAATTCATTCAGTAAAAATCTACGGAGTACCAACTATGTTGTAGGTATAATGCTATTTATTTATTTATTTTTAACGTTTATTTTTTTTGAGAGACAGAGAGAGAGAATGAGTATGAGTGGGGGAAGCGCTGAGAGAGAGCGAGAGGGAGAGAGAGCATCTCAAGCAGGCTCTACAACGTCAGTGCAGAGCCTGACGTGGGGCTCGAACAAACAAACCGTGAGCTCATGACCTGAGCTGAAATCAAGAGTCGGACGCTTAACCGACTGAGCCACCCAGGAGCCCCAGAACATCTTTTTAAAGACACCTAAGACAAAACCGTTCCCTTTAGGGAGCTTTTAGCTGAATAGAGAGGGTGGACAATTTATAAATAGATGTAAGCGGGGGTGGGGGGGGGGATACAAAGGAGGGAAAGATTGCTGTTATTTTGGGGAAAGCATCAGTTACCCATCAAACTAAGTAATAACAGATAAGTATGTGGTTCCGGGAGGACAGAGCAGGTGGGGCCCGTGGGGCAAGGAAGTGGATGGTAAGAGTAGGGCTGGAGAGGTTGGCACAAAGACATTGTGTGCCTGAATAAAGAGTTGGGACTTTACCACCCGGGAAAATGGATTCAAGAGTCTGAAAATGTTACCAACCTGGCAAACAAATCTGGAAACAAGAAAGCTCATTCTGGCTGCAAAGAGCTCGAGCAAGACTTGAGGGGGTAATATTGCCACATTTCCCACCGTCAGGCACAGGTATTGATGACACAAATGAGTTTGCGTTCGTGATCCGTTTCTCACCCATCCTCACAGCCACTGATGTGTCAGTGTGTAGAGGCCACGGATGAGGTCCGTAAGAAGGCACAGAGACAGTAACGGGGACTGTCGGGTTTTGATTTGCTCACAGGATCTCCAACTGCAGTCAGTCAGCCAGCTCTCAATGCCATTGATCCTCAGGCCCTAGGAGGCCAGTGCCAGAGCTTGAGTTTTTCCCAAGGAGTTTCTTGGAGAAACCTCGTGGATCTTGAAGCCCTAGTTTAAAAGTGTGGGCGTCCCACTGCGCTGTTAGGTATTTACTCCAAGAATACAAAAATGCTAAGTCAGGGCGCCTGGGTGGCTTAGTCGGTTAGGCATCTGATTCTTGATTTCAGTGCAGCCATGATCCCACGGTTTCTGGGATTGAGCCCCGTGTGGGGCTCTGAGCTGACAGCATGGAGCCTGCTTGGGATTCTCTCCCTCTCTCTCTGCCCCTCCCCCACACTTGCGCGTTCTCTTTTTCTCTCAAAATAAATAAATATTTTTTTAAAAAATAATTCAAAGGGATACACGCATGCACCCTGATGTTTATAGCAGCATTTTCTACAATAGCCAAATTATGGAAATAGCCCAAGCGTGCATCATCTGAAGGATGGATAAAGAAGAGGTGGTTTATATACGTGATGGAATATTACTCAGTCGTCAAAAAGAATGAAATCTTGCCACTTGCAATGACATGGACAGAGCTAGAGAGTCTTACGCGAAGCAAAATCAGTCAATCGGAGAAAGACAAACGCCATATGATTTCATTCATATGTGGAATTTAAGAAACAAAGCAGATGATCAGAGGAAGAAAAAGAGAGAGAAGCCAACCAAGAAACAGACTTTTACCTGTAGAGAACAAACTGATGGTTACTAGAAGGGAGGCGGGTAGGGGGGTTGGCTGAACAGTCGATGGGGATTAAGGAGGGCACTTGCTGTGATGAGCACCGGGTGTTGTATGGGAGTGTGGAATCACTATATTGTACACGCGAAACTGTTGTTACACTGTATGTTAACTAACTGGAATTATAATAAACCTTAAAAACAATACAAACAAAGAAAGAAAAGGGTGGGTGTTCGACCACTTGGGCAAAACCGCTCAGGTGGCTGATTTCTGACTAGGATCTTCTGCTTCCTACTTTCTGACTCCAAGGGGGAAAAACTGCTTCAGTGATTTCAAGAAAGAAGGAAACGCTTCGGACTACATAATTGTGATGGTGCGATAACCTCTAGGGGCAGCTCTGGCCGATGGAAAGGCGATCCTGGCCCAGATCTCAGTTAGGATGCGTGAAAATGGTGGCGAAATACAACAGGCAGAAATACTCAACGCGCTGGAACATTCTTGACAGCAGTGGTCTCACTTCATCACGTGTTGCTTGTCATAAGTGAAACCACTTTTTCAGCTCCTTTCCCGTCGCTCCAATTACTTAGGGCTCCACCACACCTTTCACAAAAATTATTTTTGTTAATCATATGGTGATTTCCCTACTAGATTGTGAGCTGCATGGGACCAAGAACCATGTTTTATTTGAGGCTGCGTCCACAGGATCCAGGACAATATAACTAATTGAATAAAAGACTGCCATTTATTTGATCACTTTTCAACTTTCCATTATGTGTATATATATATATATATATATATTTTTTAAATGTTTATTTATTTTTGAGAGAAACCACGAGTGGGGGACGGGCAGAGAGAGAGAGGATCTGCTGTTAGCACAGAGCCCGACACGGGGCTCGAACTCACGCACTGTGAGATCGTGACCTGAGCCGAAGTCGGACGCTTAACCGGCTGAGCCACCCAGGCGCCCCACCATAATATATTTCTTACTACACAATCAATTTGTGTGGAATAACCCTTTCCATCAACATACGGTGCGACTTACAGGGGCAAGGACCAGGTCTTTACTTCCCCTTCATCTGGCACAGAGCATAGACATGAACTGAATTAAATTTATAAATGAAATGTTACGATGATGTCTTTGGCAACCGAATGATCAAAAGAGTGACAGTGATGTCACTGTTATCATTATTATAAAATTACTTCATTCATATTATGGTAAACAAAAGACAAATTTGAAATTGAGTGCAGAGATGACTGTGTAAAACCACGCCCCAATTAGCTGTATTCACTTCTGACAGGTCTAAGACATGGGATGGAGCTGTTCTGTGTAAGAAGTGAATTATCCCAATTATTGAAAGAAACTTACTGGAACACGGTAGCCATTAAGTGGAAAAGCCAGCTTACTAGTTTCCCTTACAGTACTCGCAGTACACACACACACACACACACACACACACACACAGACGCACACACACGTATGTGCACGCACACACAAGGACACACGCTTCTCTCTTGTCCTAGACTGATCTTTGAGTTTGAGTTCCTAAATACGACTCTAGCGATTTAGCCATTAAGTAAAACAAGCCAGTTCATTTGAAAATATAACTTTAAAAAATTACATGAACGAATATAGTTATTGAAGAAAACACGTGAAGAAGTAGGGCATTAAGGTGTCCTCCGACGACAACATTTGGTGACGTATCTTTATCTATAATTATAATTATAATTATAATTACTTGACACCTATTCTTTTCACTTCTTTCCCAGCCACCAAATACTATAATATAGCATCATGTTTAGAGCCTGAGCCTTGGCATTTGATAGACCTAGTTTTGAATTTGGGGACATGACATTTATTTCTGATTATCGATTTTTTCATTTGCCATATGGGGAAACTAAGCAGTCCCTAGTGTTGTGGTGAGGAGTCAATGAAATGATGCCAGTAAGATAAGCAGTATACAATAATCGACAAATGATGTAGGGTCTCTTGGCAGATAACATATCTTAATGCATTTAATTAGTTCAAAGCCGATCAAACCAACATCTAAATCACTTTCGGTTTTCTTAGTATTAGAAGTGAATTACATGATAAATATCCTTGCGTGTTTATAGGTGCCGACTTGCCCAAACCTTTTCTAGAGTACATTCCTAGAAGAAAACTTGCTGAGTCAAAGGGTATAAACATTTTCAAGACATCCCGCAGGGTGTGAGAGTGCCCGCTTCCCACAACTTTGTCAGCTGAATGCTTATCGTTAAAAACCTTGCCAGTTCCAAAGGGGGGGGGGCAGGAAATCTCTTACTTTAATTTGCATTGTTATTACTAGTGAGATTCATTGAGACTATTTGTATTTCTTATTTTGCGTTTGCCCGTTGTATCTTCTGTCCATTTTTCTCTTTATGTGTGCGTTCTTTCCCTGCGCATATGTTCTACCTATTAAGGTTGTGTGCTTTTGACTTTAAATACGTTGCAAAATTTCTCAAAGCTCGTTTTACTTGTAGATAGGGTACGTTTCGTTGACGTAAATGTTAATACATTCGAGTGATTTTTTTCTAAATCTCTTCAGACAATTGTATTGATATCAGAAAGAAACAGTCTAATGATTTCTATTTACTATATATTTCAATATGTCCTACAAAAGTTTCTAATGATGAAGTGAACAGTTTAGTTCTAACAAACATGGCTGCTAGCTCATCAGCCTTGACATTAACACACCACTGGGTTCAATTACATACCGAGGAATAGTCTTCCAAAGAACAAAGTATTTATCACAAAACTCATCAGAACTGAACTGGCCCCACCAGCACTGACACTTGGCTCTTTACTATAGTGAAAATAATTTCCCTCCCCATCTCTTATGGTATTGCCCTTGAGCACACCTAAAAATCATTTTTCCGCCACGATCCGCTCAGTCGTTCTTTTAGCAAATATCCTGAGCGCCTACTGCCCCTGACACTATGCTAGCCACTGAAATAAAGGAACAAACAAGGCAAACAAAGTGTCTCACCTTATAGAGCTTACAGCGCCGTACAAGAATATAAATGATGCAGACTGGACTTGGAAGATTAAAAACAAAACCAAAAGAAAATGTGAAACAGCTCTTGTTTAATAAAAGGCCTCACTTAAATTGCACTCACAAGGGGAGCTACCTACCATCGGTCACCGTACGACACTATTACAGTACCATTGGCTGTAGCCTTTCGTTCCCGTGACTTACTCATTCCGCAACCGGAAGCCTGTATCTCCCCCCTCCACACGTACGCACCGTCACCCATCTTGCCCAAAAGCCCGCCCCTACCCCTCTGGCAGCCATCAGTTTGTGTTCACCATGTATTTACCATGTAGTTGCATGTACAGCCTGATCCTGCTTTGTGTTTGTTTTTTGATTCCTCAGATGAGTGAAATCATAAGGTATTTGCTTTTCTCAGTCTGGCCGATGTCACTTAGAGAAATACAGAGGGAGGGAGTGTTCAATTCCCTCCATTCTACAGGGGTGGAGCCTACAGCACAGAGATCCGAAGGGGATTCTTGCCCGTCGTTCTGCTGGAGAGCAGAGAAACTGGGCTTTCCACCCAATGGATCTGGCTCCTGAGTTCATATTCTCAACCACTGCGCTAGCCTACCCCTGGAATATGGGGACGTGTTTTCCTGTTTTCAGGCAATGTCTTTTACATATTTATTTTAGGACTTTTAAACATTTTAAGATTTAAAATTTTAAGACAGAACTTTCTAATACTTCAGAGTTGATTTAATATGGAACACACATAAATAAAATATTAATTCTCTTCATTTCCTGTGCTCTGATTGAAAGGCTTTGCTGCCATAGCGCTTTTTAAAAGTACCTTCAAGGGATTCGACTTTTGAATACCTATGGCCACCCTTCCTTATCCAGCCCCCCTGTCCGCAGCTTCCTCGAGTATTCAGAACACATGTGAAAACTAGGATATAAACAAACAAACAAACGTCTTCAGCAGCCAAAATAGATGTCATAAGTTTATTCATGAGGGAACATTCCAGGCTCTCACTCAGAGGTAGTTTAACTTTAGACAGAATTATAATAAGCTTTAATAAGCTGCAGTGGATCGAAAGTAGAAGGGGTTATAAAGAGAGGATTTTGACAGCCTGACTAGAATGAATAATACAGGAAAGCCATAAATATGTCATGCAAAAGAAGTCAAAAATATTTTCTGAGCTACTTAGTGCAGGGATAAACCACCATCGTATGATAACCAAGAAAAGCGATCAAAGTTTATAACGATAACCCACATCATTAAAAAATGTTTGCGTTCAGTTAGTTTTGTTCAAAAAGTCAGTGGACTGCCACGAAAAATGACATTCGATTAAAACCCAGTGTCGATGATGATACGACGAAGGGAATACTGCCACATAAAGAACAATATTTAGATAAGGCAGTTCGACGACATAAGTCGGAAGCATTAGCATTCTCTTCCCCACTTTTCTCTGCTATGAAAAGTATTCCAAAGTCAAATCCCATCGTTTCTTAATAATTTTCGTGCTTTCTAGGTTTCTCTGATTTTACCTGATACTGTTTTTTGTTAACTTCGCTCAAAGAGTGATCTTTTATGAAGAAGATAGAGCCGCAGGCCTCGTCTACTGTCTTGAAATTATTTGATATGACAAGATCTGAAGCTATGCACTCATATATAAGACTGTGGTTGACAAGGCCTAGTTAAATATAGGTTGCCAGTAATCTTAGGCTCATGATTGAAAATACCTTGTTGCTAACTAATTTCCTGGAAGTGTCACCGCAGACTCCTATGATGCATCATCTCCTGATGACGCCTTTTTCTCCTGCGGTGCTCTCAATCTGGAATACTCTGTCTGAACTTCCATCTCCATACATCTCCATCTATCAAAAATCCTGCTCATTATCGTTCCCAAACCAGCTCAAGTGCCATTTGCTCTATGGAGCCTTTCCCAGCCCAGCCAGTGAGAGGCCAAATCGGGTGACGAGTGTGGTCTACACTCACACACACCTGGTTTCCAAGTCTGGCTCTCCCACCTGCCGGCTGTGTGACATCGAACAAATGGCTTCATCGTTCAGCTCCTCAATTTCTTTATTGGTAAAATGTGACTAGTGGAGAGCCCTGCCCTACGAGATTGTTGCGGGGATTAAAAGAGATCGCTTCAGGAAAGTATAAGAAAACTGAGACAAGTACTCTAAAGGTATACCACATTCAGTATTGAAATTGACTAAAGGACGCACTTTTGACATCCAACTTCTGACATTCACGTCAAATACAGACAAGGAAGTTGGGACGTGGGTAATAGCATTATACACATTTGGTGAGCGACCCAGGATGAGTTTTCATTAGAAAATTCTAGGGCAGCGGTGCCTGGGTGGCTCGGTCTGTTGGGCCTCTGACTTCAGATCAGGTCACGATCTGATGGTTTGTGAGTTCAAGCCCCACATCGGGCTCTCTGCAGTCAGCGCAGAGCTGGCTTCGGATCCTCTGTCTCCCTCTCTCTCTGTGACCTCCCCCACTCATGCTGTCCCTCTAAAAATCAATGAAAAAAAATTAAACCACAAAAGGAAAATTCTAGGGCAGAATTACATATGGATTTGCCTATCTTGTAATAGAATAAATAGGCAGGAGGCCGTTTCGTTGCACCTCAGTCTACATGTTTACAAGGATGACGGAGATACGCAAATAAGGGATGAGAAGCGGAACAGAAGACAGAGAAAAACCTTGAAACGCAGTCGCTTCAAACTCAACCTTTTTACTGGCCACCATTTATGTCGACTCCATGAAGTGACGTTTAATTCAGCTGACTGAAGAATCCAATCATGTGCAAGGTTTAAAACCGGAGTTAGCTCACTTACTTCTTTTGGGGTGGAAAGCATTATTCTTGTAAAAGATGCCTGAAGAATGCTGAGAACTGTCTTTGGCCAAATATCCTGCGGGCCTTTTGACTTCTATTGCTACTTTCCCTCCTCAGCTCAACCCCGCACGCCCTTCCCCAGGCTTGCTTATGTCGGCCTACGGAGGCGTCAAAGGCAGAACTAGATCACTCTGCCTAAGATATGTCATTTGGGAATGACAAACTGTAGGTGACACCCAGGACAAAACAGAGGAGGAAAGGCAGGTAATAACAATCAGAACCTGCATTCTAAACATAAACAAATAAAAAGAGGGGCTCCTGGGTGGCTCAGTTGGTTGAGCATCTGACTTCAGCTCAGGACATGACCCCACGGTTCGTGGGTTCAAGCCCTGCATCAGGCTCTGCATTGACAGCTCGGAGCCAGGAGCCTGTTTTAAATTCTGTGTCTCCCTCGTTCTCTGCCCCTCCCCCACTCACACTCTGTCTCTCTCTCTTTCTAAAAAATAAACATTACAAAAAACTTAAAAAAAAACATTATGGAAAGAGCCTAAATGTCCATCAGCTGACGAATGGATAAAGAAGATGTGGTTTATATAGACAATGGAATACTACTCGGCAATGAGAAAGAATGAAATCCTGGCATTTGCAGCAACATGGATGGAACTGGAAGGTATTATGCTAAGTGACCTAAGTCAGTCAGAGAAGGACAGGTATCTTATGTTTTCACTCATAGGTGGAACTTGAGAAACTTAACAGAAGACCGTGCGGGAAGGGAAGGGGAAAAAGAGTTTCAAACGGGAGAGGGAGGGAGGCAGACCATCAGAGACTCTTAAATCCAGAGAACAAACTGAGGGTTGATGGGGAGTGGGGGAGACGGGAAAATGGGAGATGGGCATCGAGGAGGGCACCTGTTGGGATGAGCACTGGGTGTTGTATGCAAGTGATGAACCACGGGAATCTACCCCCAAAACCAAGAGCACGATGTACACACTGTATGTTAGCCAGTTTGACAATAAATTATATTAAAAAAGAAAACAATAAAAAGAGCCTTTGGAACCCCTTCATTGGAAAAAGTAATCAGAGGATGTTTATGAGTCGAAGGCATTAATTTTAAATTGTATATATTCTATTGTCTCCCTCTGGCAGGTACCTTCTCTCCACTGTCCCAGATTTTAACAGTCTGCCATGCACATAACCTTCGCTTAGTGATGCTTAAAGAGGTAAAAGGATCTGAATAGTGTCCATCAGAATATTGCTGTAGGAGGATAAACCCAAAAGGCCAACAACTCTGAGCACCTAGGTTCAGATAACGTCATGTCCTCAGATTTTTGAAATAGTAGAACCCTAACTTGATCCCAGATGTCTAGACCTCAGATTCCTTTCTTTTGACTACCACACATTGTCTAATAAGGGAATTGTCTTTCCCGTGACCTCTAGCAGTGACTCTCATCTGAACTGCCCCTTTTCCCCTTGGCTTTTATGGCCATACTAATCGCTACCTTTGGATGGATAGGAAGTAGATCTCTCCAATCAGATTATCGTCGTCATAAAGCCTTCCTTCCTCCCACAATGCACGCTCCTGTCGTAAAGTCAGATTAAATATTAATTGAATGAAACCAACTTTGTATACACCTATCTCCTTTTGTGCCAGAAGGTCACCATCATATCGAAAATGTGTACACAGTTAGCAGATGTATTCTGTGTTTGAAAAGCTCACTTTGAGTTCAAAAGCATTTTAATGAGTATTGTTGGCTTTACAAGGAAACAATTTTCCTGCACGTGCACATAGAAAATCTCTGGGTTTTCCATATCATTGACAGCATGGTTCTTGGTTCATCACAACATAAAAAGTACATGATACACTAGGGTGTCACTATAAAAATAATGTTATTCTTCCATTTTTACCCTGGCAACATTCGGGAATCCTATCATTGAATACAGATGCACACAGCTAAAGTAAGATAATGCCCATAAACCAATTTCTAAACAGATTTCTCAACAAACCCTTCAGACCTGTTTGGTTGTATTATTTAAGGCAAACTGGGACGGCTTTGAAAGGTGAAGTGTCTTGTGAGCTCAGTCCTACGTTTTAATCCAAACTTAATCATTATTGCCATGCCCTGTTCAGCAAGTACTGCCAGCTAGAAAGAAAAAAATTGAGAAAACGGAAAGGCCAGATTCACAATGAAGATGTCAAAATAGACCGGCTACCGAAGAATCAAACGAGCTGGTTTATTTTCAGCTCCTGCCTCTTTGACTTGCTTACAACACACCCTTGAATCACGAGATTTCCATAAAACACAAGGTCTTCTCTCTACCCAAAACACCTCTTTTGACTTCACAAACTGACCATTCTTCAATGTGCATTTCCCTGGTTAAACCCATGTCAGCACAGAACGTGCTAATATTTTACACTGAGGGCATAACACCTGACCTGAAATAGGGTCAAATTCCCTTCCTTACCCTACATTCTACGTCAGTGCTGTCCAGTAGAATTACCAGGCAAGCCACAAACGTAAGCCATGGATACAATGATACATTTTCTAGGAGCCACATTAAAAAGGAAAATGAGGCGCCTGGGTGGCTCAGTCGGTTAAGCGACCGACTCCGGCTCAGGTCTTGATCTCGTGGTTCGTGATTTCGAGCCCCACCTTGGGCTCCGTGCTGGCAGCTCAGAGCCTGGAGCCCGCTTCGGATTCTGTGTCTCCCTCTGTCTCTGACCCTGCCCCGCTCTTGCCCCATCTCTCTCCGTCTCTCAAAAATAAATAAACATTAAAAAAATATTTTTTTTAAAAAAAGGGAAATGAGACATGTGAAATTAATTAATTTCTTAAAATGTTTTATTTATTTTTGAGAGAATGAAAGCAGGGGAGGGGCAGAGAGAGAGGGGGGCAGAGGAGCCGAAGCAGGCTCCGTTCTGACCGCAGCGGGCCTGATGTGGGGCTCGAACTCACAAACTGTGAGATCATGACCTGAGCCGACGTCAGACGCTCTGCCGACGGGGCCAGTCAGCTGTCCCCTAGTGAAACTAATTTACTAAAATTTCTTTATTGTATCAAAAATGTGATCGTTTCGGCATACAACTAATATAAAAACATAAAGGAGAGACTGAAGATGCATATTTGCATATTAATTCTTCATAATCCGATGACTACTCAACAGCTTATCTTAATCTTGACGAGCCACGTTTCCAATGCTCTAGTGGCCACCCTAGCTGACTGCACAGTCCTACACTAAAGCATTTAGGAACTGTGATCAGAAAGGAGAGAATCCTTACTGCCACCTCCCAGTGGAAATAGATCCCTATGAGACACAAGAGCCTGCAGACCCATGGCCAAGATGCAAGAAAGAGTGACTATCCATGGCCAAGATGCAAGAAAGAGTGACTATCCATGGCCGAGATGCAAGAAAGAGT